>NC_089264.1:42222402-42543152 GCF_963930625.1 Muntiacus reevesi
TCTGCATAAACAAACCTTACCGAAATAACCCTATCTTCTGTTAGTTTTCCTATATATCTTCCTAGTTACTTTCCCACAGTTTATCATCCCTGGAAGCCCAAATGCCCTTTCTTTTATTAAAATGGTATGTAAATCCCTCCCACCCCAGTCTAAATAATTCTTTTGAGTTTGACTTCCCTGGCGGCTCAGGCAATAAAGAATCCACCTGCAATGCAGGAAACCTGGGTTCGATTCTGGGGTCAGAAGACCCCCTGGAAGAGGGCATGGCAACCCACCCCAGTATTCTTGCCTGGAGAATTCCACAGACAGAGGGGCCTGGTGGGCTACAGTCCATGCAGTTGCAAACAGCCAGACACGACTGAGCGACTAACACTTTTACTTTTCTTGCTTCTCTATGAACTCCCATGCACATAAAATATTTATAAAATTGTACGCTTTTTTCTCCTGTTATCTGCTTTTGTTAAATTTGCAGGCCCCCATGCACTGAACCTAAGAAGGCAGAGGAAAAGATTTTCCTCTCCAACAGATAAAAACAAAATGAAAGAAAGTGATGAAAAGTTTAACATTAACCTTCCAACCTTGTGCTAACCAGACACTGGGAAGAGCAGTAAAATGGGAAGGCCAAGTTTTCACCCAAGTTCTTAAATAATTCAGCCACCTGGAGGGGAAAGGAGCAACATTTCAGTTACAGTCCCTTGAGTTATCCTGAAAACTTCGTAATTTATTAGATACATACCACTTCAGAAACCTAGCCATGGAAGTCATCATAAGGACTCTCATAATTCCCCATCATAACGTAAAAGCGATGTGTACCAGAAAAGCCTATAACTGCCTTCTCAGCTGGCTGACATATCAAAACCAGGATTTAAAAATTGGAGGGGAAAAAACATGAGAGAGGCAGGTAAAAACTTGGCCTTGGCACTTCTTCAAGAAGAATCCTTTTTTTTTTTATAAACTGTGAGAAGAGACCAGATTTAGAAAATGCTCCTGAACTACATGGCGTTTATCACCTGAACCCTTTAAACTCACACCTCCAGTAGTGTAAAGTACTCGATTAAGCAAGAATATGTAAAAAAAAAAAAAAATTGAGAAAATGTGGAGTATACTCGAATGGTGTGATTGATAGCAAATTTAATTGCAATTTCTACTCCACTGCTTTGGTCCTATAGCGACTCCTGTGTTAACAGAGTGAAACCTGCTTTGCTGAGCAAGGGCCCCCTGTTCATAGCAACTGCCACAGTGATGACCTCCGCTGCAGCGACAGCTTTCTTATTTACAAAAAACAACCATGGAAAGGGAATCCCTTCCCCACAGTCTCACTGAGTTTTTGGCCGCGTAAGCAGCCCTCGGCCCAACTCCTCTCACCTCACCATCTCCAAACACACACTGGCAAAGGCAGGCATTTCCAGGCCCACAGGCAAATGCTCGTCTATGGGCTTAGGAGGCTGCTATATAAACAAATGTTTGCTTAATCTTGGCCATTATGGTTCTACATCTGCCACTTTAGTGGCTCCTGTAATAGCTCCCAAGTTCTTTAGACTCTACTGAGCTTAAATCCCTCCATCTATAAATTGGGGGAAGCCCTCGCTTTCCTGACAAAAGCTGTTGCAAGGACTCGAAGGGCTTCTGAGCAGGAGGTGGTAGCACTCAGAATGAAGTTACACTTGAGATGATGTGTGTGTGTGGGGGTGGGGGGGGGGTGCTCCCACAGGCTGAACCCTGGATTTCTTCCCAGTTTCCCTGGTGTAACACTGAAGCTGTACTGTTCAAAGTGTTATAAAAAGAAACATCTCAAAGCACTCAAGACCTTTGAAGGAAGTTTTAGGTTCTGAGCATCAAACTGGAATGCATATACAAAGTTGCTCTGATTTGTGGTCATGGGGGACTAAAATAAGATTGACCAAGAAGATTTTCTGCTGAAGCAAAAGGTTCCCTCCCATTCTACAAAGGGTCATTCTGTGCTCTGATTTCTCCAGGGTTGTCATTCTGGCACATGTCATCATCCAAATAAGCCATCACTTTGTAAGGGAAGAAAGCAAAGGCTCCCTCCTAAACCAAGAGAATACCTCCCCTGGCACCTCGACTTGAAATCAAAACAGGCAAAGACAAAGATGTGCTTGATTGTTTATTCAAGGAGGAGACTGCTAGGGGAAAACTGTGTTGCCATGACCCCAAAGAATCCCAACCTATAAGAAGATTAACCCCAGATCATTTAAATTCCCCTTTATCTCCTTTGGAGGAATTGCTTGTTTAGCAAAAGAAAAATATTTAAAGGGTCATCTGAGATCTTCTGGTGATCTTGCACTGCACGGCAGAGAGGTGCTCTGTGTATAGTTCTGCCTGGAGTATCAAGAAGAAATTTTCATTTCAATATCCCCTGAGATGCTATTAGTGAAATCACTGTTGTCACGATTTCTTCACTGCTTCTTTAACAGATGATTTGCCATTGGAAATTGAGTTGTTTTAAAAAGGATTCTAAATTCTATAAGACAGCCTCGATTGACAACCATATTTCTAGAACTACAAACATGAATGTTCTTGTCTATCCTGAGAGGAGGAGACAAAAAACAGGTAGATATTATGACTGGACACTGGTTGCCACAAGAAAGAACACGGGCCTGACAGATAAAGATTTCTAGCTCAGCTTCCGGTTCTCAACCACTGCTTAAGCAGAGGGCTTCGGATAAAGCACTTCATCCTTGAACTTCCAAAACGCGTTGGATTAAATGTTGACTGTGCTTTTTCCTGGATTTCCCTGGTGGCTCAGATTGTAAAGAATCTGCCTGCAATGCAGGAGATCTGGGTTCAGTCCCTAGGTTGGGAAGATCCCCTGGAGGAAGGCATAGCAACCCACTCTAGTATTCTTGCCTGGAGAATCTCCATGGATAGAGGAGCCTGGTGGGCTACAGTCCATGGGGTCGCAAAGAGTCAGACCTGAATGAGTGACAGAGTGCATGCTCTTTCCAATTCAAAGAGCCTCAGAGTCAAATAAGGAACCAAAACCTAAATCAGAACACGGAACAACACGCTAGCAGATTTGGATTTTTAGTCCTGCTCTACTCACCTGTATGACCTTGGACAAGTCACAAGAAAAATAAAAGAATTAGCCAACACTCATTGAGCACCCCAGGGGTTCACAAAGAGTCGGACACTACTGAGCAACTGAACATTGAGCACCCACCAGGCACAAGGCGGTGGGCTTTATACATGTTATCACATGAATTCTTCATAAAAACGGTAAGAATCTATCTCATGATTATGTTCATTTTGGAGAGGAGGAAACTGAGTCTCAGAAAGGTTACACAGCTTGCCCTAGACCACCCAGTCAGCAAGTGACAGTGTTATACTTGGATCCCCCAGGCTGGATGCCGGAACCTCAGGTTTTATCTACGGCCATCCACGGCGCTGCCTTTTGACTTTCGGAAAGACCCAACTTGCTGTGTGGCTGCAGAAGCCAGCCGGGTACACATGTACCCAGACACGTGTGCATGCACACCATATACACACGGTCTCTGCAAAGCACAGAGCAATGCGAAGCTGAGCATGCAATACTGCTTCTACGTACATTTGAAAAGCACTTGCAACACATTTGTAGTCAGCCTGAGCTGCTACAAAAGCACCAGAGACTGGGTGGCTTATAAACAACAGAAGTTTATTTCTCACAGTTTTGGAGGCAGGGAGCTGGAGATCACGGTGCCAGCACCGTCAGGCTCTGGGGAGCGCCCTCTCTCAGGCTGTAGGTTTCTTGTTTTGTACTCACACGGCAGAGGAAGCACGCTCTCTCATAACTCTCAGAAGGGCACTGAATCCGCTCGTGGGGACTCTACCCTCATGACCTCATCTTATCCTAACTGCGTCTGAGGTCCCACCTCCTAACACCACCACACTGAGGAGTGGAGTTTCAACATATGAATTTAGTGGTGGGGGAGGATGTAAACATTCAGTCCGTAAGACAGAGATGATAGTAATCTCTCCTTCTGAGCTGAAGAGGGGAGGAGTCCATAGGAATCCCTCCTTCAAGTCAAGAAATTGAAGCCACGGTTTCAAGGCCTATGGCCAATGAGATGCTCAATGCTGCATCTTCTCCTTTTCCAATGCGGGGGGTCTCTTGACCCCCTTCCATGTCCCATCTGTCACCCCGGCAGCTGGTTCTCATTCCAATGCCTTCTGCTAACACAGGTACATTTGCTTTGCAGCTGGAGGGGTAAATACTTCACCTACTGTTTTGCCTTTGGGACAAACACGTGATGTAAGACAGGAGACACTAGGTCAGGGTGCACACCTCTACCCCTCGTTCCTGCTGATGAAAAAGTGAAGAAGGTAATTGCGCCTCTCTCATCGGTACCAGCACACAGATGCTAAAGCTGTCTGCTTCTGGCTAAATGGAAAGTTTAACTGTAACCAGCACCTGCAAATTTAACAGTGCATTTTCTTCCCCACACTGAGCTAATGAAGAGGGCATCTGAACACCCTTGCCCACCCAAAAACCAAAAGCATACTTTTATAAATCAACTAAAGGTAAACAAAATTGGAAAACCTATATTTTAAACAGGTAAGAATTTTCCCACAAATACTAGAACTGTTTCCCCCCCACTGTTTATCAAGACATTTTTTCCATTACTAAGCCAGAATTCCCTCCCTGGCTTTGGGCTATATTTTTTCTCTCCATTGCACTGACTACCATTTAACATCCTATATATTTTAATCATTTTGTTTATTGTCTGCTCACAGCATCTCTAAAAGACTTACGGTAACTATATTGTTTATTGTCTAAATCAAGACACTTGAGAGAGAAGGGAACACTAATACAAATTATGTCAGGACAGGGACCTTCCTGGCAGTCCAGTGGTTAAGAGTTTGCCTTCCAAAGAAGGGGGTGTGGGTTCCACCCCTGGTTGGGTAGCTAAGATCCCACATGCCTCCTGGTAAAAAAAAAAAATAAATATATATATATATATATAAAACAGAAGCAATACTGTAACAAATTCAATAAAGACTTTCAAAATGGTCCCATTCCAGTATTCTTGCCTGGGTAACCCCATGGACAGAGGAGCCTGGCGGGCTACAGTCCATGGGGGTCACAAAAAGAGTAGGACAACCATATCAAAAAAATCTTACATAAAAATAAAATTATGCCAGGACAAGAGGTGCAAATGGCAATGATCCCGAGCAAACATAAGGCCTGTTCACTCTAACCAAGGCAGGTTCCACACGCTCAAGGATTTGGATCTGACTTTTTTCACTCCTGTGTTCCTACTATCTAATCTGCACAGGATACCCATAAGGTGTTCCATAAATTATTACTGAACCATGGTAGCTCTAAGAATGAGCTGTGAGTGGACTGCGGGACTTTAAACTCTTTCTCCATCACCAATTCCTTATGTTATTTCCCTTCAGTGATTTACTTAACTGCCACTGGCATCAATTTCCTCATTTGTCTGATGGCAATAATAATAATAACCCCACTTCCCATGGCGGTGTGGGAATTAAATGGGATCCTCTAAGGTGTAATGTTGGGCACAGGGTCTGATATGGCAAGGATGAGCACTCAAAAACGCTGGCTCCATTGTTATGATCTGTCATTCCACGACTGTCTCAAGAAGGCACATAGAGCAGATGGTTAAGACACGGTCTACCCAGGATCCTGTCACCATGACAACAGCAGGAGCTGCCTCACATCTACAGTGTGCCTGGCCATGCCCAGCTGACCCTGAAGCGGACCCCTGGACTAAGTCTGGCCTAGGGGAGCTCTCTCCTGGGGCTCGGGGAGCAGCTTCTTCCTAGAGATCAAAGACGTGGGGTCTTATGTGGTCAGCAGTCACGTTTCCTATTCTGCAGAGAAAGCAGGTCCAGAAAAAGAAATGATAGCTGACCCAGAGAATGCTGAAGGCAGAGGAAAAACCTGGGGGCCCCTGAGTGCTGGTGGTAGCTGGTCTTGAGGCCTGGCGGCATTTCTGCCTCCCAAGGTGGCTGCTCACCCAACCCTTCTGAGGTTCTATGAGCCAGTAACTTCTTCTTTGGCCTAAGCTATTTCAAGTTGCCAAGTGTAACCAGAAGGGTCCTGACAAAGGCACACAAATATACAATTGATTAAAAAAGAAAGGGATGATCAGGAGGGGGAGAGGATGATAAATATTTATTGATGCTCACCCTGTGCCAGGCACTGTGCTGAAGACTCTACTTTTGTTATCTCATTTGTTCCTCACAGCCACACTATGCAGTGGGCACCATGTTTACTCCCATTTTGCAGATGGAAACATGGAGTCTCAGGCCCCCAAAGCAAACTTCCCAAGGCACATTATTACCTTAGTGGGTGTCACCACTGGCCCTTCCATCCCAGGTGATTAATCTAAGCCAATTAATGAATAGCATCCTCCCAGTGAATATTAATAGACCAGGAAGGAAAGCATGTCCTACATTGGTCCAGTGAGGCTGGAGGGAAGGACTTATATTCCAGAGCTGGGTTTTCAGTCTTTCCTGCTTACAGGAACTGGCCTCAGAAGAAAGCTGATGCTCAATTCAAGAAGAAACTGACGTTAAAATCCCACAGTGATAGAATGGTCAGATGAAATATATGATTCCCAGCTCAATGTGAACTTCAGATTAACAGTCAATATTGTTTTAGTTAAGTAAATATTATTGCATGATACATGAAATTGAAAGTGTTAGTTGCTCGGTCGTGTCTGACTCTTTGCAACCCCATGCACATGCTTATCAGGCTCCTCTGTCCATGAAATTACCCAGGTAAGAATATTGGAGTGGGTAGCCATTTCCTTCCCCAGGGGATCTTCCCAACCCAGGGATCGAACCCAGGTCTCCTTCATTGCAGGCGCGTTCTTTGCCATCTGAGCCACCAGGAAAGCCCCATACTCTTATACTAAGAAGGTATTCATGGTCCATCTGAAGTCCGAGATTTGATTTCCTGTATTTTTCTTAGATAAGCATGGTAGAGAAGAGAGGATGAGTACATGAAAGTAGAGAATCTGAGACCTGAACTACCTCCCACCTTGGGGTTTATGCAAGGGTGTCAACTCCTTTACTGTTTAAGCAGTTTAGAATGCCTATCACGGGTACCCCAGTCCATCCTACATCATCCATCACAGGCAGGAAGGGTGCAGAGCCCAAGCTCACACCACCACACTAAATCCTAAAGGGACAGAAACTAAATGCCATATTAAAATCTACAAAGCCAGAACTTAGGACATTGAACCTGTTTTTTTTTTTTTTTCCCCCCAGAGCTGTAAGAATGCAGCTTGACAGACTTACTGGAATTCATCAGATTCTCTTCAGTCAATGTAAATTTTTTATTATAAAGTCACAGAACGTGAATTCACTTACACTGTAAAACTCCTTCATGAATACTAACAAACTCTAAAATTGCAGCAAAGACGACGGCTCATAGACACCAAAAACACGAAAACAAAAACATAAGCAATTCCACACGAAGGATCCCAATTTTAAAACATTTATGGTAAATTTCCACACAATTTTTTGAGGAAAAAACTATCAATTAGCTCCATAGAAGAACCTGATATTAGCTCAAAGCTGGAGCATTACAAAATAATCAGATAAAATAGGAAAGGGATATGGAAGTGACCAGAACTGAATGCCTGAAAGGGTAACCATGGGACTGAATTGTTATTTCAGGGCAGGTGTCGTGTGTGTATGTCTACAGTTTATTCAGTCATGAATCTTAGGTGTTTATACGCTGTGCTAGGCATATGATCAGTGAACAAAAACAGGATGTTGGCTGAGCCATTACAACTCTGAAGACAGCAAACAATTTCTGAGTCCTTATCTTCATCCACCAGTTTTGAAGCCCTGCTCTGGTGCAGGGGGTTTCCCATAACATGGAACACATAGCATTAACATCACCATCATCCAGGCTACCTTCAAGCCCATGAAAGTCAGGGTGTGTCAGTATAGAAAATTGTGAAGTTAAGGAAACAGCTACCAAGATATCTTTGAAAAAAGCAATATATATATATAGGTATACATGCAACTGGATTTTAAAAATTTGATGTATGATATTCCTGGATGTAATGCTATAAAAGTGTTAACTGTCCCTACATCAATCTATAAATTTAAGAAAACTCCAATCAAAATACCAACAGGAATGGGTTTGGGTGGGGTGGGAATCAGAGGACAACTTGATAAAATATTTGTCAGTTATATTTAAAAAAAGAAATAAGAAATCTGAAAAGAATGAGCAAAGCTAAGGATAATAGCCCAAACAGGTATTGAAAGTATAAACAAAAACAGAATAATGTGGTACAAATAGGATGGGGCATGAAGCTCAATGGAACAACAGAAAGTCCAGAAACACACACAACACAAGGATTCGTTCATTGATAAAAGTGGGCACCTAAAATCTGGGGGAAATGGATTCATCAAGAAATAATGCTGGTTAGCATTTAGGAGAGAACACAAATGGCTTATGCGTTTTGCTGGTAAGATGTCTTTAAAAGTCTGAACTGCTGAATGACATTCATCCAGGGAACGTGAGCTAAAGGCTGCTAGCAGTGTGCCCTCAACTCATGGTTTTTCAACAGGGTTCCCAACAAGAAAGGGAACACAGTCAACTTGCGTGCCCTCTTCTGTCCCATGAGACTTCACTGTGTCTCCTTCTCCCAACCCTTAGCTCCTCTTTGTAGTCAGTGCTTCTCAACCACACTTCCCCCAGTGATACAAACACCTTTGGGAAATTAAAAGATTTCTTTTTGGATTCCCTGATCCTCCAGTTGTTGTACGACATCAATACAAACATCCTGAGAGTTAGCAAAGATCAGGAGTAAGTCTTACCTGTTTCCTCTTTTCAGGGGGAAGTGATGGATCTCCATCCTACAAAGAAACCAATGTTACATTTTATTTAAAAAAAAATCAGATATATGTAGATTCAAGGAACTGCACTAAACTATGAACTAAATTCAGACCCTCCCCACTCTTGCCCCCTGCAACCAGCAATGTTCTGAACTAAACTAAAATGTACTTTAAAAACTGATAACTGTAAACTGAACCAGAGTTATTTTGGGAAAACCTCTAAAGAATCACTTTCAATTAGGACCAATCTATACGTTTTCTATAATATGGTTGATGGCATCACTGACTTGATGGATATGAGTTTGAGCAAGCTCTGGGAGTTGATGATGGACTGGGAAGCAGTCCTGGTGTACTGCAGTCCATGGGGTCGCAGAGTCGGACACGACTGAGCGACTGAACTGAACTGATATATTTTCTAAACCTATATGAGCCAAATTAATTAATTACTTAGATTTATAAAAATTACTTTTGAGCAGACTAAACTGAAATAGTATTTCATTTGGTTTGAGTTCCTTTTTTAAATAATTAGATCCAAGGTAATAGTAATGGACACACATGCACGTGCATATATACACACACTTTAATTTTCTCTATAGGCAGAACAATTTGGGGACAGGATATGCCCAAAATACAAGAAAACTAAGTGAGAACTTCTAGCCCTATCAGATTTTTGTCTTAAAAGGATTTAATTTCTCTCCCTCATGTGCCATCTGGGAATACATAAATATCTCAGGTAAGTGATAAATGCTCAGCAAACAGTACTCCTATATCTGATGCAGTCCTCATGTAAGTCAACATTACTTTAACCTTAGGAATCTTTCTATTGTATTTCTGTTGAGGACAATTCAATGACCCCAGCAAAGCTGGTTAAATGTAAGCAATAGTGTCAGCCCTTAAAAAAGAGATGGCATAAGTGAGAAAAAACGAAGTGAGAATGCAAAATAGCACTATGCAGTTGGTATCCTCCAATTCATTTTAATTTGCATCCTTAAAAATTGTGCCATATGAAAACTAGAGAAAATCTAATTGCCCAGGAGAGGGAAAGGTTTAAAAACTATGGAAATACTACTATGCAAATATTTTTTAATGAGTTAAATATGTATATATGGCCTAGAGAGATGTCCAAAATAAAGTGCTGAGCGAAAAGAGCAAGTTTTAGAGTAACATTTATATAAAGCTGCCCAATAGGACTCTCTGCAATGAGGGACATGTCCCACAGTTAACTGTCCAATATAGCAGCCACCATGGAAATGTTCTATATCAACACAATCCCATACGGTAGCCACCAGCCAACTATAGCAATTGAGCACATGAAATATGACAAGTCTGAGTGTTCAATTTTATTTAGTTCTAATTAATTCAAAATGAAACTTAAATAACCACATGCAGCTAGTCAGTGGCTTCTCTATTAGCACAGATTTATAACATGAATCCTCCAGAAAAATAAACCTTCCATACAATTAATTAATAAGTAAATAAGGCACATGCAGACACATTCAGATATGTGTGTATATTCACGGGTGCCAGAGCAAGTATCCGGAAGCATATACTTATCAACCAGCAAATCGTACTGGGTGTGGAGGAAGTAGGGTTGATGACTTTTATGTCTTGATAACTTGAAAGACTTTCATGTCTTTCCAATTTGTAACTGTCTGGATTCAGCGCTCTTTGGAGAGACCGCCTGTTTAAAGGCCCTCTTTCTAGCTCCATACGGGAACAGGGACGTCACGGTAACGTCATACGTACGATGAGCTCGCGGTACTTCTTCTTCAGGGACTGGTGACGCTCTCGAAGCTGATTGGCCATGAGTTTGTACTGGTCCCGTTCCTGCTGGCACGTGTCTAGCTCCTTGGAGAGGATCAGCAGGGCTTCCTTCTTACTCTCCAGCTTCCTTTTACACACCAGGAACTGCAGAACAAACACATCCACGCGACTCAGAACTGCCCCCAGGCCTCCCTCCTCTCACCCGCGGTGGAGTTCACGCACCCTGCAGGGTTGACTTTGCTTCGTTGCTTTTTGTCTTCAGAGATCATATACCCAGAGACATGTGGCATTCAATGACACGTGAGCCCAAAGACTGCTAAAGTGCCCTTGTCACAGAACCAAAACCGTGGCCATTCATGAAGTTTGGCCAGCTGAGACAGGACAATAATTGGTAAGTTAAAGAGCACAATCCTTTTAAACAATTCCATGGTTAAATAGATAACAGGATGCCAAATTTTGTTTCAAAGGGTATTTATATATCCTGATAAGACTGTGTAAAATTCTATTAAAATTTTACAAAATAACAACACAAATTTAATAAAAATTCTGTATGTTACTAACAATTATCTCTTGGTAGCAAAGTTATTTGCATGTTTTCTTTATTGTTTATACTTTTTTATGTTTGCCAAATGTTCTAGATTATACCTATATGGTTTCTATAATTTAAAAAGTACCAAAAATGTAATAAAAAATAATTTGATCAAACTATACATTACTACAATAGACTGCACCTGCCCATGCAACCCAGCAGACATTTTCTCACTTGAGAGTTTTTGTTCACTAAAATCGGGCAGAGGTGCGCACTTTTTTCTAGGATTCAAGCACAGATACCCACCACCCAGAGACCAATTTTATGAGTGAAGTATTTTAGTCACACTGAATTATCCCCTCAAAGTCAAGTTGCATCTTGCTGGAACTCTTCCTCAGAGTTGCAGGATATCTTCGTCCCTCCATCGCCCCGCTCTCCCCACTGTGACGACCCTCACCTGACCATTACCCACCACCTGGGCCAGCGTGAGCTCAACTGGGATTCTGTCCTTTTATTGGGTCTATTGCACCGTCTGGTGTTATTCACATATGTGAGATGTGGCACTAAATACCTTTTGAATTTGCCCCGTAAAAGACCAAATTCAGAGCATTCATGAAAACAATTTATAGTTTCATTATACACTCTGACATGAGCACTTTGTCATTACGGACGCTCACACAAAGCAGACAGAGGATCAGCACTCTCATACCATTCGAGTCAATGCTCTTTTATGGACAAAAAGCATTACTCATATATAGTGCCTGCTTGGAACTGACTTTGTTAAGTTCAATTTCAAATAAATGAAAGAGGAAAAAGAGAGTTTTGTGCATTAGCACATTTTTTTCCTTAAGAAAAAAAAAGTAATTGCTTAGCTTCAAAAACAAAGGGGAAAGAAAAGCCATTCTGAGATGATTTGAGTTCTGAGAGGACACTTCCACCTTGGATGAATCTTATTCCTGGCAGTAATGAGGTTGGAATCCTGCCTTAAAATGTCCCAGATTTTAAGGCTTTGACATCGTCTTCGTGGAGGCAAATGGTTCTGTTGCCACAGTGATTTCTCAAGAGTAAAATCCCCGACGTGTAAATATCAGAGAAGAGGAGCTCAAAAACTTGAACAGCAATGTCCTCAGGGAGGTATTGAGATTTCACAGGAAAAAATACCATTTACACACAGTTTAACAGATCTACCCTTGCGCCTTCAGTTCTTTGCCTGTGATCAGCGGCCTCGGTTGGCACTGTTATTAGTACCGGGGCACAAAGACAGTCGCCTTTGTCCCTTCAGATCCAAGTCTAAGGGCCCACATATGCTCCGATTCGTCCCACTTTGGGGAAGAAAATCACAATCATGTGTAGACGTTATAAGCTGAGGCAGGCAAGATTAGAGTCACACCTGTTGTATTGAAGGGGACCAGGTAAGGGCCACCACTTAAGTGGCAAAATGGAATTCAAGTTCCTTGACCTTGAACTGCAGTCTGTTAGGGTCCAAGAGAGAAGCCGTTTCTCTCCCAAAGCATGACCCAAACTAGGCCTTGGAAGCTGTAAAGTGCAGAAGTAGACATCCATTCCCTCTCTGTCTAAGACACTTGGTAGAAAACAAGCACAGAGGTGCCTAAGACCCAGGGGCCAGGGATTTGAGGAGCAGCATTGATGCTGTTTGGTTGTCTTTGGGGTGTGGAAAACAGGACAATTATACATTTCATCAAAGGGTAAGAAACTCATTCTGTATAAAGATGAAGCCACTTCAAGAAAAGTATGATCTTGAGAAAGCCACTGCTGGATGGTTCTTTCTTCTGCTTACTCTGGTCTAGAATAGTGAACTGCAAAAATGGTATTCCATGTCATTTGTTTCTATCAGCAGAACAAGCCTTAGGTTTAAGTCTTATTTATAAAATAGCTCCAAGTGTTGTTACTCTGGCCGAAGATGGGACACCTCCTCTGTAGTTCTGTCACCTTGGTACACTGGCATCAAGAGCCCTGCTCTATGTTACCCTGGGATGCTTGTAAAAATGCAGATTTCTGGGCCTGGGCTCAGACTGCTCACTCCCAGCTCATATATTGCCCAAATTGTCGATCTCTGGTGGTTGGCCCAGAAATCTGCTGTTAGCACATGGCACAGGTGATTCTTACTCCACCTGTACTTTAAAACCCCAGGCTCTGGAGGCCTCAGCTTCACACTGTGAAGTTAGAAACAATGAAAATAGTCTGGAGGGACTGAAAGGCCAGCTGTAGCCCAGAATTTCCAGGCAAGCCTCATTCTCAGAGCCATCCAGGGTTGTCTGAGCCCCCTTTTATAGCACAGAGGGATTCTGAACAAGTACAGGCAGGGACTGTATTTTACCATCTGGCCAAAGAGCTTCTACATGCAGTCTCATTAAAATATCAATAGAAACTTCTGGGTGGTATATGGGGGTGGGGGTGGGGTGTACTGGGGAATGAGATGGAATTTCTCATTCTTCTTCTAAAACAGTGACAGTTTAAGCCCCTGTGGTAGCAACTGCTAAACTGTCCCATTTCCTGTCCCTCCAACTGGAAACAAAAAACAAATGATAAAAAGGAAAGAAAAAGGTGCTGAAGATCCTCCTCCATGGGGAGGATCCCTGAACAACCAGGGAATGCACAGGTCCAGCCTCAGCCTTAGAAGGGACCAGAAATAGAACAGAAAGTGAGACAAGCCAATCATTGTATATGGGACGTCTCCGCTTCCAAAGGAAGATAAGTATGGGTGATGGAAGTGGCGGACAGTAGGCAACCACCAGGCAGAGCCCGGAGGCCTCTGTCCAGATGTGGGTTAAGCGATGGGCTAATCATGAATTTGGGGACCCTGGGAAAGCCCAAGAAAACAGGAAACAAAACAAACTCATGCTGCCTGGGTCTCAGTTTCCACTCTTGGAAAATGAGCAGGGTTCCCAAGAGTGCCTCCTAACGTGAGGAACCCATGATTTCAACATCCCATCCAGTATCACTGGGGTGCAGGGTGCTGGGGAAAACACTTGGGGGAGGGGCTTCAGTCCAGGAGGCATGACTCACTCCCAATGCCTAGAAATTGCTCCTCTACCTCACCTAGGGCAGAGTTAGCTCAATGATTTCTAAAGATCACCTGCAGCAGTAACTTCAGGACAGCCGCCTGGTTGGAAAGGATGCTCAGGCCAAAGCAATAACCACTGTGTTTGTGATAACCATCTACGATAGAGTGAGAAAAGGCTAAATGTCTGCGCGGTCATCACTAGTGCCTCTCGCCAGTATTTCTAGTTCTTCTTTACTTCCAGGCATCTGGAAGGACTGTTCTTCTCCCATTGCTTTGGAGTAAGGCAGAATCATGTAACTTGCTTTATACAGTAAAGAGGACCTGGAGAACTACAGTTCCAGGGTGGATGATCCTGAGGGTCAAGGTATGAATCACCAGCACAATTTGGATCATGGAACCACAGCAGACAACAGCTCTGAAGAGTCATTTGGGTCCACAGAGAAATCTGTGTGATCCAGGAATAAACTTTTGTACCGTTAAGATACAAAGATTAGGGGGTGTTTGTTATCAGAGCACACCTTAGCCCATCCTGACTAACACGATCCATAGCAAAGTGTGAGGGTAGCGAGGTTGGGGAGATCAAATCTGCCCTGCTCTGCGCTTCTACTGAGTTACCACAATGATGAGGAGGGTTGATATTATCACTATTACTATTGCTGTTAGCAACAACAAAACCAAAGTTTTACGTCAAATGCTTTCCATGGATGATCTCCTTTAATCCCCACAGCACTGCCGTGGGGTTACTGTGTTATTTCAATGTACATTTCCTAAATGAGAAAGTGAGACTGAAGGAATTTATGTAATATGCTAAGGGTTTAGTAGAGGTAGAATCTGAACCCAAGTCTTTGTATAGCCAAGCTTGTGAAACCCCAATTTCTGACAAACCAAGCATTCCGTGAAAAAAACAATCAGAATATTCATGGAGTTGGTTACTACATCTAGTTGGTATTTTCAGCACAGGGAAGCTAAGAAAGGGGAATTTTAAATTTGGCTCCTTTTATGTCTAGAATCTCTTCACCCACCCACTTCTAAAACTAGATACAAGGCCTGAAGGAAGAGGAAAAAATAAACAAAGAATTCATGAGCATCCCTCTCCTCTGCTCCTTGTGAGGGAGCCAAGTAGAGGCAACAAGGTTTCCATCCACTTAAATGAAATGGGATAAGACTAGAGGCTGTTTTCTGGAAAGGCTTGGTTGCAACAATTTTCTATAAATTGTAGTTGGTCTCAATCATTCATTCAGGGAATATTTTCTGGGTGTCTTCTATGTGTTAGGCACTGAGCCAAACATTTGGTCTCCTAAATGGATAAATGGTCCTGGGGATTTTGAGAAGGAAAAGCATGATACCTGGATAACAAGACATAATTTCCACAATCCCTTATGGGTTTTTCTGAAACGCCCCAAGTTTTGAAAACTGAAAATGCGTTCACATCTTGTTAGTGACCTCAGCTGATGTGAGGGTTTTTACTGTCTTATGCCACTGATTGTGAATATTCATACATTTGCTGAAGACAAATCAATGTGATTATCTGCTGCCACCCAGAAGTCTACTGGGGTTGATACACAATAGGCACTACTCTTACTGCATTTCCTTTCAGATGCCAAAAATCCTGCCTCAGAAACATATCTGGGGGTCAAGGATATCAGATACAAAAACTGCCTTTTATTTGAAAGTCACCCTTGCAAATCTCTATATAGTCTCAAAGACACACTAGTGATGAAAATCAAATCTTTCTCAAACAGTTAATTATCCAAACCTAGGACGTTATTTGGAGAAGGCAATGGCACCCCACTCCAGTACTCTTGCCTGGAAAATCCCATGGATGGAGGAGCCTGGTGGGCTGCAGTCCATGGGGTCGCTAAGAGTCGGACACGACTAAGCGACTTCACTTTCACTTTTCACTTTAACACATTGGAGAAGGAAATGGCAACCCACTCCAGTGTTCTTGCCTTGAGAATCCCAGGGACGGGGGAGCCTGGTGGGCTGCCGTCTATGGGGTCGCACAGAGTCGGACACGACTGAAGTGACAGCAGCAGCAGCAGCAGGACGTTATTAGATTTTTATTTCCTCATATAGGCAAGGAAAAACTGAAAATACGTTACATGCAGTAAATGTTCAAGCTGCCACAATGCTTACATGCCTATTCCCATCACCTCATCATGTCTTTATTCTTTAAAATTAGCATGAACACTGAAGCAGGGATAAACCTCCCAGATAACCCAAGTGGTTTGCCCAATTGCAAAGAACAAGGTTCCCAGCTGCCAGCATCTTCCATAACAGTGTCTTCCAAATTGTGGGTCAAAATACATCAGTTTGTGTAGGGAAATCAATTCAGCTGCTACCTTCATTTTCTTTAAAACAAAAACAAAACCAGAATAGAACAGAAAATAGCATGATCCCATGCAGTAAAGGTAAGTATTATTTCATGAAACTTATGTCTGTTAATATGTATGTAGGAACAAACACACCTGTCTGCATATTTTCAACATATTCTGTGGACTGCCATTTTAAAGTTTGGAAATGACTTTTCTATAATAAGTTACTCTGTACATTTATTCATTCATTCAACAAATATTTAGTGAAAGACACCAAGAGAGGCAAGAATGTAGCTGCGGGGTGGTATTGGGCAGAAAAGAAAATCTACACAGAGGAATGATGCTTGAAATGAATTTTGAAAGATGAGTAGGTATAAAAGGGACCTGAATAAAAGCCATTATGTAATAGAATTAACCAGTTCTTTGGGGTTGAGGTACAATTTGGATTAATTAATACCTGCTCTGCCTACCTCACTGAGATTACTGGGAGCTTGAAATGCAAGGTATGATTTAATATTTGGCTTTGGAAACAGTCTCAAAATTGAAGGCATTATTTTTTTTTTTTTAACAGCATTTAAAGCTTACAAAACATTTCCCCAGAGACTCTCATTTGATATGCAACATTATATGACAATTGTAACAAAAACTGCTTTCCCCCTTTTATAGACAAGATAGCTGAGATCGTCTTTCTCAAAGTCACAATGCTAACAACTGTCAGCTCAAACTGGCGCTCTTAACCACGAATTTCAGATTCTTTTTAGTATTCTGTATTGATACCAATTAAATTATTAGCAATTCCACAAATCACCTCTCTTGGGTCAAACCATATTTTTAACAAGAAACTCTTAGAGATAATTGTGTAACTGAAAACAACACATTTTAATTCATAGTATTTTGAGACCCTGTTTGGAAGACGGCAGCCCTCCCAGGGCCTTTTCTTTTTAAAAAAAAAATATTTTAATTGCAGGCTAATTATTTTATAATATTGTGGTGGTTTTTGCCATACATCAACATGAATCAGCCGTGGGTGTACATGTGTCCCCCATCCTGACCCCCTCTCCCCACCCCAGCCCTCTGGGTTGTCCCACAATACCAGATTTGAGTGCCATGCTTCATGCATCGAATTTGCACTTTTACATATGACAATATATGTTTCAATGCTATTCTCTCGAATCATCCCACCCTCACCTTCTCCCACAGAGTCCAAAACTCTGTTCTTTAAATCTGTGTCTCATGTGCTGTCTTGCATATAGGGTCATTGTTATCATCTTTCTAAATTCCATATATATCGTTAATATACTATATTGGTGTTTCTCTGACTTACTTCACTCTGAATAATAGGCTCCAGTTTTATTCATCTCATTAGAACTGACTCAAATGCACTCTTTTTTATAGCTGAGTAATATTCCATCAGAGACATTACCTTGCCAACAAAGGTCCATCTGGTCAAGGCTATGGTTTTTCCAGTGGTCACGTATGGATGTGAGAGTTGGACTGTGAAGAAAGCTGAGCGCCGAAGAATTGATGCTTTTGAACTGTGGTGTTGGAGAAGACTCTTGAGAGTCCCTTGGACTGCAAGGAGATCCAGCCAGTCCATCCTAAAGGAGATCAATCCTGGGTGTTCATTGGAAGGACTGATGCTGAAGCTGAAACTCCAGTATTTTGGCCACCTCATGCGAAGAGTTGACTCATTGGAAAAGACCCTGATGCTGGGAGGGATTGGGGGCAGGAGGAGAAGGGGACAACAGAGGATGAGATGGTTGGATGGCATCACCGACTTGATGGGCATGAGTCTGAGTAAACTTCAGGAGCTGGTAATGGACAGGGAGGCCTGGCGTGCTGCGATTCATGGGGTCGCAAAGAGTCGGACATGACTGAGCAACTGAACTGAACTGAACTGAACTGAATATTCCATGGTGTATATGTACCACAGCTTTCTTATCCATTCGTCTGCTGATGGACACCTAGGTTGCTTCCATGTCCTAGCTATTGTAAACAGTGCTGCAGTGAACATTGGGGTGCACGTGTCTCTTTCAGATCTGGTTTCCTCGGTGTGTATGCACAGCAGTGGGATTGCTGGGTCATATGGCAGTTCTATTTCCAGTTTTTTAAGGAATCTCCACACTGTTCTCCAAAGTGGCTGTACTGGTTTGCATTCCCACCAACAGTGTAAGAGGGTTCCCTTTTCTCCACACCCTCTCCAGCATTTATTGTTTGTAGACCTTTTGATGGCAGCCATCCTGACCAGCGTGAAATGATACCTCGTTGCAGTTTTGATTTGCATTTCTCTGATAATGAGTGATGTTGAGCATCTTTTCATATGTTTGTTAGCCATCTCTATGTCTTCTTTGGAGAAATGTCTGTTTAGTTCTTTGGCCCACTTTTTGATTGGATCATTCATTTTTCTGGTATTGAGTGCATGAGTTGTTTGTATATTTTGGAGATTAATTCTTTGTCAGTTGCTTCATTTACTATTATCTTCTCCCATTTTGAAGGCTGCCTTTTCACCTTGCTTATAGTTTCTTTCGTTGTGCAAAAGCTTTTAAGCTTAATTAGGTCCCATTTGTTTATTTTTGTTTTTATTTCCATTATTCTGAAAGGTGGGTCATAGAGGATCTTGCTATAATTTATGTCAGAGAATGTTCTGCCTATGTTTTTCTCTAAGAGTTTTACAATTTCTGGTGTTACATTTAGATCTTTAGTCCAGTTTGAGTTTATTTTTGTGTATGGTGTTAGAAAGAGTTCTAGTTTCATTCTTTTACAGGTGGTTGACCAGTTTTCCCAGCGCCGCTTGTTAAAGAGTCTTTTCTCCATTGTATATTTTTGCTTATTTTGTCAAAGATCAGGTGTACATAGGTGTGTGGATTTATCTCTGGGCTTTCTATCCCGGGGCCTTTTCAATCACATTTCATGGGGAGAGGCTGGAGAGGTAGAGGTCACCTACAGTCCTGCTCAGTGTTCAGCCAGGTCCACGTCCCCAAGAGCTCTGGCTAGTTGAGTGTCAGATGATGATCAGTTCACCACACTGGGTTCTTCACCAGCTGAATCGTGGGCATAAGACACTTTATTTTTCAAACAGCAGTTGAACTCATAATTGCCTAAGTCGTAACTCAGGCCTAGCCCTCTTGGCTAACTCCGATTCTACCCCTAATAACCCCGCATCAAGGCAATCTCGCTCAATCCAATGACTTTCACTGTCATCTCTGTGCTGATTTTACCCAAATTGATATCCCAGCTCAGACCACTCCCCTGTATTCCTGCTCTGCTATCCAACGTGTACTTCTATTTGAGCATCTTAGGGGCATTTTAAATGAGCCCTTGATATTCTCTCAGACTTGCCCTGCTCCAGACCTTCCCTCTTGGTAAACCAAACCATATCTGGTTTTCCATGAAAACCCTGGACTCACCCTTGCCTCTTCTCTTTCTTTCCCAGCCCTCTTGTATTCATCAGCAAATCCTATGGGTGCTATCCTCAAGACATATTGAATTCAGATGCTTCTCACCCACTTCTACCCCTATCATCCTCTTTCAAGTCACCATCATCTCTTGATTGGACTGTGGCCCTAGCCTCCTATTTCTACTTCTTCCTTCTACCCACCTCTATTTTCCAAATAGTAATGAGAAAGATGCTTTTCAAATGAAAGCACATGGTGACATATGGTGGTTCAAAAGCTCTCATGACTTCGCATCACATTTGAAACAAAGTCCAAAGTCCTTCTATTCCCCCTTGCTCGGTGCTCTCCATCTTCACTGGTCTCCTTGCTAGCTTTGACTGCATCAAGCCAATTCCAACCTCAGGACCTTTGCACTGCCCTCTGCTTGGATTCCGTGGCTTCTTCCCCGGCTTTATTCAAATTTCTATTGTAATGTCTCCTTCTTAGGAAAGAGATTCTCAATCTCCTTATACTGTGTTACCTTCCTTCATAGTACTTACTACTTAATCTTAAGTTATAGAACTAATTATTGATTTACTTTTAATATCTCCACATCCATAGCAGCAAGAATTGTGATGTTTCATCCAGATCCCCAAAGCTAAGAACAGCACATGGTACATAGCTAATGAATGAGAAAACTTCATCTTACTATATCTTTAACACACCTGTGACCCATGTGATATTGTACCCATTTTACAGATTCTCAAACTTATAGCTAGTGGATGTCTTAGACCTCAGGGATGGTCTAAGACAAGCCCTTCATTATACAGATGAGGAACCTCAGACTCAGAATAGTAAACTGACTTATCCAAGGCTGGTAAGTAGATGCCAGAGCTAAAATCTAAACTGAGGATTCTTCTCAATCCAAGTTTAGCACCATTTTTACATTACCAAATTAAGGCACACATTCCTGGCTAGGGAGTCACAAATGCCTATAAACTTAGAGTAGTGCCTAGTACTTTTTATTTTCTTATAATAACTATTATAAGAAAAGAGACAATAATGATAGTAAGTAGCCTCATCATCACTCATGAATAGTTACTAACTATATAATATGTTAAATGCTATAAAGAAGCAAAAACAAAACTCCCAGAACACAGAGAAAAGCAGTTCAGAGTAACAGCTGACAGCATGGTAGAAAAAGCTGGAATGCCTATATTCAAATCTTGGCTTTGCCACTCACTAGTTATCAATTACTCAGCCTCTCTGTGCCTCAGTTATGCCATTTATTAAATGAGTATAATTAAAGTATCTTCACAGGGCAGATGTGAGCATTAAAAGCACTTGCATATGTAAAACATTTAAAATAGTAAGTGCTGTATCCACCTTCATTGTTATTACTACTATTTTTTATCATGAGCCAAGTGATCAAAGAAGGTACTCACAGAGCTGGAGGAAGATGTGAACATTGAAATGGATTCTGAAGGATAAGTAGATGGATATATTTTGTTTGGGGATAGATGGAGTTGTGACAGGAGTGGTGATGGGAAAACAATACACCGAGCAGGGAAACAACCACAGAGAAACACAAAGGTGAGCAGCAGGGAGACACACTGTCAGCACAGCGAGCAGCACCCAGGGCTGGCTTCAGTGGAGGGGTGGGAATAAAAGCTGTGTGAGATGGAGATGGAAGGAGAGACAGATGGTGGCCGGGTCAGAGAGGGCCTGGAAGCGTTGCTGACGAGTTCAGATTTCATTCTTTCAGCAGGCAGGAGCCCCAAGGGTTTCTGCGTAGAGGAGTGACATTAAGAATCCTTTTAGAAAGACAGTTTCGTTCTGACAGCATGTGTGTATATTATCTTGGACTCTACAGCTTGGGTAGAACTGGCTACCAAGCTCATGGGGGAGGGAAAGGATCTGGGGTTCAGGGCCCCCTATGAAGACACACCTCTGAATCTTGTTTTGATCTGAACTGTCAGACCTACAAAGAACACACTGGCTTTGCTACTTCTTAATGTGGGGGTCTGCGATCACCGTGTATAATGCAATATTGATAAGCAAGGTGCTACCTAGGCAACCAGATGCATGCATGGGCTTAGCCTCAGCCTTAGCAGCTGGTATCACAATCACATGGGGCGGGGGGGAGTGGGTCACAAGGCCACCCAGCCACACTCCAAAGGGCTGAGCAGAACAGGGCACTAGCAAATGCCCCACTTTCTGGTCACCTGGGTGGGGTCATGGGATACACACTGGGTACTCCTTAGGCCCCCATTTCCACTCTTCAGTTAGGGTGTAATTCTGCTTATCAAGTTCATGTGTGGTGTACACACCAGGGATATTTGCTCTCTGCCTCAGAAAAGGTAAGTTTGTTTTCAGAGAGGGGAAGAAAAAAAAAGTAGTATTCTCTGAATGTATACTGTGTGCCAGGCACTGTTAGGAGTAATAATAATGTGAAGAAGACCTTTATTTGATTATAAGAGTAAGTGGAACAGCCACTACTGAGTGAAAATTACTATTTTCCAAATCATGCCAAAAGCTCTGCTTTAAACATTTTTTTAAAACCCTGACAGCTTCTTTGATCATCCCCATTTTAGAGATAAGGACACTGAAGCCCAAAGAGGTTAATTTATCCTTCATCATGAAGGTCATAAGTAGTGAAGGCAGACTATTCTCTGCACATATCTGTTAGGCAAGTATGTAGGAAGGTCAATCTGGTGAGAAAGGTGTGGGTGAAGCAGGCGCTGGTCAGGCATGGGTTGTACAGAGGGCAAGAGAACAGCCATCATGAGTGGCCTAACCGTACATACACCTAAGCAGATGCATTCCATTGAGCTTATTTCTCAGACTCACTAAGGTTCCCCTTCTAGTGCTTCAAGAATAAAGGTTGAAAAAGAAATGGTGGGCATTAAATACCAACTTTTATTTGAACTGACCTTTGAGCCTTTACACATCACATACATACACAAATACATACACGGTGGTGAAGTTTACACGGCAGGGCCACATACACCTACCAATGGAGGAAGGAAAAACTCATACCCACCAAGGATACTGGGTAATCAGTGAAACATCAATGGAATAAACTTGGAAAAATATGCCCAGTTTTTGGCATGTATATTAGGTACCATGAAATGTTTTTATTATCCTCTCAAAAATAGATTTCTTTTGAATTGCATTTCAATTACAATTTTAAAGCAGAGCTCATAGCTCATTTGTTGATGTTAATTCATGCCCCCACGCAAATACTTGAAGGTAGCCTGCGCTTCTCATCTTAAGAACTCAGACCCACAGTTTTCATCACTGAGTGACTTTTATCTACCCATTTACTGTTATCTGCAATAAAGCAAGTCATAATTGCTACAAGGAAAATCATAATGATTAAATGACTATCTGACATACCACATTACTATTTGGATGGTTTTACAACCAGATAACTGCTGAGAGAGATGAAGGTAGCCGGGGTGTCAGCCAGGGGACCTCTCCACCAAGTGACCCTCTCTGTCAAACAGTGCCTCGTGGTCCTTGGCGGCTTTTACTGATGGGATTGGGTTAGCGCTCTCTCATTAGCCGCTGCAAGAAGATGACCTGCTATTCCAGAAAGGTTTCTCGCCGTGATGATAAACACACATGGCTGAAGGGTTTGTGTCCAGGAATAATTTAGAAACTTCTCAACAGTGCACTCACTCTTTTCTTCGAGGGATTTCCTTCCCTGGTCCCCGCTGCACTTACTCTGTTATCACCCTCTTCCTACCCTACCCTCTCTCCCCCATCCAGGAATACCTCCTCCCCATCCATTCAGCAGTGCCAGGTAGACAGTATTCAACAATCAACATGACTTCTCCAACCTCAAATAAGCTAGTCCCTCGATTCCCAGAATTCCTACTAGAAATCCAGTGATTTCTAGCTGGGATCATCATTTGTTCACTCACCTGTCTAGCCCAGTACTGGTCCTTTTGAAAACCACAAATCTGGTACTGTCACTCTTCTTTAAACATATCTCTATTAAAGGAAGTGGCAAACAAGAGCCCTTCAATACCTGGCTGCAGTCCACCTCCCTGACTTCTCCCACCAGCCATGGTTCTATCAAGTCCCGGCTACTGCTACCCCAAACTCGCTCTCCTCACCTCCCTCTCGTCTGCTCCTGGACCCAGCTCACAAGGCCCCGGCTGGGAAGCCTCCTGCCATCCCGGAGCAGAGTAAGAGCTGGCTCCTGGCAGGCACACAGCATTCTGGGTACCCCTTGATTACAGCATCATATGTTTCATCACCATCACCTGCCTCCCCACAGACTGAGGCCTCTTTGCAGTCAGAGTCCAACTCATTCACCTTCACTTCTCCAGAGCCAAGTACAGCTCCTGAAACACAGTGGGTGCCCCCCAAATATTTGAGAAATAAAGGAATTTCCATTTCCATGAATCTAAAACAAAAATGTATACACATTGTCTATAAATATGATATTTGTAATACAAAATTTTAGTAAGAGAGCCACCAATTTATTATTAAACTTAAATCTCTAAATCCCATTTTAGCACCACGTTTAGGGGGGAAAAAGACCAGTTTTATATAAACTTGATGTGTACAGAGAGGGCACAGGATAGCTCCTAAAGAATTATCAAAATGGCTTTTGTATTTAAGCTAACTTTTATCACTTAAAATGAGCACTTCCTTCATCATCTGGGCATATATTCCATTCAGCACTTCCATCCTCTGAGGTCTTGCAGAATCACTGCTCCAGACAGACATACAGGACTGTCACCTGCAGATACACATACACTTAGAACTTCCCCAGACTGAGTGTAGGCATCTATAGGGTCCATACAATGTGGGGCTGACCACACACTGATGCTCACTTGGCGGAAGTCCTCCAGCCCCCGCAATCCCAGCCACGTACCATGAACCCAAGCCTTCATGTGAGTCCTTCCCATCCATGTACAACTGTACAGCTCTCTGAGCATTTCCACAGTCTTTTTATAAATCTGTGTTCACCTCTGTTTTTTCATAACATTTCAGCAATTTCAAGTTTGCAACCTAATGATTCTAATGCCATTCTCTAAGATGACTCTTTTTTTTTTTTTTTTAATGATTTATCTTTCTCAGAGTTACCATGGCGGTTCCCCTCCGGTATTACTTTCGACAGGCAAACTTTGATTATTACATGCCCTAGGGGATGTGCTGAAATTTAAGTTAAGTGAGATTTCAGGTAATTGGAAGAGTTTATAATGTGAACCATAGTAGCTGGGGGGTATGTGAAATTCACTGACAGTCTTGGTTAACTGGAGTTATGAATAACGAAGGTTCGTCTGAATATCTATTTCAATCCCTTCGCTCCTGTTATTTATCCTTTCTCCCTTCTCCCCATCTTCTCACTCTCCAAAGAGTGTAACCTTATTCTTTTCAGGCTGATAAAGATGAGAAAACAGAAAAGGAAAAAAGATCGGCTTTCCTTCCAGTTGGCCATAGGTGGGCTAGGAATCCCCCTTGAATTTGCTGAAGAGAGCAAATATTTTTTAAAATCATTGCTTGCCTGGAGTGAATGTGCTCTCTCCCTCATGTGAGGCGACCTTTCTAACCTTATCTCGGGCCAAGATGCTGAGGGTGGGACATACAGTGCTGGTTTGCAGTTCAGAATGGAGCATTAAAACCACCCACATACTGGAACTCTGCTCAATGTCATGAGGCAGTCTGAATGGGAGGCGGGTATTGGGGAGAATGGATACCTCTATATATATATGTCTGGGTGCCTTCACTGTTCATCTGCAACTATCATATCACAACATTGTTAATTGGCCATACCCCAATACAAACTAAAAAGTTTAAAGTTTGGGCGGCGGGGGAGGGCAGGGAACTACCCTTGTATCTGAGGTTCTCTCTTCCATGCAGGTTGCCAAGAACCTGTGTACACTGGACACAGGTGACAGCCACGTCACTAACCCTCAATATGCAGCGATATTATAACATACAACATTCACACTGGGAATGTCATGATATCAGTGGGTTCTGTGGTTACTCCATTATATGGTGATAATCCGATTCGGTTGCAGAGGGCTCCCCCTGTGGGCTGGGTGACAGTAAAAAGGCAGCCAAGCATGGACAACCTTTTGGTCAATCTATCTTTAAAAGCTGTAAAGATGCTGTGGCTCACTTCCTTTTCTCTCAAAACAGAAATCATAAAAAGACCCCAACATTCCCCAATATGGCACCCCCATCCCTGCCTATCAGATCTTAACCTCTCGGCTCTGACTCCAAATATCAGAAGCAGAGGGACCAGTGGCAACGTCTTCACTTTACAGATGTGCCGGGAGTACAAAGGGGTGGCATTTGCTAACAGAGTTGATTCCTCGACCATCATGTAGCAAGAGGGAATTGGGGGGATACAAAGGTGCCATTAATAAAAGCAACATGGCAGGTGGGATTTAGGGTGTGATGTGGGTTCACTGCCATCATCTACCACTGGCTGGACCATGCAAACCCCTGCGCCCACTCTGAGCTTCGGTTTCCTCCTATATAAACAATGATATGAATAACCATCATCATTTTGAAAGCTACTCTTTGCCCAAAGATGATTCATCATTTTGCATGTATAAATCATTAATCCCTATCACAGCTCCAAAAGGTAGACATCATTACCCCCTTTTACAGATAGGGAAATCGAGATGCTAAGAGATTAAAAAAAAAAAAAAAAAAAACATGCAGCCTGTAAGTGGCAACAGTGGGATCTGAACACAGGCCCGTGCCATGCCTTTTCTGCTGCAGTGGCCTGCCTCTCTCACAGAAGAGTCTACAGATTTCATAAGCCAACACGTGTTTAAAAAAAAGAAAGAGCACTCAATAAAATCCAAAGGCATCAATCTTATTAATTATCACAGTATCGAAAGAATCAAGAGAACTGTGTCTGTCCCATTCAAAGAAAGATAACAATCTTTGTTCCTAAGTTTGTCAGCAGACCTTGCCTTTCGGAAAAATAGTATCTCCCTGATGGGATGGAACAGTTACATGAGAGGGTCAGAGTGCTCAAGATGAAGATTCAACTCATGATGGGGTATTTTGTGGGAATATTCCCTGGCTCCCCTCACTCTGAAACTTGAGTCAGGTGCAGATACTCTAAAGCAAGGAGGGGTTCCATCCCCGTCTGCCCCACAAGGCAGTCATCTGCAGACTAGAAATCTTGAAATCAGCCATGCAAATCCATCACCATCTTAATTATCCAAGTAAATAGAGCTCTTAGCGCCATCTGCCAAGATTTCAACCAATCGTGATCGTTACGCTCCTCCAGTGGTTCTTTCTGGATGAGAACCACGGAGTCATTGCTAAAGAGCCACTTGGGCCCAGATTTCTGCCTACAGGATGAAGGTGTGCTCAGCTGAGTCTCATGGCTGGAAGGTGTTTTTCTTGCTTCTCTCTACTTCTTGCTCATATTTTTCTGAGCACTGTTAATTTCCTCCTTCAAATTAACTATCCTCATCGTTCTTTCTTTCCACCGACTCCAGGCAGTACTGATTAGTGAGAAATTTTCCTCCACAAGAACTGTCGGCTTGGAACTCAGCCCTGCAGCAAAAAGTGAGGTAGATTCATTCTGGAACACGAGTGGGTGTGCAATCCTGGTGACTCAAATCACCGGAGATTCAGAGACCAAGCTAAATTGTAAACACTTGTTAAGGCAGGGACTCTGTCCAGGTCTGTTTCTCTTACTAATAACTGTGCAAATGAGTTGATTATGTTAGTGAAGGGCTCCTGAGGGCGACCTGAGTTAATTATGGCTTTCAGGGAAGATGGCAAAAACCTCATTGGCTACAAATCACTAATGAACCACAAGGCAGTGTTGGGAATAATTGTATTGATACTGGTGTTTTTCTTTAGTCAGTTTGTCCACCACCAACACTACTTTTGTCATCACCATTTATCAGGATAGCACTTAAATGATAATAAAGTGTTTACTCTTCTGCAAGGACAGAATTAAAACCCGATACTTAAAAGATTCCTTGAAGAAGGACACCCAGACATTACTGATACAGGTAATGTCAAGGTTTGGACATCTCTCTTTTCATAAAGAAAATTCGGTGATAATCAGTATCACCACAGACAGAAGCAACAAACTGCTAATTGCTAGATATATGATCAGGCTGACCACTCCAAACATTATTTCAGAGGCAGCAAGACCCAAAAGGATATGGAGGGCAGTGGGTATGCTGAGTAAGACTCTGACCTTGAGACCAGATACTACCATAGAAGCATCAGTCACAACACAGATGTCTTCTAGTGACTGTGTACCAGGCATTTTATACACATGAGCTCATTTGTCCCACAGTGAGACCCCAGAAGTAGGTACTTCTGTGATGCTCTGTGTGTGCGTGCCAGCTAAGTTGCTTCAGTCCAACTCTTTGTGATGCTATGGACTGTGGCCTGCCAGGCTCCTCTGTCCACAGGATTTCCCAGGCAAGAATACTGAACTGGGTTACCATGTCCTTCTCCAGGGAATCTTCCTGTCCCAGGGATTGAACCCAAGTCTCTTACATCTCCTGCATTGGCAGGCAGGTTGTTTACCTCTAGTGCCACCTGGGGAGCCCCTGTGATCCCCTTTATACATACAAAGAGCTGATCAGTAAGATGGAAACAGAAGTGTCCTTTGGGACTTGTGTGATGTTTCTTTAAGAGGAAAGATAGCACTCTTTTATGTGGACCCCTGACAAGTAGTAAGCCACCATATCAGCTCATTCTACCTCCAGACTTCTTGTGTGAATGGCCGTTAGCATAATGGAGGCATCTTGAGCCCTTAAAGTTTCTCCTGTCCTTTTGCTGAACCTACCCAGAACTGTTCTGTGCAATGTCACTTCTGTGTCATCAAGGGCTTTGTAGTTAATAGATATTGTTTAATAAGCATTGGGACCAGGTGGCCTCTATGCTCTGTTAGTCCCCAAACAATGATGAAGACTTCCACTGACGTATTCCCTGTGTCCACGAAACAAGTTACTCTTTCATGCATGTCCTGTTTCCCAGCACCTACCCCAAAACCCTTTTAACTATGAAATTGTCCCCTAGCCCCGAGGTGGTACAGGTGCAGCTGTGAATGCTTCCAGATCATCGTCTCCCTTATCCCATCCTGTCAGTAAATTACCCTATAATAAATGGATCAATTGGCAACCCACTCCAGTATCCTTGCCTGGAAAATCTCATGGACAGAGGAGCCTGGTGGGCTGCAGTCCACAGGGTTGCAAAGAGTCAGGCACCACTGAGAGACTAACACTTACTTACTTAAACTGATTCATTGACTCCATGGAACTGTTTGTCTCAATTTTTGGTCTCAAGATGCCTTCTCAGTTTGATGGGCACTTTTTCGTTCCCTCTGTCCTTCAACAATGTGAGTGAGAAATACAGATAATTCTACCTCACTTAAACCACTGTTATTTCTGATATGATATAAAAATTAATACTAAATAATATACTGATATGCCCCAAACAACTGATACTGAGAAAGAAACAAACCAGTCCCATCAAAAATAATAAAATATAGAACAAGATGGCGGAGAAGTAGGTAGACGTGCAGTACATCTCTCTCCACGGATACATCAGGAATATGTGATAGGACACAGAAGTGCATGCAGAACACCAGCTGAGAACATACAGGAGTACCTGACCAGAGAAAAAGAATATATAGAACCACGCAAAACTTGGTCGAACAGGGAACTAGGGGAAAAAACAGTACTGTTAGTAGGACTGGACCTGCCCTCGGCAGGTGGGGGAACTGAAACAGAGGTCCGATCCCCACATCAGGGCAATTGTCTGAGTCAGACGAGAAACATTTAAGGTTGAGAGTGAAACAGCTGATCTGTGGCAGCCTAAATGGAATGAGAATCAGACAGTCCTTGCTGCAGCCATACATACCCCGGACAGGGGTGAGGGTCCCCTGGAAGGTGCAGCGGCTGGGAGCTGGGGTTTGGGGAGTGTGGAGGGATCACAGAGCGAGGGCTGCTGTTGACTGTGGAGAGATGGATTGAGGGTAGGTGAGGGAGGAGACTGTGGTGGGAAACGCCTGTGGAGGAAAGCTGGGCAGCCATGGAAGCAAGGTGATACTGATGAGTCACGTGTAGGGGGTGGAGCCATCACCATAGCCTCTCTCCCCACAGCCAGCATCAGCAGCTGAACACTAGAGAGGCTGGCCCATCAAATGCCTGAGGCACTGAACTACAGCGCAGGACCCCACCCAGGTGCCCCTTTAAGTGCCTGATACAGGGAACTACAGAGAAGGACCCCACCCAGGTGCCCCTCTATGTGCCTGATACACGGAACTACAGAGAAGGACCCCAGCTGGGGGGCCCCTCTATGTGCCTGATACACGGAACTACAGAGAAGGACCCCAGGCAAGGGAGCCCTCTAAGTGCCTGAATGGGCGGAGCTACGGAGAAAGACCGGCACGTATTGGCCAATACAGGTTTCCACACCCTCCTAGAGCACTATATCTCCTGCTGCCCTAACCGCCAACTCCCCCGAGTACCTGGTGCTGCCAGAACCCCTGAGACCCAAGCAGCTGCACCACTTCCACACCTGACCCTCACAGGGGCAAACCCAAGTCCTCTGGGGCAGCCTCAGGAGCAAACCCCAGTGGACGACCCACATGCAGAGGTGGAAATAAAACCACAGTTGAAACCCAGGGGCAGTGTGACTAAGGAAGAAGACCCAAAACCTTCCCACCAGCTGTGCAAGCTGCAGATTAAATCCACAGGGTCAACTAGGCAGACTCTGTGTCCATAGAATATATAAAAGGTCATTGAGAGCTCCCACAAAAGAAAATGCACTAGTTCTGATAGCTGTGGACACTGGAGGCAAAAACATGCAGGAGTAGGACCAGATTAGAATCAGAGCTGCCACCACAGGAGGTCCAGAGATCAGCACAGTGTTTGAGGGCATCCTAGGGAGATGAGGTGGACTGTGACTCCCAGCTAGGGAAAGGACTCTGACAGCAGTGACTTAAGAAAAACCTTTATTATTCTTATCTTTTGGCTTGCTCTGTAGATTCTGATTTTTTCCTTTTTTTCCCCCTTTTTACCCCCCTTCACTTGTAGTTGTTGATTTTATTGGCACTATTAAATCTAATTAGGCTTTTGAGATTTTTTTTTTCTCAGTTACATTTTTTATTGCTGTTATAAACCTCTGCCTCTACATTAGGCTTTTGAAGTTCTGTGGAGTTTTCCTTTTTTTTTTCTCTCTCTCTTTTTTTAATTTTAATTTTTAAAACCTATTATTATTTTTTCTACATTTATTCCTTTGTTTGCTTTTCCTACTGTTCTTTTCCCCTTGCAGTTAATCTTTAATGTATATAAATCTTCTTAATCTACCTCTATTTAACTTAGCATATTTGTTCTTTCTTTCTTTCTTCCCTTTCCTCTCAGCATTTTGTTAATTTTATTTTCATTGCTTTATTCCCCAATGGGCACCTTGCTCTAGTTTTGTTTTCCAGTTTGTACTTTAGTTAGTTTTGTTCTGGCAGATATTTTTGGTTTCATTTGTTAGCCAGGTTGATCTATTGTACTTTATTTTTGTTGGGCTGTTTTGATTTTGCTTATGAGTGTATATGTATATGTGTACATTCAGTCACAGTTTTTATTGTTGCTATAAACCTCTGCCTCTACATTGGGCTTTTGCAGTTCTGCGGAGTTTTCCTCTTTTTTCTTTCTTCTTTTTTTTTTTTATTTTTCTTTTCTCTTTTATAATTTTAATTTTTAATTTTAAAAAAACCTATTATATTTTTTCTATATTTATTCATTTGTTTGCCTTTCCTACTGTTCTTTTCCCCTTGCAGTTAATCTTTAATGTATATAAATCTTCTTCATCTACCTCTGTTTAACTTTGCATATCTATTCTTTCTTTTCTTTCTCTCCTTTCCTCTCAATACATTGTTTAGTTTTGTTTTCATTGATTTATTCCCCACTTGGCAACTTGCTTTAGTTTTGTTTTCCAGTTTGTTCTTTAGTTAGTTTTGTTCTTAACTAGTAAATATAACTTTTGATTTACTTTCTTTGCCAGGTCAATCTACTATACTTTATTTTTGTTGAACTGTTTTCACTTTGCTCATGTGTGTATATGTGTATATTCCATTATTTTAATTATTATTTGCCTGATTTTGTAACTGCCATTTGTCTGGGGTTCATCTTTGGTTTCTCATTTTCAGATATTTGTTTTAATCTCACTTAATGCCATAACAAACCACTTGTGCAAACTTTGTTCATGACCAGAGATCAAGCTCTGAGCCTTTGGCGTGGGAGCACTGACTCCAAGGCACTAGACTATCAGAGAACTAACCCTGCTACTGCTGCTGCTGCTAAGTCGCTTCAGTCGTGTCTGACACTATGCGACCCCATGGACAGCAGCCCACCAGGCTCTGCCATCCCTGGGATTCTCCAGGCAAGAACACTGGAGTGAGTTGCCATTTCCTTCTCCAATGCATGAAAGTGAAAAGTGAAAGTGAAGTCGCTCAGTCGTGTCTGACTCTTCGCAACCCCATGGACCGCAGCCTACCAGGCTCCTCCATCCATGGGATTTTCCAGGCAAGAGTACTGGAGTGGGTTGCCATTACCTTCTCTGAGAACTAACCCTAGGGAGGATCAAAGAGTGAGAACTCACAGAAAAGAAACCACTTGAATAGAAGACCCAGCATTACCCAACCACCAGTAGCACCCTGTGCAGGACAACTCATCTAAACAACAAACAAAACAAAAATACAAACCCAATCATCAACAGACAGGATTACCACCTCATTCAACCTTGCACATCAGAGGAAAAACAAACAAACAAACAAACTAAAACTCAGCACAAATCTCACCCTCTATGAAGCTTATACAAACCTATGGACCAAACTTAGGAGGGCAGAAACCAAAAGGGAGAAAGAATTCAACCTTGGAGCCTGAGAAAAGGAGACCTCAAACACAGTAAGTTAAAAAAAAAAAAATGAAAAGGCAGAGAAATACCACACAAATGCAGGAACAAACTAGAAACACAGAAGTCCAAATAAATGAAGAGGAAATAGGCAAATTACCTGAAAAAGAATTCAGAATAATGATAGTAAAGATGATCAAAAACCTTGAAAACAAAATAGAGAAAATGCAAGGATCAATTAACAAAGACCTAAAAGAATTAAAGAATAAACATACAGAGATAAACAACACAATTACTGAAATTAAAAATACTCTAGAAGGAATCAATAGAATATCTGAAGCAGAAGAATGAATCAGTTAGCTGGAAGAGAAAATGGTGGAAATAACTTCAAAGAGCAGAATAGAGTAAAAAGAATAAAAAGAATTGAGGAGAGTCTCAGAGATCTCTGGGACAATATCAAATGCACCAATATTTGAATTATGGGGGTCCCAGAAGAAGAAGAGAAAACGAAAGGATATGAGAAAATTTTTGAAGAGATTATAGTTGAAAATTTTCCTAACATGGAAAAGGAAATAGTCAGTCAAGTCCAAGAGGCACAAAAAGTTCCATACAGGATAAACCCAAGGAGAAACACGCCAAGACACATACTAATCAAACTAACAAAGACTAAACACAAAGAAAGAATATTAAAAGCAGCAAGGGAGGAGCAATAAGTAACATACAAGGGAAACCCCATATGCTTAACAACTGATCTTTCAGCAGAAACTCTGCAGGCCAGAAGGGAATGGCAGGATATGTTTAGAGTATTGAAAAGGGAAAATCTACAACCAAGACTACAGTACTTGGCAAGGATCTCATTCAAAATTGATGGAGAAATAAAAAGCTTTTCAAACAGCAAAAGTTAAGAGAATTCCATACCACCAAATCAGCTTTACAACAAATGATAAAGGGACTTATATAGTCAAGAAATACAAGAGAAGAAAAAAGATATACAAAATCAACCCCAAATAATTAAGAAAATGGCAAAAGGAACATATATATCAATAATTACTTTAAATGTAAATGGATTAAATGCTCCAACCAAAAGACACAGACTGATTGAATGGATACAAAAACAAGACCCATATATATACTGTCAAGAAACCCACTTCAGACCTAAAGACATATATAGACTGAAAGTGAGAGGATAGAAAAATATATTCCATGCAAATGGGAAGCAAAAGAAAGCTGGAGTAGCAATCCTCATATCTGGCAAAATAGACCTTAAAATAAAGAAGATTACAAGAGATAAGGAAGGACACTACATAATGATCAAGGGATCAATTCAAGAGGAAGATAAAACAGTTGTAAATATCTATGCATCCAACATAGGAGCATCTCAATACATAAGACAAACACTAATAGACATAAAAGGAGAAATTGACAGTAACACAATAATAGTAGGAGACTTTAACACCCCACTCACACCAGTGGACAGATCATCAAAACAGAAAATTAATAAGGAAACACAAGTCTTAAATGATACATTAGATGAAATGGATCTCACTGATAACTTCAGGACATTCCATCCAAATACAGAAGAATACACCTTCTCAAGTGCACATGGAACATTCTCCAGGATAGACCACATCTTGGGTCACAAGTCAAACCTCAGTAAATTTAAGAAAATTGAAATCATATCAAGCATCTTCTCTGACCACAACATTAGGAGACTAGATATCAATTACAAGAAAAAAGCTGTAAGAAACACAAACACATGGAGATTAAACCACACGTTTCTAAATAACCAACAGGTTACTGAAGAAATCAAACAGGAAATCAAAAAATTTCTAGAAACAAATGACAATGAAAATACAACTCAAAAAAAAAAAAAAAAAAAAAAGAAAAGAAAATACAACTCAAAACCTATGGGATGTAGCAAAAGCTTCTAAGAGGGAAGCTTATATCAATACAATTCTATCTCAAGACACAAAAACATCAAATAGACAACCTAACTTTACACCTAAAATAACTGGAAAAGAAGAACAAAAAACCCCCAAAATTCATAGAAGGAAAGAAATCATAAAGATCCGAGCAGAAATTTATGAAAAATGAAAGAAACTATAGCAAAGATTAATAAAACTAAAAGCTGGTTCTTTGAGAAGATAAAGAAAATTGACAAGTCTTTAGCCAGACTCATCAGAAAAAGAGAGGAATCAAATCAACAAAATTAGAAATGAAAAAGGAGAGGTTGCAACAGACAATGCAGAAATACAAAGGCTTTTAAGAGACTGTTATAAACAACAATATGTCAATGAAATGGATAACCTGGAAGAAATGGACAGATTCTTAGAAAAGTTCAATCTTCCAAGACTGAACCAGGAAGAAACAGAAATTATGAACAACCCAATTACAAGCACTGAAACTGAAGCTGTGATCCAAAATCTCCCAAAAAACAAAAGCCCAGGACCAGATGGCTTCACAGGAGAATTCTATCACACATTTAGAGAAGAGCTAATGCCTATCATTCTAAAACTCTTTCAAAAAATTGCAGAGGAAGGAACACCTTCAAACTCATTCTACAGGACCACCATCACCCTGATACCAAACCCAGACAAAGACAACACAAAGAAAGAAAACTAAAGACCAATATCACTGATGAACATAGATGAAAAAATCCTCAACAAAATTTTAGCAAACAGAGTTCAGCAACACATCAAAAAGCTCATACACCATGATCAAGTTGGGTTTATTCCAGGAATGCAAGGATTCTTCAATATATACAAATCAATCAATGTGATACACCATATTAACAAATTGAAAGATAAAAACCATATGATCATCTCAATAGATGTAGAAAAAGCCTTTGACAAAATTCAGCACCCATTTATGATTAAAACTCTTCAGAAAATGGGCATATGAGGAACATACAGTAAAGGCCATATATGATAAGCCTACAGCAAAACATTATTCTCAATGGTGAAAAACTGAAAGCATTCCCGTAAGATCAGAAACAAGACAAGGGTGTCCACTTTCACCACCATTATTCAACATAGTTCTCAAAGTTCTAGCTATAGCAATCAGAGGAGAAAAAGAAATAAAAGGACTCCAGATCAGAAAAGAAGTAAAGCTCTCACTGTTTGCAGATGACATGATACTGTACATAGAAAACCCTAAAGATAGTATCAGATAATTACTAGAGCTAATCAGTGAATTTAGCAAAGTTGCAGGATACAAAAATCAATACACAGAAATCACTTGCATTTCTATATACTAACAATGAAAAATCAGAAAGAGAAATTAAGGAATCAATCCCATTCACCACTGCAACAAAAAGAATTAAATATTTAGGAATAATCTTACTGAAGGAGACAAAAAACTGTACACAGAATATTATAAGACACCAATGAAAGAAATCAAAGATGACCTAAATAGATGGAGAGATATTCCATGTTCCTGGGTAAGAAGAATCAATATTGTGAAAATGGCTATACTACCAAATGTAATCTACAGATTCAATATGATCCCTATCAAATTACCAATGGCATTTTTCACAGAACTAGAACAAAAAATTTCACAATTCATATGGAAACACAAAAGACCTCGAATAGCCACACCAGTCCTGAGAAAGAAGAATGGAGTTGGAGGAAACAACCTTCCTGACTTCACATTATACTACAAAGCTACAGTCATCAAGACAGTATGGTACTGGCACAAAAACAGATATATAGACCAATGGAATAAGATAGAAAGCCCAGAAATAAATCCATGCACCTATTGTAGCTCAGTTGGCAAAGAATCTGCCTGCAGTACAGGAGCCCCGGGTTCAATCCCTGGGTTGGGAAGATCCCCTGGAGAAGGAAATGGCAACCCACTCCAGTATCCTTGCCTGGAAAATCTCATGGACAGAAGGGCCTGGTGGGCTGCAGTCCATAGGGTCGCAAAGAGTCGGGCATGACTGAGCAACTAACACTTACACTTACCTATGGGTACCTTATTTTTGACAAAGAAGGCAAAAATATACAATGGGGCAAAGACAGCCTCTTCAATAAATGGTGCTGGGAAAATTGGACAGGTACATGTAAAAGAATGAAATTAGAACACTTCCTAACACCATAAACAAAGATAAACTCAAAATGGATTAAAGACCTAAATGTAAGACCAGAAACTGTAAAACTCTTATAGGAAAACATAGGCAGAACACTTGATGACATAAATCAAAGCAAGATCCTCTATGACCCACCTCCTAGAGTAACAGAAATAAAAACAAAAGTAAACTAGTGGGACCTGATTAAACTTAAAAGCTTTCACACAGCAAAGGAAACTACAAGCAAGGTGAAAAGACAACACTCAGAATGGGAGAAAACAATAGCAAATGAAACAACTGACAAAGGATTAATTTCCAAAACATACAAGCAGCTCATACAACTCAATGCCAGAAAAAACAAACAACCCAATCAAAAAGTGGGAGAAGACTTAGACATTTCTCCAAAGAAGACATACAGATGGTTAACAAACACATGAAAAGATGCTCAATATCGCACATTATTAGAGAAATGCAAATCAAAACTAATGAGATATCACCTCACACTGGTCAGAATGGCTATCATCAAAGCCTACAAACAATAAATGCTGGAGAGGGTGTGGAGTAAAGTGAACACTCTTGTACTGTTGGTGACAATATAAATTGATACAGCCACTATGGAAGACAGCATGGAGATTCCTTAAAAAACTAGAAATAAAACTACCTTATGACCCAGCAATCCCACTCCTAGGCATATACCTTGAGGAAAACAAAATTGAAAAATACACAAGTGTCCCACTGTTCATCACAGCACTATTTACAATAGCTAGAACATGGAAGCAACCTAGATGTCTGTCGACAGATGAATGGATGAAGAAGTTGTGGTACATATACACAATGGAATATTACTCAGCCATAAAAAGGAACACATTTGAGTCAGTTCTGATGAGGTGGATGAACCTAGAACCTATTATACAGAGTGAGGTGAGTCAGAATGAGAAAGATAAACATCGTATTCTAACACATATATACGGAATCTAGAAAAATGGTACTGAAGAATTTATTTACAGGGCAGCAATGGAGAAACAGACATAGAGAATAGACTTATGGACATGGGGAGAGGGGAGGAGAGGGTGAGCTATATGGAAACAATAACATGGAAACTTACATTACCATATATAAAATAGATAGCAAACAGGAATTTGCCGTATGGCTCAGGAAACTCAAACGGGGGCTCTGTTTCAATTTAGAGGGGTGGGATGGGGCAGGAGATGGGAGGGAGGTTCAAAAGGGAGAGGATATATGTATACCTATGGCTGATTTATGTTGAGGTTTGACAGAAAACAACAAAATTCTGTAAAGCAATTATCCTTAAATAAAAAAATAAATTAAAAAAATAGTAAAATATCTGGGAATAAATCTAACTAAGAAAGTAAAAAATGCTTACTTGGAAAACTATAAGACACTGATGAAAGAAATTGGAAATAACACAAACAGTTAGAAAGATAATACTGTGTTCATGGATGGGAAGAATCAACATTGTTAAAATGACTACCACCCAAAGCACTCTGCAGATTCAATGCAAGCCCTGCAAAAATACCAATGGTATTTTGCACAGAACTAGAATAATTCTAAAATTTATGGGGAAACACAAAAGATTTTGAATAGCCAAAACAATCTTGAGAAAGAACAAGGTAGTGAAAGTGAAGTTGCTCAGCTGTGTCCAACTCTTTGTGACCCCATGGACTGCAGTCTACCAGGCTCCTCTGTCCATGGGATTTTCCAGGCAAGAATACTGGAGTGGGTTGCCAATTCCTTCTCCAGGAGATCTTCCTGACCCAGGGATTGAACCTGGGTGTCCCACATTATAGGCAGACGCTTTACCATCTGAGCCACCAGGGAAGTCAATTGGCAGGTTGGTATAAACACCCAACAGGGTTTCTGCCATAAGCTGTAAGAGGCCACTGCAGAACCACAGAGCAGGGCTCCTCACTTGCTTTGAGCGGGGTGTGTCATTCACTCACACAAGCACACTGTAGAGTTAGTAAAGTACAGCAGAAAACATGTTTGCTAGGAGAACAAAGAACTAGAGCTCCAAGCATCCTTACCTTGTCCTGAAGAATCCCGGACAAGCCCCCAAGATGAAAGGTTGCCACTGAACAACAAAAGATGCAGGGACTCTCAGCCTCTGGAGGAGAAGAATTCAACCTGGGGCCAATGACAAGGCTTGATCACTCAGAGCTTTTGTGTAATAAAGTTTTATTAAAGTATAAAAGAGATAGAGAAAGCTTCTGACCATTTCCTGATTTCAAACTACAGTACAAAGCTATATCATCAAAACTACATGGTACTGGCACAAAAACAGATGCATAGATCAATCGAACAGAATAGACAGCCCAGAAATGAATCCACACTTATATAGGTAATTAATCTATAACAAAGGAAGCCAAGAATTTACAATGGAGAAAAGAGAGCCTGTTCAATAATTGGTGTCGGGAACAGGACACCTGTTTTCCTGTTTTCTACATGCAAAAGAATCAAACTGGACTACATTCACACATCATTTGCAAAAACAAATTCAAAATGGATTAAAGACAAGTATAGGATCTGAAACCATGATACTTCTAGAAGACAACATAGGCATTACTCACTCTTGGAACGGAGTGACCGAGCAGAGAAACAGAGGGTGCCTGGATCCCTGACAAATGGTGAGCCACCATATGCATGTGTCTACATTTTCCAAATTTGGCAGGGGTTGGGGGAGGGGCAGTGAACTCATATTACTTGGATATTTAAAGTTACATCCATCATAATCCAAGTTTTATCATCTCTAGGTAACACCTTCAGTCACTCAGTTTTTGACCCCAACCTTTTCTCATTCACAGATTCAGGCCATCAAGGGCAGGAACCTGCCACTGCTGAAAGACACTGTGATGGGGGTGACCAGGCAGGGGTGGGAAGTTAGAGTCCCCTAATATCCATGGAGCCAGTGCTTGTACAGGGCTGGGTTACCTGGCATATCTGCCTGCCTGCAGTCCACAGAACAAAGGAGATGTCCTGCCTGTCCTTCAGGATGTGGTCATAGCTGCAGGTCTCCTGACACCACTTTAGCTCAACTTCCAGTCTAAACTGAAGTCTTGTGAGGGGCCTGGGGCTAGAGCCCAAATGTCTCTTCTTTGACTCAGATTTTTAGGTTTAGAGCTAGATCAACTGACATGAGTGTACAGAAGTTCTGAACCCAAGGCTCCCAGAGGAGAAACCTTCTAAACCTTTTTCAGTTTAAAAGTCTAGCTTCAAGTGCTTGCTTCTTGTTGAGAAACCAAAAAGAAGAACTCTGAATTTCTGAATTCATAACCAATCTGAATTTCTATCTCTTCATCTATAAAGACGTTACCCTCTGCTCATTCTAATTGGTAAAGTGGTTACAAGAAATTGATTTAGGAATATAGAGGAAGGTGAAAACATCATGTTGGATTTCGTATCCCCAAAGGGCCTGCGACATAGTTAATCCTTGAGGAAAGACATATGTAAGGAATTACCTTTATTTGCTACTTCTTGTGGTAAGAAGATGGCCATAGATACACACACACACACACACACACACACACACACACACAAATCACACAATTTTTGGCATGAGAGTCAACCATGGGTGGCAAATAACCTAGGAACAAACTTAAATTCGAGTCCAGAGCAGAGATAAAGGGTGGCCTCTGTTCAGATACACTACAGAACAGGTCATAGTCCATTACAGAAAGTAGCTCTTTATAACTAAATTATTTCCCACCCGCAGGTTCTGCCTGACTCTTTTCAAGCAATATATCTGATAGAATAAAATTCCAGTTGGAAGAAAAGGAGGAAAATGAAGGGAACGTGGGAGGGTGAGTGGGAGGGAGGAACTGACTTCTAGTAAATTCACAAATCCCTTAGAGCTTATTAAAAGGAGATTTGACTTACTACCTTTAAAAGATCACAATCTACTGATAAATTTTGAGTCAGAAGGCCTGTGAGACCAAATGGAGATAAGGGGAATTTGGGGGAGAGAAAGAGATAAGAATGTTATTCTGACAAACAAAAAAGGATATCCTTGTTTTAATTCAGTAGTTTTTCAATTCAAATATTAGCTGAGAATCCAATGAGTTTGTCATCTCTTTAAGAATTTATTCATTATATGCAGCACATTGTTCTGCACACAATGGAAAATTCAAAACTGAATCTACCCCTCCTAACTGGGTTACTCCAGGCCGGAGGCAAGGTATGTACCTAAACAACTCCAGTGTGAGGCAGCCAAGGAAACACTGGTCACAGAGATGTATCTAGATGCTTGGCATCACAGAAGGCAAAAGACCTCTCAGTTCAGGGTCAAGGTGGTTATGACCAAACCTTGAAAGTGGAGTGAGGAGAAGTGAGAGAACAAGAGTTCCTGGCAGAAGGCACGGCCTGAATAAAGGCCAAGTGCATGGAAACACAGGCTTCCAAAAAAGACCCCAAAGTAGTTATATTTGCCAGGAATATACTAATAGGCCACGTGAAAAGGAGAAATGTAAAAAAGGCTTGGCTTGGATGAAAATAAGAAAGACTTTAAATGACAACAGAGTCTGAGCCAAAGGCAGAACTAATAGGGCCGTGGAGGGCTCTAAGCGAGGAAGGTAGGGATCATGGTCCTGTTTCCAGACTCTTGACCAGGCAGGATGGATGAGAAGGAAAGGCAGAAAGAGATGCAGGAGGCAGGAAGGCACCTACAAGAATCCCGGGTGGGGAGCTGACTGCTAGGTCTTTGTGAGCAAGTGCTGAGTCTTGAGGGATCCAGGTGGCTCAGTGGTAAAGAATTCACCTGCCAACGCAGGAGACATGGGTTTGATAGCTGAGTCGGGAAAATTCCCTGGAGGGGGAAATGGCAACCCACTCCAGTATTCTTGCCTGGGAAACCCCATGGACAGAGGAACCTGGTTGGGCTACAGTTCATGGGGTCCCAAAGAATCAAAGAGGACCCCATGACTGGGCACACATGCTGAGTCTTGAGCACTGAAATCAGTTGAATGTGAGGCTTATTCAAAACCCCAGGAAACAGGGAAGGTAGAGTGATCAACAGGAGACTGAACTGAGGGGAGTGAGAAGGGTGCACAGTCAGAAGGTGAATAAGGTGGGCACAGAAGAGGCCACAATGGAAGTTGCCAGGGAATTGATGGAGCAGCCTGAAAACATGGTAGGAGGCCTGGCAGAGCTAGAGACTGTCGGGAAAGCAGAAGAGGTTACAGATTGACCCCAACAGCACTCACCAGTCTGGAGCAAATTAAAAAGCAAATTGGAACTGGCTTAAATAAAAGAGACTCCCATCACTGCCACTTCCAATATTGCCTTGGTCGTGGGGTCTACAGATGGCAGAGCAAGCAGGTATGTCAATCTGTGCTCCATCAATATGAATTTTCAATGGCATCATGTTGACAGCCAGCAGCTGACACATCACCACCCTCTGTTGAAGCATCTCTGAAGCCCTGGGAAGGCTTTTCCTAAAGCCAAGGCAAGGACAGGACTACCTCTTTGGCTGTAGAAAGTGGGGGATTTAAAAAAATAAATAAATAAAAATAAAACACACTTTCACATACATCATCTCACTTTATCCTCATCTTAGGTGAGAGGCATAAGGCAGGTATTATTATCCTCATTGTAATCCAGAGAAACTGAGGTCTGGACAAATCAGGAGATTTGTCTAAGGCCATGGAGCTACATATCAATGCATCATCAACTCAATGGACATGAGTTTGCGCATGCTCTAGGAGACAGTGAAGGACAGGGAAGTCTAGTGTGGTGCAGTCCATGGGGCCGCAAAGAATTGGATATCACTTAGCGACTGAACAACAACAACGTAGTTATGTAGTGGCAGAGCTTGATGACCTACATAAGCCATTGCAGCCTGAGACAGCAAACTGCCCAGAACACCAGGCATTTGCTGGCCGTGTAGACATTCCCTCCCAGCTCCTTCAGAACCATGATCAGCCTGGAGAGAGGCTAGAAGTGGGATACACCAGTAGGCAAGTAGGGCTGGCTTCAAAGAGAATGTGGAAGATGGCAAGGTGAACTGTCTTTCCCTCCTTCATTCCTACCCTCCCTCCCTTCCTTCCTTCCACAAGTACCTGCCAAGGATCACATGACCACTCACTCCTCCAAAGGTCCCTATCCTCAAGAACCCCACTGCCTTACCTTCTTATCCTGCTCACTGTCTCCCACACTGTCTTTCCAACTGAAACATCCCATCATTTACTTCTCAGTCTCTTGAGATCCACAGGAGGGAAGAAATTCAAGTGGAGGTTATCACATTTGAGCTGGCCTTAAAGTGTGAGTAGGAGGTAACCTCTGAACACAAGCAAAGGCTTAGAGATACCTCAGGGCATGGAATCCTCTGGAAACAGGAGTTCTGTAGAGCTTGGGGCTGGTGGTGGCATAGAGGTACAGAGGAGCTACTGAAGATGAGGAAAGAGCAGGCCCTTGGAGATCACCTGGAGAATGCCTCTCACTCCACAGACCCTAGAAAGCCATCAGAGAACTCTAGGCAAAGGAGTGGTAAATCATTTTGGTGCTTAGAAGGACAACTCCAGCAATTGCATGGAAAAAGGAGACTCATAGAAGGTGTTGCAAACATTTCAGGAAAAGTAGACGAGAACCCGGGCCATGAGGGGTTAGTAGAAAAGGTGGCACAGAGTCCTTATTAATGAATTGTATCAAAGCAGTCAATCCTAAAGAAAATCAACCCTGAATGTTCACTGGAAGGACTGATGCTGACACTGAAGCTCCAATAATTTGGCCACCTCATGTGAAGAGCCAACTCATTGGAAAAAACCCTGATGCTGGGAAAGATTGAAGGCAGGAGGTGAAGGGGACAACAGAGGATGAGATGGTTGGATGGCATCACTGACTCAATGGACAAGAGCTTGATCAAACTCCAGGGAATGGTGAAGGACAGGGAAGCCTGGTGTGCCGCAGTCCATGGCGAAGAGTTGAACATGACTGAGCAACTGAACAACAATCAAAGCAGAAAAACAGGCCTTCCAGGTGCAGGCGGGGTCCAGGGGACCTCGCGGGTCCTGCTCAACCCTCATCCCCAGGCAACCTCTTCCCTTTTAAGGTGTACAGTCATGCCCATTGAGTCATCTCCAGAATGAAGACCACTCAGGACTCCCGCACTCTTGATGCTGGGCATTCAAGGTCAGCCCAACAAACAGTACCTGATGTGTGTCTCTAATCAGAAAAAGACAACTGGAATTTCCCAAACAAGCCCTGTGTTTTTACCACCTCTGCACACTATCTCCATTCCTTCTGCCTAGAATACCTTTTCTTTACATTTCCACTTATAGAAATCCTACCAACCTTTCTGGTCCCAGAGTCACCCTCATCAAAAACCTTTCTCAATCCCCCAATCCAAATGAATTTCCCTGCAGAGCATGAGGCTTTGCCCACAACAGTGTTAATTATGCATCTGCTACGTTGAATGCTGACCTTCTCCTTTGTGATCCACCTGTCCCCCTGAAATACTCCTGGGCTGTGTTTCATTCTTCTTTCATGCTAACACGCCAACTGACTAACCTAACACAGTGACGGATCCATCCTGACGTCAATGACCCCCCCACCTGTATGTCTGTCAGTAATAAACTAGGTGGGCAGGCACGTGTGTGCGTCTCTCCCCATAAATGAGAACGTGAAACCAAAGTCGAGGCCCTACAAATGGGCCAGAACTAGGTCACTTGAGGGATGCTCTCTCAGTATCCTCACTTGAGTCCTGCACCTCCTGGGCCATAGCATAAAGCCTCATCATTCTAGAACTCCTGTCTTCTACCTCAGCACAGGTGGGCACAGTTCCTTCTCTTAGGGGCTCACTAACTTGTGTGGGAGTTAAAATCCACACACAGAGAAGGGCCTTTCCTTTCTCAGGGAGCTGGCAGTTCTACACGAGTGGTTTGTAACCTGTACTACATAAGGCAACATGATGAAGAGCTCACTTCAAGCTCGGATGGTCATGAATGATTTTACAGGGGCTGGGGGCATCTATCCCACCTTGGAGGAGTGGTAAAGGCTGTCTTTGGTCAGAAGGGAAGAAGTGGAAGACCCACCCAGCTAAGGTCAGGATAATAAGGCAAAAGTCAGAACAGAGAACAGATCACTTTGGCTAGAGCAGCCAATCTATGAGTAAAACTGAGGGGCAAGGCTGGAAAGATAGGTCAAGACCAGCTTGGGGTGGGTCTCAGATATCCAGTAATGGGGATCCATTGAAGTCCCCTGAGTAAGAGGACTTGGTGAGGCATCTTTTTTAAGGTAGCTTAATAGGCTAGTTGTATAGAAGGTATATTGGCTTGAAAAAGATCTGATATCTTGAACAAACTTAAGATGTTTGTTACAGTAGGATACTATAAGATAATGGAAATAAAGTAGACTAGAAGAAGTGAAATAAAAATAGAAACACTTCAAAATAAAACATCTGCTAAAGGTTTGTGTTCCTTGGGTACCAGGTATCTGCTACCGCTGGCACCATTTTCCGTGAAGGACCAGAGAGACACAAACTCACAAAGTCCTCTGCCAGGAAGTACCCAAAGCCCCACTATGGTTTTCCTGGTAGAAAACCAGGCAGTGGGTAAGGAAACCTTTCTCGCTCTGGTCATTTTTTATTCAGGGACTAGCCAAAGTCGTCTTCTAATCTTCAGCCAATGTATTTTATTCAATGTGAAAGTCACTAAATTAATTTTTTAACATAATAAGAGTAGAAATTGTCAATTTTAGAAGCACAGATGCGAATTTCCCTGCACAGGAGAGAACATGAATCCTATTAGTTAAAAATAGCAGTTGTACTCACTTTCCCCCACATGCTAATTTTAATAAACTTACTCTAAAATTAGCCTGCCACTAGGAAGATAGCTGCTCATCAAAGATGTTCCCAGGAAACACTAAGCTTGCCTTTCAGGAGTTCAAGCACTCCCAGGAAACTCAGAACAATGCAGAGTTCTAAATGGAACACACTTCTCACCAGACCTGGTCACCTCCCACCTCTCTGTCACACCCAGCAACACCACTCTCTAGCCACACCTTGAGAGTCATCTTGGATTCATTCTATTGCATCTTCACAATCGACTTGGCTATGAAATCCTGTATATATCTTCCTTTAAAATCTATCTCATAGATATCCCTTTTTCTCTAATCCTCACTGATGCTGTATCCTCTTATCACTTTATTTATTCAAATATGTAAGCAGTCACATATTCTACATTCATTGTGTATCTACAAAGGGCAAGGTCCAGTGGCAAGTGCTAAAGTCACAATAAAATTCAGTCCCTACCCTCAAGGAGTTCAAGATCTTTTGGGTCCAGTGGAGAGAGAGGCAAGTCAAAGATTGGTTAAAGAACCATATGATAAATGCTATGACTTAGGTGCAATAGGGGTAATTGGGAATATTGATGGTGACAGAAAAGACTAGATTGCTGGTAGCTCATCTCCACTTATCTTCCCCTGATTTTGAGGACAGCTACCAAATTTGTCTTTATATCCTTACTGCCTGGCACAGTGCCTTGTGAATGACAAAGGCTCAGTGATTGTTGAGTTCAGTGGAAACAAATCTTTCCCAAGTATTTTCATCAACTTACACTCTAGCTAAAAAAGCTTTCAGTGACTATTGCCAGCTACATCAGAGCACACCCTTCTGTCTTGCTTTTGAAGTTATTTGCCATCTGGTCTACCCTGGCCATCCAACATCCATTTCTGCTATACCTCAATGCACTAGTTTTAGCCTTTATCTGGAACATTTCCTCAAAGAATGACCACCAGTTCAGTGCTCACATCTGCTTCCGGTCACCTTCACCCATGCCCTCTTCACTCAAAGGTGAGGAACCCAGTTCCAAATCTCCTTTAAGATTTGTCCCACTTCTTAAAGCCTCACCAACTGCCTGTATACGTATCTAAGATCAATTGTTCATTATTGTGCACTGCTTCTTCGTTTAACAATAATATAAATATGAATGATGCTTTGAAATATTAAATTATACTCTATCCACCTTGCCTCAAATTCCTGTAGCTCCTCTCCCTTTTCTCCCCACATATCCCTCCCCCTCTTAAAAGCCAGACATTCTGCATTCATGTTCCAAGGAAGAGAGCACTCAGCAGAACACTGGGAGCAAAGCAACTGAGCTTTCAACTTAGAAAGCCTGATCCTTAAGACACCAGAGCACAGAAGAGTCTCCCCAGTTTCTCCTTTCCCCACAGTCCTCCAAAAGACTAGAAAAGATGTCCAGTTGAGAAAAGGCAGACAGAGTGCAAGGGAGGAGACAGCCTGGATATCAGTGAGTGTCTAAGAACGCACACTAATCAGCCTGGTGTGGAGAGAACAGAGTAAGAACAGCAGGACTGAGCTGTGGGTGGGGGCATAACGAGTTGTGACAGAAACGTGTTAAGTGGGGAGTTAGTAAATCTCTCTATAGCAATGTTAGTTAAGTCGCTCAGTCGTGTCCGACTCTTTGCGACCCCGTGGACTGTAGCCCACCAGGCTCCTCCATCCTTGGGATTCTCCAGGCAAGAATACTGGAGTGGGTTGTCATTTCCTTCTCCAGGGGATCTTCCCGAGGCAGGGATCAAACCTGGGTCTCCCACATTGCAGGCAGACGCTTTAACCTCTGAGCCACCAGGGAAGCCTTAGCTGTCTTGAATATCCTTTGAAAGATATCCTTTGAATATCTTTGAAAGATTTAGGTTTATTGAGGTATAATTTACATAGAGGAAAAAATCATTCTTTTGAGGCATACAAATCTATAGATTTTATCAAATTTATATAGTCATGAAGTCATCAATACAAGCAAGGCATAGACTATGTTATCACTTCAAAAAGCTGCCTCATGTTCCTTTGCAGTTTGCTCACCCACTCCAGGCTCCAGCAACCACTGACTGGCTTTTATGTCCTTCTAGTTATGCCTTTTCAAGAACTTCATATTAGTGGAATATTACAGCCAGGGCATTTGAGTCTCTGCCTTCTTTTACCTGCCATGTTTTTGCATGCATCGGTAGTCCGTTCAGTCTTAATACCCAACAGGATTCTATGACACAGATGTAGCAATTTATCTACTCACTAGATGTGGATATTGTTGTGTTTTCATTTTTCAGCAATTATAATAAAATTGCAATAAACATTCTCATATAAGATTTTGTGTGCACGTGTGTCTTCATTTCTCTTGGATCAACATCTAGGAGCAGGTGGGTTGTTGGGTTGGGGTTGACGTGACTTTATGAGAACTTACAAAACTGTTTTCAAAAGTGGTTGTACCATTTTATATTTCTCTAGCAATGTAGGAGATTTCTTGTCAATCTGCCTCCTTGTCAGCACTTGTTTTTTCCATTTTTTATCTGTGTGTCTGCTTTTCATCTGAAGAGATATGTTGCAGCATCTTGTGTATGTGTGTGCTCAGTCGCTCAGTTGTGTCTAACTGTTTTGCAACCACATGGACTGTAGCCCACCAGGCTCCTATGTCCATGGGATTATTCAGGCAAGAATACTGGAGTGAGCTGCCATTTCCTCCTCCAGGGGATCTTCCCCACCCAGGGATCAAACCCATGTTTCCTATAGCTCCTACATTGGCATGAATATTCTCTACCACCGAGCCACCTGGGAAGACCCTTGTGGTATCTTATTGTGGCTTTAATTTACATCTTTCTGATGACTGATAATGCTGAGTATCCATTCATATGCTTATTTGCCATTTGAATCTCTTCTTCAGTGAAGTGTCTATTTAACTCTTTTGTCCATTTTAAAAATTAGGTTGTTTTCTTACTATTGCATTATAAGAGTTCTTTATATATTCTGGATATACGATATGTGTTATGCACAAAATTTCTCCCAGTTTGTCTTTTCATTTTTGTAACAGAGTCTTTCAAAGAGTAGACTTTTTAAAAAATTGTGATAAAGCCCATTTTATCCTTTTTTTTCTTTTATAGTTTGTGTTTTCTGACTTTTTAATAAACCCTCCCAAATTTAAGTTGGGTACATCCAGCTTAAGATGACACTTTCTAGCCTCCCTTGCAGCTAGATGTGGCCATGTGATGATGTTCAGACCAATGGGGTATGAGAAGTGATTCCTAGTTAAAGAAAAGTAAGCAGAGTATCCCTAATTAAAGAAAAGCCCTTTGCCCCGAGCTTCCCCTTTCTCTCTCTCTCTTTCCCCTACTTATGGGTTGGGACAAATCATGGCAACCACCCAGCTTTAACTATACAGTTGAGGATCACCCCCTCAAAAAATAGTACAGAAACAAGATGGAAGAAACCTGGGTTTTTAAATGACACGTGGGGCAGGGCTGTCCTCCTAGACTAGACCACACACTATAACACAAAAAAGACCTAAATATAGGGAGTAGGTATCTTTTTCAAGTGGTTTAGATTTTATCCTAAAAAATACACTCTTCTTTCTTAGGAAGTAAAAATAATCCCCAATTCCCTGGACCCAGTTTAGTGTGGTGTGGTATGTCTATGCAGAAAATTTCACCATAGTTTCTCAAAGCTTTCCTCAGTTCAAGAGTGATTCAGGGACAGCAGAACATGATCAAAGCTACCCACCTTGGGCAAGAGAGCAAAGTCCCCCATGCCCAGAGCAGTGAAGGAGCAGTATACCACCTTGCTCTTCACTCATTCAGGATAGCATGGGTGTGGTACAGATACGAAAGGGCCAGAAAAGGGGAACAAGGGAGGACACAACAGTGATCAACAATGACCAGTGACCAGATACTAGACTGAAATAAGGAGAGTGTGGCTAAACAAAAATAGGCTAGACCAGATGTGCCCCTCCACACCATCACTCCTGCCAATGGGGAGATATACTAGTAAACACTACTTAAGTTACAACGGCTAAATACTACTAACTCCCTCTAGAACTCAAATACAAGTTCAGGAAGAGGCGTGACTCCGATCCAGATTATGTTTCCACTCCCCTTTCAATGGGAGTTTGTAATCAAAATTAAAGTGTTATAATGAAATAAAGAAGTTTTTGTTTCATGAACATCTAAGTTGGTGTCCTGAAGTCCACGCTCACTATACTGATATTTGCTGAACACTTACTGCTTGACAAAGAGAGCAAAGAACTAACAAGCCTGATTTCACTGGAGCCTCACAATAAGAGCACCGATATGGCATGTACTTTACGATCCTGTTTAAAGATGAGAAAAATGAGACTTGGAGGAGTTGCACAATGTGGTGATTCTATCAACATCCATTCCCCTTCTTCTGGCAAACAGTCCCACTGCCCCAATCCACTCACAGTCCATGTGGCCTGGGCAGGGCCCCATGTACAACTGCAGACCCCAGACAGATCATTACACCCCCTGAGCAACTTCTCCCAGGGCAGGTGAGGGATATAAGTGGGTTCAAAGGGAGTGATTCCTGAGTTTTTATGGGACCTCTGGCATGACAGTTTCTGTCTCTCCCTCTGGACTTGAAGGGTGGGAGGGTAATACCAGGCAACAAGCAGACCCAAAGATGGAGAAAAAGCAACCATTTGAGCGGTCTGAGGGCTGAATCCAGCTGCGCCCCATGCCACACCATCTTGGAATGATTATTCATATCAGCTGTATTAGTTTGCTAGAGGCTACTATTAACAAACTGCATAAACTGGGTGACCCGAAACAGCATAAATTAATTTCTGACAGTCCTGGAGGTCAGAAGAGCAAAATCAAGCTGTAGGAAGCGCCAGACTCCCCAGTAAGACTCTAGAGGAAGACCCTTCCTTGCTTCTCCCTAGCTTTGGGTGGCTGCCAGTATTCTTTGGCATTTCTTGGCTTGTAGCAGCAAAACTCCAACCTTTGCCTCTGTCATCACACAGCTTTCCTTCCTCTGTCTTCACATCATCTTCTCTTTGCACATCTCTGCACTCCAATCTCCTTCTTCTTACAAAGACACTGGTCATTGGATTAGGAGCCCACTCAAAGGACTTCATCTTAACTTGGTTACATCTGCAAAGATCTTATTTCTAAATAGGGTCACATTCACAGGAATTGGGGGTAGGGGATAGGACTTGAACATATCTTTTGGGGACACTATTCAACCCACAATATTAGTCAATAAATTCCTTCTGAGCTAAACTTCCTTGAGTTGGACTTTTGACCATTTGCACCAAGAAAGAAGTAGAGTCATGACGTAGGTCCAGATCTCAGTTAACAAACAAGACCCAAAGCCACACCCTTAACCACAGGCTCAGACTGTAAGCCTCTTATACTTCTCTACCCCAAATGTCAGTGGCTCAACTTTGGGTAGAGGCCCAGGGTTAACAGAGCTTCCCAGATGACTCAGTGGTAAAGAATCCGCCTGCCAATGCAGGAGATGCAGGATTGATCTGTGGGTTGGGAAGATCCCCTGGAGGAGGAAATGGCAACCCACTCTAGTATTCTTGCCTGGGAAATACCACGGACAGAGGAGCCTGGAAGGCTACAGTCCATAGGGTTGCAAAGAGTCAGACAGGACTGACTGAGCACACACACCCAGTCACTGAATACATAACATGCTCAAAGAATACAGGATTGATTGCCATCTAATTAATTAACCAAAATTCAAATATCAAAATTGAATTGGGCATGGTTTATCATAGGACAGCCAGCTGACAGATGACCAGGATTTTTATCTTAGAAATGAAGTTGTGGATTGTCTGCACGACTGCATTTCAAGATGTCCTCTGGATTTGAAAGCTCACCTCAGGTGGTGATGAGAAGATGGTTTCCCCCTCCCCAGACATTTAATTTCCAGAAGAGAACAGCAACCACGCTTCTTTCACATGCATGGCCGTGTTTACTTCAGGGCCTGAGAGAAGGTTGTAATTTCAGCTTGTTATACTGAAAATATGAAAATAAAACTGATCTCTATAGGGTCATTTAAATGAAAACTGCTTTCTAGAGGCAAACCGAGGAAGCAAACTGATTGAAAGAGAGCACAGAGCCCTGGGCAGGAAGGGCGATGGGGTGTGGACTCAGGGTAGGAGGTAGGACCAGGGATATCTGTAGAAATAGATGGGCACCTGTCAAAAGCCCATTTGATCTGGGTCACATGTCTGGTGACGTCTTCCCCAGTTTCTCCCACTGCCTTCCAAAGTCACTTTCAAAACCACAAGACACTGACCATTGTAGCTGTTGTTTAGTCACTAAGTCATATCTGACTCTTTGCAACTCTATGGACTGTAGCTGGCCAGGCTCCTCTGTCCGTGGGATTTCCCAGGCAAAAATACTAGAGTGGGTTGCCATGTCCTCCTCCAGGGGATCTTCCTGACCAAGGGATTGAACCCCTGTCTCCTGCATTGACAGGAGGATTCTTTATCACTGAATCACCAGAGAAGTCCCACCCACTGACCATATTCTTCTTTGAATCCTACTTGCGTGAGTCCCAGACGATGTCTCCACACCAGACCCAGTGTACACCCATGGGCAGGAAATGGTCAGGGAAACACCTGGGGAGCCCTGTTTGTGAGAAAAGCAGATTTGGGGGCTAGAGCCCTGGCACTTTCATGCAGCAAGGTAATTAGTTTCCCGTGGTTGCCACAACAGATCACTGCAAGCTGGGTGGCTTCTCACACAGAAATGCATCTCTCAACGATTGTGGACGCCAGAAGTCCAACATCAAGGTGCTGGCAGAACTGGTTCCTTCTGGAGACTCTGAGGGACAACCTCCAAGCCTCCTCCAGCTCCCAGTGGCTGCTGGCAGTCTTGGCATCCCTGGGCTGTCCCTGCCCGGCTCCCCATTCTGCCTCCATCTTCACAAGGGCTTCCTCTCTGTGTGTGTCTGCGTCCCCACAGCCTTCTGCCTTGCAGCTTTGTGTCTTGAATCTAAGAACACTCGTCCTTAGATTTAGGGCCCATCCTAAATCCAGGATGATCTCATCTTGGGATCCTTAGCTGATTTTATCTGCAAAGACCCTGTTTCCAAAAAGGTCTTATGACAGCTACTGGGACATTAAGACTTAGATATATCCATAGAAGAAAGAATACAATTCAACGCACTATCCTGGATCTGGGGAGAGACCCAGAAACTTGCATTTCCCCCCAAATTTCAATGACTGTTTGTACTCTTTGTTCCCAAAATGCCTCTGATAATCTGTAGATCGTACTCTGAGCAATACTTACCCAATTGCTGAGGATTTAAAGAGGAATAAGACACAGACCCCTCCCTTCGAGAACCTGCTGTCTAGGTGAAGATACACACAGATGAACTGGTGATTGAGACCCAAAGCGTGGCCTAGTAATCCTGAGCTCTGGAGTCAAACAGACCAAATTCTGCCTCCTTCAGATGTGAGGCTCTGAGCAAGGTCCTTAGCCTGTCTGAGTCACAGTTTCTTATCTGTCAAATAAGAACTAATTTCTACCTTGTACATGGTGGATGGACTCAAGGAACAGCTTTTCGCTATTATGAAGGTGGGAAGCATGCTGCATTCATCTTCACACCCCACAGGCTCGAGCTGTGTGTCCTCCCTGTCCTTAGCTGTAATAAATGTCTGAAGGCAAGAGCACGTGCCCTGGAGAGACACAGCTAGCACAGGCAGGACAACTCTGGAAAGAACCCCTTCTGGATTAGACTTCTGCAAGTACACTTTTGAGGACCTACTGTGTATGGGGCTCAGTGTGTGGGCACCTGGAACAAAGCCAAATGAAAAACCCAGCCTAGTGGGGAGACCAGAAGGCTGTAATACCACGTGGTTGGTGCAAGGTAGAGGCATCCTGGATCCAGGACAGCCATGCTCGGAAGTACTTCCTTCTTTGGTCTCACATCCTTCATATTCCACCTTTTAGGATTCTCTTAGTGTTTGTGGTATGACACTCTTCCCACACTATACTATATGCTTCAGGAGTTCTCTGAGGGCAGAAGGGGTTGTCTGTTTTCTTGGCCACTGCATTCCAAATACAGAGCAATGTACCTGACTCCTGACAGCCATTCTACAAGTATTTGCTGGAATAGTGAACATTCTGCTATTTCAGAGCTCAGCACTGGACTTCCAAGCAGCACCACCTCCAGCTTCCTCCACTACTCGGCCTGATTCTCCATGGTCCAGGAGAGAAGATCTGCAGAGTCTCTGTCCCCTGACAGAGGAGATGCAGACAGGCTGCACGACAATATATCATAATACTGTGCAGCTAAAACTTACAGACAGAGTGGACAAGCTAAACTTGGGAAGAAGCTATGACAGCCCATTCCTCTTCAGAAATACAATGTTTTGCACACTAGACATTAAATACTGTTATTAGACTGAGCTGGAGGCCCAGGAAATAAAGAAGAAAGACGGTACAAGTTTTCCCTTCCAATACTCAAGAAAGGAAGACAGCAAACCATTACGCCCCGACTGGTGCATAGTAGGATTAAGAAAAAGAAGGCCCAAGCTGGCCTTGCCGGTGGGGATGGTCCTCAGGAGGGAAAAAACAGAGAACTGCTGGGAGATCATCAGCATGGCTGGGTACCCGACTAACTGCCATCACAAATAATGGCAAGTCAGGAGGAGCAATTTACCTGTGAGACCTCAGCACCCCGCTCTCACCTGGAGAAGTCAGGCAGCCCACTCCCAGGCCCCAAAATTCTTAGAGTGGGTTGAAGGGGAAATCTCATAGGAGTGCAAAAGCTGACTCCAGGAGTGTTTATGACAAAATCTTTGCGGGGCAGGGGGTCGGGAGGCGGTGGCGCGGGGCGCAGGGCATTCTCCGCTTCCACAAATCGAGTGAGTTCTGCACCAGTGCTTCACGCCTTTGATAAACAGCCAGCCACCTTACACAAAGGTGGCCCAGGGTAAATGCGTGTCGACTGAACTGATACCTGAATGAATGAAGGCTACGGAGGACCCTACGGAATCTCCTCCCCCTCCCCCAAGCCTCCGCCGCAGGTGATTCCACCTGTCGCAGCACCCGGATTAACCCCCCTGGCCCCACCTTTCAGCTCGGCACTGGGCGTCCAATCGCTTGGCTCCAAAACAGCGGTAACCGAGAAGGCAGGTGGGGCTTGGCTCCCACTCCCGGATCCGCGCTGCTCCCTCCAATCCAGGGCCAAGCCCTGCCCAAAGGGAAGGGCCCTTGCCAAAGGCTGGCACCAGCTGTCATGGGAGAAAGTGGCGCCCGGGCAGACGGGAAAGTGCGGGAGGAGCCGCGCACCTTGCCGGACGCGCGGGGGCAGCGAGCCGAGGCCGCGGGGTGCGCGTCCCCCGCGAGCCCACGCCCGGCTCGGCCACCCGGGAGGCGGGGGGGCGTGCGCTCGGGGCTGGTGGCCGCTCGGCCTGGCCCATCCCGCCTGGCCGGCGCCTCGGCCTCACCTCGCTCACCAGCCCCTGCCAGTCGCTCTCGGTCCGGTCGCCGTTCATGGCCTTCTCCTCCCGGCGAGGGCCGGCCTCTCTGACGCCGCCCTCCGCCGCTGCGGCCGCCGCCGTCGCCGCCCGGGCCCGCGCGGCCCCGAGAGGGCCCGGCACCTCCGAGCCACCGCGCCGCCGCCTCCTGCGGCCGCCCGCGCTGTTGACTCAACGTCAGCCTCCGCGGGAGGAAGAGGAGGAGGAGCCGAGGCCCGGTGCCCGGCCACCGCCACCGCCACCGCCACCGCCGAGCGGGCCGCGGGTAGGCCCGCGCAGCCCCGGACCCTGCGCTCTTGGTGGCCCGCGCCCCAGCCCGCGGGAAACTCCTGACCTCCGCTCTCCAGGCGGGAGGCGGCTCGGCTTCCCCCTACAAGAAGTAAATCCCTAAATCCAGCCGTTCCCTGACCACCATCACGGCTCCCACCACTAGAATATAAGCCCCACTCGGGCAGGGGGTTGCCTCCTTCTCTGATAAACCGTTGGTACAGGGCCTGGCACATACTAGGTGCCCTGCAAATATTTGTCGAACCTATGGATGAATGAATTACGTGTTATTATATATTCAACGTAGTGTTTTAAGTTACTAATGTCTGTTTCTATTTATTTCTTGAATTATCAGCTGTCACGAATAAAACACAAATAAAAATATTGAAAATAAAACAGTGATGAATTCTAAATAGAAGCTAAAGCTCTGAATGTGGTGCTTAATGTGTGTCAAAAGAGATGTTGAAAACAGTGGCATCAAACTGAGACTTTCTCATAGGTGGAAGGACTAAAAGGGAATTACAGAGAGCAGGGGAATCTTCATACATGTCTTGTCAGTATCATTGGAGGTGGTTTTCCCCAGTCTCCTAAAATCCTGACCTGAACCACGACCAGCAGTGAGCCTTCCATACTTCCAGAAGCGCTGCCTGTGGAAATAAGCATATAGGTTGAGAAGCTGTGAATCCATTTTACAGTTGTGAATGCACTGCAGCCAACATTTATTTGTTTTAGTCCCTAGTGATCCTGACTCAACCCTGCAGGATGGATGTTACTTCCATTTATTAGAAAAAGTGGAGAAACAGAGACTCAACTAAGACTTCTAGTTCCCAGAGACCCTTTCTAGCATCTTGGAAACCTGAAAATGAAGTATCACCCCTGGGAATTGGAAATATTGCATTGTTTTGTTGGCCTTGTTTTATTGATGTGATAGGTTGTTTGCAAAATATCATCAATAATTTCCTGCCCATGTCGAAGTCCGTGTCCATAACTTTGACTCTAGGCCCAGCCATGTGACTTGCTCTGGCTAGTCAACTTTTGCAAATGTGACTTGCTCTGGCAAAACAATGTTTGCAAATGTGCTACACAAGGAGGCTTGTAAAGTGTGTAGTAGGGTTTATTCTTTCTATGCTCTTAGGAACCTGTGATCACCACCTTAGAAACAAGCCCAGAATAACTTGCTGGATGATGAAGGACTCATAGCCAACGACCAGTCAACTGCTACCTGTGAGTGAGGCCATTAACTCCCAGCAGCTACAGGTGCCTTCATGAGTCCCGTTGAAATCAACGGAACTACCCAGCTGAGCCCTGCCGAATTTGCTGACCTACAGAGCATGTGCTAAATAAGCTGTTGTTGTTTCGAGCCACTAAGGTTTGGGATGGTTTGCTATATATCAACAGTTAATTCATGTAAATGGTTACACCGCTGATGAGGAGCCTGGATGACTGAACTCTTCCTGGCAGCCCTGGCATCATGACCTGTTGGGACCTCATCTAAAGAAGACTCTGGCAGGCCAGGGGCTATAGAAAGGAGCCAGTCTAGTAGGCAGCCCTTTGTAATCCAAGAGAGTGGAAAGGTCATCCCTGAGCTGAACACCTAAGGTTAACTCAGCATCAAACACTTATTCCTAACAGCCCAATGGTTGTCTCCTGCTAAGAAAGGTATTGTCTGCCAATATGTTGCCCTCCGGCAAACTAACTGGTTTCATTCCAACCTGTCAATGAAATAGACTATAGGAAGACTGGGCATATACCTTGGTCCATCTTATTATGTTCCACTGCCTCATGGTCTGCGTCTTGCTCCTGGCTGGAATTCAGGTGGGAAAGCAGCCCGCCCCTTCCAGTTACCTTGTTTAGCTGAGGCTTTCAGTACTGCTGTGGCTTTGGGGGCTTCACTGGTATTTCGGGCAGTAGGACAATTGGCAAGCTGTTGGGAGCAAAGGAATCTTCACGCGAGAGATCCCGTACTTTTGGACCACTCTCTGAGTGACTCTGTTGACCCTACTTGCTTTCCATCTCTGAAGTAAGTCAGCCAGTTATTAAGGTGTCTAAAAATAAAACTGGGGAGGACAAATCAAAGAGTGGCAAGCCTCTTTCTGCCCCAGCATGTTGAGAAACTTTCAACTCACTTGAAACGGCATCTCCAGTTGCCTGGGTTTCCCTTAGAGGTTTTATGCCCCGACTGCCAGCTCCAACCTGCTTAGCTTGTGAGATGTGATGAAATCACACACCAAGGCAATGTAGCTGCAAGCGTTTCTTTTTTATCTCTTTTCATTTATGTAGCCTGACATTGAGTAATAATAATAATTAAACGCAGTTTAAGCTTTCAGGCACCTATACCAGGAGGCCTCTAGACACCTCATCAACAGCAGCCCAGGCTGACAAAAACAAACGTAATTACATTGTGGTTAACTTTTTTCAAAGAAAAAAACAAAACTGCCTAGCAACTGTCCTCACCTTTGATAAAAGTCGTACATCAAATTTCCATGCCACAGTCCATTTGCATGGGACCAATTGAAAGCCAAGTGGCTTTGTTTTAAATTTACCACCCTGGCACTAAGTATTGAAACACGGTCTTTGCCCCTATTTTCACACCCCACTTAACTCTCTGGAAAATCTCTAGGGACCCAATCTTACCATGTGTATTCATAGCCCCAGGGCCAGTTCTATTTATTTATTTATATGCATATATAGTTAGAAGAAAGTCCTTAGGTGCTTTGGAGCAATGCTTAAAACTTTCAAAAGTTTGAGAGGGTTTTAGCTTCATAAGAAAGTGAGCCAGCAGATACTAATGAAAGCAAAACAAAATAAATCTCAGGAGAGAATGGGAAAGACAAGATGACTTGAGCTTGTCATTAGAAACCAAGACTCTCATTTCCGGTTCTCAACTGACTTATCAGATAAGTTTAAGTCAAAACAGCCCTGGACACATGGGGAAACCCTAAAGATTTTGACACAACTTTGCCACGCAGTATTTTCAGTTCAAAGTCTGGCTTCTCAAGCAAAAATGTCAGCATTCTCATTAAAGGAAACTAAGCAAATCTTCAGTAGAGATTTTGGCTCGGCTCTTCTCCAAAATGTACAACTGGGGCAGTGTTCATGGCCACACTTTTCTCCTGCCTGTATTAGGAAACCCAGTCTGATGAACCTGGGAAGGAAATGATTCTTAATAATAGTGGTTTATAGTGGTTTTTTATAATATAATGTTCAGTTCAGTCACTCAGTCATGTACGACTCTTTGCAACCCCATGAACTGCAGCACGCCAGGCCTCCCTATCCATAACCAACTCCCAGAGTCCACCCAAACCCATATCCATTGAGTCGGTGATGCCATCCCATCATCTCATCCTCTGGTGTCCCCTTCTCCTCCTGCCCTCAATCTTTCCCAGCTTCAGGGTCTTTTCAAATGAGTCAACTCTTCACATCAGGTGGCCAAAATACTGGAGTTTCAGCTTCAACTTCAGTCCTTCCAATGAACACCCAAGACTGATCTCCTTTAGGATGGACTGGTTGGATCTCCTTGCAGTCCAAGGGACTCTCAAGAGTCTTCTCCAACACCACAGTTCAAAAGCATCAATTCTTCGGCGCTCAGCTTTCTTCACAGTCCAACTCTCACATCCATACATGACAACTGGAAAAACCATAGCCCTGACTAGACAGACCTTTGTTGGCAAAGTAATGTCTCTGCTTTTTAATATGCTGTCTAGGTTGGTCATAACTTTCCTTCCAAGGAGTAAGTGTCTTTTAATTTCATGGCTGTAATCACCATCTGCAGTGATTTTGGAGCCCAGAAAAATAAAGTATGACACTGTTTCCACTGTTTCTCCCATCTATTTGCCATGAAGTAATGGGACTGGATGCCATGATCTTAGTTTTCTGAATGTTGAGCTTTAAGCCAACTTTTTCACTCTCCTCTTTTACTTTCATCAAGAGGCTCTTTGGTTCCTCTTCACTTTCTGCCATAAGGGTGGTGTCATTTGCATATCTGCGGTTATTGATATTACTCCTGGCAATCTTGATTCCAGCTTGTGCTTCCTCCAGACCAGCGTTTCTCATGATGTACTCTGCATATAAGTTAAATAAGCAGGGTGACAGTATACAGCCTTGACATACTCCTTTCCTGATTTGGAACCAGTCTGTTGTTCCATGTCCAGTTCTAACTGTTGCTTCCTGACCTGCATACAGGTTTCTCAAGAGGCAGGTCAGGTGGTCTGGTGTTCCCATCTCTTTCAGAATTTCCCACAGTTTATTGTGATCCACACAGTTAATATATTATTAATAATTAACTCTATAGGAGCCAAGGTCCCCCGTTCTTCCTCTTATCAATGGAGGGCCAAATTAGGCAGGGCCTGCCAAGAGCCCCCATGACCTGGTTGCTAAATGCCTTTCTTCGTCTTTGACTTGAACCTGGGGCAGGGGACTGCAGGTCCCAGCGTGCACTGCAGATAACCTGAGGTCCCCTAGGCCACTATTCTGTATAAATAAGCCTCTTCTCTTCCCTTTACCTGGGGATACTGTGAAAAGGGCCTCCTCCATCATAGGGACACCAGACAGACAAGGGATTCTAGCTGGATTCCTGACACAGAGCATTCTCTGTCTCTTAGCCCCCTGAGTTCTTGGGTGCTCTCTCTGCCTCCACTAAGCCTTCCCTGCCCAGCAGCAAACAATCAGTCGCAAACTGCTCCCCCCACCTCCAGCCCCGCTGACTGCCAATCAGCCGGGCAGCAGGGGGTGGAAGGAAGTTCCACTCCCTGCTGAACCTGCACTGAGGTACTCAAAATGACTGAGTGGGGCTGATGACGACCTGGCAGGCCAGGGACCGCAATTGCCATCAGGAGTGAAGGGTGGGTGTGATTGACTGGAGCGTTGCAGGCGGGAGGTGGGGATGAGCGGAGATAGAGGGGCAGCTCCTTTTACCTATGGAAGGGTTCTGATAAGGGAGACCAAGATGTCAGGAGGAAAGAACAATGAACTGGGGAAGGAAAGGGAGATGCAGGGCTTGTGGCTCCTGATAAGAGGCCAAGAAATCAGCGAGAGATTATGAAGTAAGATTATGAAGTGAACTAAGAAAGAAAAAGACAAATATTATATGATACCACTTATAGGAATGAATGACTTGAATCTAAAATATGACGCAGAGCCTCCCTGATGGTTCAGTGGTAAGGAATCCGCCTGGGTTCCACCCCAGATTCAGGAGGATTCCACGTGCTGTGGAGCTCCCATGCACCACAACAATGAAGCCTACACTCTAGAGCCCAGGAGCCACAACTATGAATCCACATGCTGCAACTATTGAAGCCCTAGTGCCCCGGAGCCCATGCTCTGCAACAAGAGGGGCACGCACAATGAAAACCCTGCATACCAAAACTAGAGAGTGGCCGCTGCTTGCCCGCAACTGAGGAAGAGCCCTCACAGCAACAAAGACCCAGCAGAGCCAAAAATAAAAAGTTTTTTTAAACTGTGTAAGAAAACTTAAAAAATGAAATAAAATATGAAACAAGTGAACCTTTCTACCAAACAGAAAGAGACTCACAGATGTAGAGAATAGACATGTGCTTATCAGGTTGGGTGGGAGGAGGATGGCCTGAGAGTTTGGGATTAGTAGATGCAAACTATTACATATAGAATGGATAGACAGCTGTGGTACATATATACCATGGAATATTACTCAGCCGTTAAAAAGAATTCATTTGAATCAGTTCTAATGAGATGGATGAAACTGGAGCCCATTATACAGAGTGAAGTAAGCCAGAAAGATAAAGAACATTACAGCATACTAACACATATATATATGGAATTTAGATAGATGGTAGCAATAACCCTATATGCAAAACAGAAAAAGAGACACAGAAGTACAGAACAGACTTTTGAACTCTGGGGGAGAACGTGAGGGTGGGATGTTTTGAAAGAACAGCATGTATATTATCTATGGTGAAACAGACCACCAGCCCAGGTGAGATGCATGAATCAAGTGCTCGGGCCTGGTGCACTGGGAGGACCCTGAGGAGTCGGGTGGAGAGGGAGGTGGGAGTGGGGATCGGGATGGGGAATACGTGTAACTCTATGGCTGATTCATGTCAATGTATGACAAAACCCACTGAAATGTTGTGAAGTGATTGGCCTCCAACTAATAAAATAATATTAAAAAAAAAAAAAAAAGAATGGATAGACAGCAAGGTCTACTATATAGCACAGGGAACTATAGTCAACATGCTGGGATGAACTATAATGGAAAAGAATATAAAAAAAGAATGTATACATACGTATATATATATATACATATATATATAAGGGCCTTACACACACACACACACACACACACACATATATAAACTGTGAGAAAAAACCTGAAAACCTTGGGCACAGGGGTTGGTGGGGATAAATCCAACCCCACCCAGTGTGGGAAGTGGAGTGAGCCATGGCCCAAGGAAATAAACGGAAAGGAGACACGGAAAGTCATTCCACTCTCAGATTATTCAAATTTGTTGTACTTATTGATAATGTAGTTCATTTCTTCCACGTGGGGGGGATATGATTCAGCACAAATTTGATGTAAATTTATGGAAATAGAAATGCAGAGAGACTACGGGCTCTTGCTGCCGGCGGGTTAGCAGCTCAGCCCTCACCCAGGCTCGGGTTACCGCTCTCTGGACTTGGGGTTACCGCTCTCTGGACTTGGGGAGCTGAAAATAGAAACGTCTGACTTGGGGGTCACTGGCCTCTCCTACAGGCCAAGAGAGGGACTGACCCTGTCGATTGGCAAGCCGTATTAAAAAAAAAAAAAGAAAAAAAAGCCTGATGATTATCTAAAATAGGATCACCTACATTGTCCTCCTATCTGATATTTGTCTTTGGGTGGGGGTACAGTTTTTACCCAATGGAGATGGATGGGCTTATTTCAGTGAAAAGAAGGGGCAAAGAAGGACGAGATTAACATTATCTAAGACCTACTATGTACACAGAACTAGTGAAGTGACACAAATGTTTTTCCTCCTGTACCGTGGAAGAATCATGGGGCTAGGGGAATAAAAAAAAAGAAAACAATTTTCTAGACAGGGTGAAAGGTGGCATTTCATACAAATGGCCAGAGCTGGTCAAATATTTATTGTCCATTAGGCTGTCCTTCAGAACACGGGTGTTGATTTGTATCTTTCCCTTTCACACTAGGTCATGACATTTCTCTAACGATGTGCCTCTCCCAGCTGGCAGCAGCCTCTCCAGCCTGGCCATGACCCTGACATCCAAGAGAACCTTGCACAGTTTGGGAATAGCTTCTCTGAGCCAAGCCTTACTCTGCAACCTGCAAGCGAAATGAGAGAAAATTCAAGAGACCAAGATACAAAGCCAGAGCAAAGGGTTTTACTGCCCCTTGATTCCCGCTAGAGATAAAGATTACTGGTACACTGGTTCTTGCTTTCCATCAAAGCAAGGATTCCTTTCAACATCCAAACAGTTGTGAGGTCCTGAACGCTGAGCTCCCTTGGTCTGGGGCCACTCAGAAGGCATATGTCTGCAGCCCACAGCCAGGGTCTGTGTGTGTGTTTGAGCAAATGCTTCCAAGGATGGCAGCGATCTGCTCACTTGTATTACATCCATGGGTCAGAAATTGTTAGCTCTTGGTGACACTGTTTATAATACTTTGACCTCATTCAGTCACTGAAAGGCAAATTTCTCTTTGTTCTCTTCCAGGTACACAACGAGGCAAGTAAACATGATGTCTAAGAAAGACTGTCAACAAGGGTGTTTACGGGCTTATCATGCCCTTGCTGTTCCACTGAGTAGCTTACCTATGGGGAGAGAAGCATACAGATGCCCACATCTGACACAGTCATTGTCATTTATTAACACTGTTCCCATAAGACAGGAAAAATTATCTTAAGGTGATATAAGAGAGTCTGAGGAGGGTCTTCTTTAACTTGCAGGGTCATTTATTCACTCAGCAAACATTTCTTGAGCTTCTCCTAGAATGATAAGCTAGGCAGTAGAGAGGACAAAGAGGCTAAGACCACTTCTCTGTCCTCGTGGCCCCAAGTTTAGTAGCTGAGTTCCCCAAGCATCTGAACACTGCAGAAACATGGAGAAATACACCAGAATTGGACTCTTCAACTATGATATGTCATATAGTCAACCTCTTTAGGAACTGGGAATGAATCAGGAAATTAGATCCATTTGGTACACTTATCACGGTTAAAAAGGCAGATTTTATCTTATATATATATATATATTTACCATAGTAACAAAGTTTTAAAAGCTAAAAAAGAGAAAAGAAAACCCAGATCCATTTGGAAAGATGGGAGAGGGCAAGGTCAAAGATGACAAAGACACAGAAAATATGAGTTTGCAAGTTTACTCACCAAATATCAGAATGTTTGAAAAAACAAGAAGCCACGAGCCCTTTTCTCAGGTGAAGGAAAAGTTGAAACTGGACCAAAAAAATGTCAAAAGGGAGCAGTGGGTTGGAGCCGTGAACCTTGGAGCTGGAGCACCTTCATCTCTCTGCGATTTGGTGTCATCAGCTGTACAGTGGACAGACTGGGCCAGATGACCTTGAAGGTCCATGACTCCATGAAATGAAGCTGAATTTTACGTTTGGTTGGAACTCTGTACAAAAGGTTAGTGAAGGTACTGTTACTATCGAAGAAAGATTACAGCACCGTAAAGTGTTGCAAAGACGAGGACTCTTAGGTAGCTGGACCCCTTACCGTACAAGAGAAGAAACAGAGGCGCAGAGTGGTAAAGTACTGTACTCAAGGTCACAGAACTTGTTAGGGACAGAGCTGTGCCCAGAGTCCAGACCTTCTAATTCCAGGCCCTGGCTCCTTCACAATGCTCTGAAGCTAGTATTTGAGGTTCCTAAAGACCAGAATTCTGGTTATCTATTGTTATGCAACAATCCTTAATAGGTTCTTGATAAATGTGTGTTGAGCTCTATTTAAACACTATTCTATTCAATAATAGCGTAGACTAGCATTTGCTGAGCAACTGCCATATGCCAGGCGCTTGGCTAAGTACTTGACATGTGTCACCTCAACTGATCTTTATAAAACTGTATAATTATCTGTAATTATCCTAGGCCTGATATTCAGCAGGTAAAAGCCAGGAAGGCTCTATTAGCTGTTGAAATTGTAAAATACTTCCAGATGAGTTGGTAAATAACAGTTGCTCTGTGCCCCTTACCCTTAGACCTCTTCTCCACTAAACACTCCAGCCCGAGAGACCCAGGTGAGCACAGGCAGGGTGGACCCCTTATCATGTCTGAGGCCCTGTATGTTTCCCTCACCATGGATCACATTACTCTGTGTCTCCCTGTTCTGAGCTGATTCCATGCTGAAGGGGTAGACAGAGCCTGGTAATTGTGCTGGAACTTCAGCAGGTAAGTGCTTGCTGTCTGCCTAGCCAAGACTCTTCAAGAATGAATGGATGGATGGATAGAGGGAGGAAGGGAGGGAGGGAGGGATGGATGGATGGTGGTCTTCAAGAACTAACACGCTAGAGTCACTCTCCTGTGGCCACTTGTGGGACTGGCAGCCTCTGCAGGATGATTTGTGGTCTGTTGAATATTTTGAATATTGCTCTTAATTATCTACATTTGACAGAAAAGGAAGTTGAGAATTTTAGAATTTTTAAATGACTCAATCAAAGTCATGTAGCTATTAATAGTGAAGGGGTTTTTGTGTTCATGTTCAGTCTTGTCCAACTCTTTTATGATTCCATGGACTTTGGCCCACCAGGCTCCTCTGTCCATGGGATTTTCCAGGGAAGAATATTGGAGTGGGTTGCCATGCCCTCCTCCAGGGTGCCTTTCTGACCCAGGGATTGAACTTGCATTGCCTGTGTCTTCTGTACTGGCAGGCGGATACGTTACCAGAGTCTCCTGGACAGCCCGGTGTGGAGCGGGTCCAGGACTAAATACCTCTGAGCTCCACGTTCTCTGCTGTTGTACTAAGCTTCTGTATTGGTATTTTAGGGCTCCTGTGACAAAGGACCAGACTGAATGGCTTTAACAACAGAGATTTACTGTCTAGAAGAACGAGAGGCTAGAAGTGTGAGATCAAAATCAGCTGTGTTGCTTCCTTCCGAGGACTGAGAGGGAAGTATCTGTCCCAGGACTTCCTCCTCAGCTTTAGACAGCCATTTTCTCTCTGGGTCTCTTAACATTGTCTTCCCTCCATGCCTGTCTTAGGGTCCCACCCTAAGACAGGGCTTCCCAGGTGGCACAGGAATAAAGAATCTGCCTGCCAATGCAGGAGACACAGGAGATGTGGGTTCCATCCCTGGGTGGGGAAGGTCCCCTGGAAGAGGAAATGGCAACCCACTCCATTATTCTTGCCTGGAGAATCTCCATGGACGGAGAAGCATTGTGGGCTAAAATCCATGCGGTTGCACAGAGCAGTACACGATTGAGCGACTGAGCACATCACACAATACTGCATTATGACCGTTTCTTAACTAATTACAGCTGAAATATTGCGATTTCCAAATAAGGTCACAGTTTGAGATATCGGGGTTAGGACTTCAAACATAGGTGTTTGGAGGGAGGACTCAGTTTTTTTCTTTTTCAGTGAAACTTCCTTATCTCTGTATAACCTAAGTTAGTTAGGTGTTTATATAAATTGTTTGGAGAAAGTTCACGATGCACAGGTCTATTAGCACCCCAGTTCATTCTTGACCACTGAAGAGGGACCTCGTACTTCAGTTAGAAGTAGTGTGAATTGGTACCGACTCAGCAACGTTTGCCTTCCCCCCATGCCTTCCATACCTTTCCAATGTGGCAGCCCCTTCTGATGTCCAGTCAAAGGCTCTGAGATGGGGTGTTCTTTACTCATTCTTATTATTTTTCACACTATTTCAATGTCTTGGGCTCGTGGCTGTTTCTGCAGTCACTTTGGGGGCATGAGGTCAGCCCATGTCCTGTCAGCTAGTCAGTGAACTCTGCAACTCCAGAGATCCTGGAACTGAGGTTTAAATAGGATGAACCTTTCTTAGTCTCAAGGAGCTACTGCAAAGGCCTTTCCCAGGAAGTGCTATTTGGAGCTTTTCTCTCACTGGGAGCTTCAGCTCTGCTCTCTGTCTGTGAGATGGTCATCTGGTCTGCTTTGGCACACGCCTTTGAAACTGACAGTAACCTTGGTCTCAGATACAGTGTCCTCAGACTTGGAAACTCATTGCACCAAAAATGTCTACAACTTATTTTTCCCCTTAGATTTTCTTTTTTTTATTGATTTTCCATTTTTAGCACAAGATTGATCACCAGCAAAATACCAATTTACATACAGATTCTGCTAAACTCAGCATCCTATATACTTGGGACTTTTTCATCCATAAACCAATTTTTTAAAGAGAGAGATTCTATTATCAGAAGTGTCCCTGACGACAGTCAAGATGGCCTGTAGAGAGCAGACTCAGGAGGCCCACAACTTGGTGGGGGTGAACTCAGCTGATTTGTGAGCATAATAACTGTGAAGCCAAGGTTGCAGTTTGATACCCATCTGGGCAGGTTCATCTTTTGCTTACTTTTCTGGCCACAAGCCGAAACTGCAAACCTTGGTCAGCTATCTTACAAGTTCATTCAATACAATTCAACAAAAAAAGCTTTGAGTACCTACTGTGTGCCAGGCACTCTTTGGGGACTGGAAAAAGAGTGGGAAATGAGAAGACCATGAGCCTGTCCCTATGATGTCCACAGTGCCATGGTGAAGTAGATATCAAACAGCTATGCGAAGGATTAGTTAATAACAAAGGTGATAAGTGCTATGAAAGAAAAATACAGGGATGCTCTGAGAACATATGATGGGAATCTAAGTTGTGCCATTTAAAGCAAGACCTCGAGGATGTATAGTTAGCTAAGCAAGAGGATGTTCCAACCATGTGGAGACAATAGCGTGAGAACACGAGAACCTCAGGCAGTTGATTTAACCAAAGAGCAGGGAAGTGAGTGACAGGAGATCCGGCTGGAGGGAGGATCAGAGCCAGCTCTCTGTTAAGGAAGTTGGAATTTGTCACACAAGCACTGGGAGCCCTTGAACACTGTGTTAGGATTAAAGTGATCCTTGACTCATAGAGACCCAAACATACGTGGCTTGAACAAGAAAGAGTTTAATTTCCCCTTCACATGACAGGCTGGCAGGGCAGTTGTGCTCCCAGGGCCATTTAGGGCCTGATGTTCCTTACATGTTATGGTTCTTGCTTCCCCTAAGAGATCATCCTTAAGAGCAGATTTGAAGCTGAGTTGCTGACCTAATTGTGTTCCAGCTTGTGGCATGGGAAAAAAGCCATGCCCTGTGACTTTTTACTAAGCAAGTGAAAGGGTAGTGGTAGGTGTCCGTTCTACTCATGTTCCCTCACTGAGAAGTTAGAGCTGTGATCACAGACCACTGTAAAGGAGTCTGAGAAATTTACTCTCCAGCAGAGGAGTCTGTAACCACAAAGAAAACAGATTTGAGGTGATGGGAATAGGCAGAAATCTAGGCTTTTAAGCCCTGTTGTTTTTCGGTCATATCCAACTCTTGGCGACACCATGGTCTGCAGCTTGCCAGGCCTTCCTGTCCCTCACCACCTCCCGAAGTTTGCCCAAATTCATGTCCATTTTAAGCCATATAATGATATAATAAGATCAGATTTTCAAGTTCTTATAGTTTAAAAAGGATCTTGCAAGTCATATAGACCAGATTCTCCAAATTACAAATGTGAAAGCAAAATGAGGTCCAGGTCCCAGTCAACTGCTGCTGCAAGACAAACCATCCCAAACTCAGTGATGTAAAAGATGTCTTTATGTTCATGGACTCTATGTAAGGGATTCAGAAAGGGTACAGTAGGGCCAGCTTGCTCTATTTTGTAATGCCTGGGGTCTCTGCTGGAGAGATTCAAAAGCAGAGTGACTCCATAGTGGGGTCGGAATCTTCTGAAGACTCATTCTTTTGCTTGCCTGACACCTGGTCCGCTGCTGCTGCTAAGTCACTTCAATCGTGTCTGACTCTGTGGGACCCCATAGACGGCCGCCCACGAGGCTCCTCCGTCCCTGGGATTCTCCAGGCAAGAATACTGGAGTGGGTTGCAATTCCCTTCTCTAATGCATGCATGCATGCTAAGTCGCTTCAGTCGTGTCCGACTCTGTGCGACCCTAGGGACAGCAGCCCTCCAGGCTCCTCTGTCCATGGGATTCTCTAGGCAAGAATATTGGAGTGGGTTGCCATTTCCTGCTCCGGACACCTGGTCTGGGAGGACTCTGAGACTATTGACTAGAGTGTCTACTTGTGGTTTCTTCATGTGGATTTTGTTTCTCATAGCATGGAAGCCTCTGGGTGGGAACTTCTCACATGGGGCTGCAGATTGCAAGGATAACTATTCCAGCAAACATGGTGGAAAGTACATTGTCTTTTATGATCTAACCTTAGAAGTCATTTCACATCATTTTCACGACATTTGTTGATCATGAGAGAATCGAAAGCTTGTCCAGACTCCACTTCTTGATGTGAGGAGTATCAAGTTACATATCAGAGGAGCTTGTGTGGTGGGAGAAATTGTTAGAGTCACCTTTGGAAAACATATTCCAATACAGTGACCACACCCACAGGCCACAATACCTATTGCGCATGCAAAGCGAATTATCTCTTTTCCAAAATGCGCAAAGTCTTATCCCATTACTCCATCAGTTGTATGAGTTTAGAATCTCATCTTAAAAGTCAATTCCAAGTGTGGATGATGCTTCTCAGGTACAGCTTTTAGTTGATCTCCTTAAGTACCATTCCTATTAATAAACTAAAGAGATTATCTCTTATACATACAAACTGCATGCAATAGTAGGACAGGTGTAATATGACTGCTCTCAACATTCCTTTCACAGAAGGCACCAGTGGTCACTTCTGAAATCTGACCTCATGTTAGGTTTTAGTTCTGTTCTCTGGGAGTTTTTCTTTGTGGCTCTAGTTCTGCCCTCTGAGTTATCCTTTATTTTCTACAAGGAGTGACTCGTGCATGCATTTTATTTATTTTTTTTTATTAGTTGGAGGCTAATTACTTCACAACATTTCAGTGATGCATTTTCGTGCATGCATTTTAATAGTCTTTTCAGCCTGCTTCTTATCCTTAAAAGATTGGGAGTCAAAAATCTCTTTTCATTTTATACTATCTCTGTTCCTCTCAGTCAAAGCTGCATAGTTTAAAAAAAAAACAAAAACTTTTTTTTTTTTTTTTGGTGTGTATCAATATATAATCATCTGCATTAGATAAGACCAAACTTACAAATCTCTTTTAGTCATGCCCTTCTCTCTCAGGCCCTTGTGTGGCTATTGTGAGACAACACCCTTAAGTTTCTCAGAAGTCTTATTGTTTGGTGAAGAAGTTCTACAAAATACACATTAAGATCCTTAAAAGGACCTTTATCTTCCTGGAAGAATCTCTGAGGTAGCATCTTAGATCTTTCTGAGATCGAAACGAAGCATCTTAAAGCACATCTTGAATCTACATTTTTTCCAGAAGCCACTTCTTACTTTGGGACACTTCCTGGCTGAAAAGACTATTCTGGAACATTTATACAGTCTCCAAGTGACACTTAAAAACTTAAGAATTTATCCTGTTATCTGTCTCACTCTCATTTTGTTTTTGGCAACTGGAAGTCAGGTAGCACCCTCAATGTGCTGCCCAGAAATCAAATTTACTAGATGTATTTTCTACTTTTATACTTTATCACAGGGAAATGTTTTGCTGAAATGCTTCCACCACATAATAAGGGTTTCCTTTCCCTCAGTTTCTGAAAACATGCCCCTTGATTTCCTTTAAATCCTCATTAGCACTGTCCTGAGACCCTTCCAGCTTGTCCTAACCTTCCTCTCAAGGGCTTCTGGGACACACTTGCCACAGGGTCCCAAAGCTAATGCCATGGTTTTAGTTTTTTGTTACAGTAGCCCCCACTTCCAGATTTCAAATTTTCTCTTTCTGATTCCAATAATATTATTCCTATTACCTCCAAACTTAGGGGCATAAAATATGCTCAGGCATGTCTGACTCTTTCAACGCTATGAACTGTAGCCTGCCAGGCTTATCTGTCCATGGGATTTCCCAGGGAAGAATACTGGAGTGGATTGCCATTTCCTTCTCCAAAATAGTACGGCAGTGAATTATTGGAGTCAGGAATTCTGAAAGGATGTAGCAGGGATAGTTTGGGTCCAGTGTGTCTCAGGTGAAAATACTTGAAGTCTGGGATTGACTCCATGACTGGCAGCTGGATCATCTGGAGACTTCTTCAATCACATGTCTGGCATGGGGGCCAGGAGAACTCAAAGGCCAGGACTTGTTACTGGAGGGGCCGCCTGTGTCTGTTGCACACTCTTAGCTTCCTCAAGGCACGGCAGCCCGGGATAGTCAACTTCTCACTCGGCAGCCTGGTTCCAAGAGCAGATGTTCAGATGAGCAAGCTGCGCTGCATTTTATGACTCGGCCTCAGAGGTCATCTGTGGTCACTTTTCCCACCTTCCATTGGTTGTAAGGAAGTCACAGCCCATTTGGATTCTAAAGGAAGGGATGCTCTTGGTGGGAGAGTGTCAAGGTCAGGAGTACAGGGGATGTGAGATTGTTGAGGCCATCTTTGGAAAATGTAATCTGCCACATCCAGGAAGGTCATTACTGAAGCAGCAGAACGGCAACTCGTTTTGAAGCCCAGAAGCCCGTTCTTTTGCTGCACCATGCGGATGCGTCAATAGCATTATTTGCATGAATGAAGGTCCTTATGTTATTTAAAAGAAAAGTTGAAACATAAGGCAAAACGCCAAATTCAGTCTCAATTGAACATTCTCTATATCACAAATGCAGCATAAATATATGTTTTCCACAGCTCTCACAGAGCAAACAGCTGCATTTATTTGCGTCCAAAAACATGGAAAAATTCCAAACTATAAGCAAAGTGAAGAAACTCAAGAAAACTACTCAAACTTCTGCAAGTGTAAATCTTCATAAAAATAGTTGTAAGGTTGATTAAAGCAGGTGCTGAAATCTCCTAGTCTAAAGAGTTCCACTTACAAACAACCCCTTCCCATGTAATGATGTCATTCTCTAGGTTCTGCTTCTATATTTGTCCAAGCAGTCAAATGCTTATTAAACTTTCTTGACCCAAACCCCCGCTATCTCTGACACACATGATCTCGGTCTCTCCCCTCTCTCGACATGCACACTCACACAAGCATACACAAACTTTCTCTTGGAACCCTTAAGAGCTCCTTAGATCCTTTATAAGAAAGGTTTATTTTCTACAGCTAAGACTTGGCTTGGACAAAAGTCAGGGCACATAGATTTGTGGACATCCATGAAGTCTATTTTACTCTATGTGAATTCCTTCCTTTTGGCCTATGAACAAAGATTTCGTCTGGTAGAAGAATGAGACCAAAGAACCTTATAAAACTGCTCACCCCTCTTCCCCCTTGATCATATATCCCATCTCTGGTCTGGGAATCTGAAAATGTCAGGAATGCATTGTTCCCTCTGATTTAGCATTAGCAAGAGAGCTCTTTGAAAGGATTCTATTACATCTTGATGTCTTTGCACATAAACTTGGTCTTCTCTGAAAACTCAGTTCCAATTTGATTTGCGGTGAAAATCCCTACAGTTGTGATAAGGATTTTAAGAGAGGAAGGGGCTAAACACCATTCCGCAGTTATGGTGTCTATAGCAGCGTGCTAGGTGCTTTTCTAGACATAGGTGCCTTGGATGGTTTGGCCTTAGAGAGGTCAAGATGCATCCTATGTGTAGATGAGGCAGGTGCCCAGCAAGGAAGAGGTGATGGAAGGGGAGGGAGGGGATAGAACCAGGGGAGATGGGCACAAGCTGGCTTGGGAGGATGCCTAGGAATGTCAATAGAGTGGATGGTACACATAAAGGAAGAAACCTTGGCCTTGACATCCTAAGTTTCTCTCCCTTTCTTAATGAGCTCCCTAACTCCATCTCACTGCCTCTGTGGGAACCTGACTAGTACCGGATGACCCAGAAATCTCCCCCTGGCTCCCACTACTCATTATTTCTCTCTCTGCTTCAAACACCCTGGCCAGGCACATCCCTCCTCAGCTCCTTGGCAGTTTTGTTCCTCCTGCTTGGAATGCTTTTTCAAAATGGTGAGAAGATCAACTGCTGAGGTTTTCAGGCCCCCAGTTAGTGGTACTTTGTTGTGGTAGCCCCAGCACCCTCATACAGATGTGCTGTGGCCTTCACAGGACAGCAGCGTTTTCCTGCTGGTCCCTAATGTGTCCAGGAACTGAACCGAGTCCAGAAAGCAAAGAAGGCAAAGAACAGGAGGAGCGGGTTGCTCTCCACCTAGCAGCAGACACCGTTTAAAAACAAAAAGTGAATGCGACAACCTAGAGGGGTGGGATGGGGTGGGAGGTGAGAGGGAGGCTCACGAGGGAGGGGACATATGTGTACCTATGGCTGATCCATGTTCGTGTATGTCAGAAACAAGCACGGTTGCAATTATCCTTCAATTAAAAACAAGTGAATTTTTTCTAAATTGGAGTATAGTTGATTTACAATGTTGTGTTAGTTTCAGGTGTACAACAAAGTGAATCAGTTACACATATACATATATCCACTTTTTTTAAGATTCTTTTCCCATATAGGTCATTAGAGTATTGAGTAGAGTTCTCTGCACTATGCACTAACTAGGTCCTTATTAGCTATCTATTTTACATCTAGTCATGTGTACACGTCAATCCCAATCTCCCAGTTTATCCTTTCCCCCCATAGGTTTGTTTTCTACATCTGTGGCTCTATCTTAGCAGACACCCTTTTGTTAGGTGACATTTGTAATCAACGGAAGTGATCTTGAATTGTTGCTAAACTTCCTCTGGCAGGTGGCTTGTGTCACGCACTTAGCTGGTCTGCCTGCCTCATTTAAATGAAGAATAAGCACTCTTATTAGCATAGAACTCTTTGGTGCTTTTTTGAAAGGCTGAGGGTGGAGGAAGCCAGGCTCCACAGCGTGGCTCTCAGTCCCACTCCCATGCAGAAGATGGGTCCGTTCAGAGCTGGTCTGAGGGTGCTGTTTGGTGACTTCTTTGTTCTCCGTGCTGATTGCCAAGCAGCCCCACTCTGCTGAGCCCCACTCAAAAGCAGCCCATAATCTGCACTTTTTGTCATGCGGGCTCCCAAGGAGCGGAAATTGCCCCCACAGCACCTTGTAAATGATGATCTCAAGGATCCTTCTCAGAGTGAGACAGAAAGATTTCTGGGTAGATAGGAAATTTTAAAGAATCTTTTCTCCCTCCTAATCATTAACACCACCACTACTATCATTTCCATAATCATCTTTATAATTATTTGAAGTGGAAAGGAAGCAGGGTACCTGCTTAATGAAAAATAGATGGGGAAAAAATAGAAACTGTGAAGATAGGTGATTGAATAGCCTCTCAGAAATGCACACCATCATATGTGATTAGTGAGCGTTGGAGGGCATTCTTGGCCCCCTAGAAACTTTTCCAGCTGAAACTTGCCTCTCGTCTTCTAACACCTTTTGCTCCAGTCAAACTGAATCTCTGATTTCTTACCAAAAAGACTCCCCAATTACCTACCTCTGTGACTCTGCTTCTGTTTTGCCTCCATCACTCCCACTATAGAATCCTCCATCTGTCTCCTCTTTAGAACTTCCAAAAGGCCCTATCTGAATCTCTCTTGAAGCTTTTGTCATTGTCTGCCATAGATAGATAGATACAGATATAGATATATTGATAGATAGAAATAGATAGAGAGATATAGTTTTTTTTTTCCTTCTACTAGATTAGCTCCTTGAGATACTCTTTGCATTCTTCTCTGCATCTCCCTTGCCCAAGTCATCAGACATGTGCTTTGCACAGAGTAGGTGTTCCCTAAATGTCTGTAGAAAGAATGAGAAGCCAGAAATTTACAAACTCACTTTTTTTTAATTGACATAAGTCAAGTGGAAAGGCTTGGGAGGAACTAATACCAGTTGTGGCAGAGTCTGCTATTATTCCCAAAACATCTTTTGTCTCCTTCCTGGACACACAGGCAAGTAACATTTACCTATTTTGCAGTTAGAGGAGATCTGGTAACTAAGTTTTGGAAAATGGCATGTGAGCAGAAATGCTGTGTCCCACCTCAAGACCTGGCGCCATAAACCTGCATACATGACCCTTCGTTTTCTTTCCCTTCTGCCAACTTGATGAAGGTTAGCACGGCAGTCTTGGAAATCACAGCTTGAAGATGACAAAGCCATAAGTTAGAAGGAAACTGAGTTCTTGAATCATCACATAGAAGCCCCTTAGCAATCAGTAATACCATTTTGAGATTTTGTGTAAGAAATAAATGGCTACCATATTTGAACCATTACCCAGTCTGGGGTTTATTCGTTACACTAACTAGAATTACCTTAACCAGTGTAATAGGTTTTAGTGTTTCCAGAAACAAAAAGTACAAAAACCAGCATTCTTGGTGTACATAAGTAAACTGGTTCCCCACTTTGGGCACCAATATGCCCCTTTTTTGGCCTCCCTGGAGACTCGGCAGCAGGCTACAGTCCATGGGATTACAAAGGGTCAGTCATGACTTAGCGAAAAACAACAATAACAGCAAATGCCTCCTTTTAAGTTTGGTTGTGGAGGGAGGTATTTAAAGATCACTCCATTTGCAGACACATGCTCACCCAGCAATGCCCCCACCCGATGAAACGAAGAGTGACAGTTTGGGGTCAGTCTTTCTAGAAGCTGCCACACCGAGACGCTGTCCCAGTTGCCGCAGCAAATGCAAAGAAGGTTCCTGCTACTGTGGACGGGGAGAGTTTATGGAGATGGGTAAGAAGCATGACAAAAATTTCTGCTGTAGGAATCATAAAACCCAATTCTTTTTGATATTGACCTACAGAACACACTTGTAGTGTTTGGGAAAAGGAGGAAAACTCTGGCTCAAGCAGGAACCATCTGAAACTATTGGACTTCACGGAAGAGTCCTGCTCTTCAAAGACTTCTCACTGTTAGAACCTGCCCAATGTAACCTTCCCAGGAAACATACTTCACTGTTTCTTGCTTTCTTATGGATTAAAGTCTGAACTCTTTAAGGCCCTCCGTGATCTGACCTCAGTTTTTCTTTCCAATCAAATAGATATTTGTCCCATAAGCTGTACTCTTTCCATTCTTTTTCTCGGGCTCAGCACCATCACATATGTATATGTATAAGGTTACATGTATAAGGGTAATAAACATGCCTGTATAGTATACAAGGACATATATGTTATATAAAACCTTAGTCAAGACAGATTAGGTGGACTTCCCTGGTGGTCCAATGGTTAGAGTCTGCCAGCCAACGTCGGGGACACAGGATCGATCCCTGGTCCAGAGGACTCCCTATTCCATGGAGAAACTAAGTCTGCATGCCACAACAAAGTCCACATGCCACAACTGGAGCCTGTGTGCCCTAGAGCCTGTGCTCTGCAAGAGAAGCCACTGCAATGAGAAACTCGCTCACTGCAACTAGACAAATGCTGTGTGCAACAACAAAGACAGTGCTGTCAAAAAACCCCCAAAGACAGATCAGATTACACTAGAGTGACAAATTACGCCCCGAATCCTAACAGCTTAGCATGTGAAAGGTTTCCGTTTTGCTCCTGCTGCACATCCATTGTAGGGGTTGTGTGTGAGTGCTTGGTCTGGAGCAGGCATTCCTGCTGCATACCAGCACTCAGGTACCCAGGCAGATGGCCTTTCTACCACTGAAGCTGCAGCACCTGGGATGGGCAGCCTTCTCTTAACTGCAGCAGGAGAGAAGGGGACCCAGTAACCTCAGCACTTTCACACATACTTCAATTACAGGGCAGGGAAAAAGAGGAAGCAAATGTAATATCAAGTAAGCATCGATGTCTTGGTCATTCTTCCAGGAAGCCTCCCTGGTTCCCTCCATCAGCAAATGATGTCTCCTGTGTCTGAATTTTAGTAGCAGTATATGTGCCCCTCCCTTCTAACAGTTATTTTCTATATTGTATGGATACACACACACACACATCCATATCCATATCTATATAAAATAAAAATCACTTACTACATGTCAGACTCCCTGCTGTTTACATTTCTTACCTTGTTTAAATCCTTATAATCATTCTATTATGTAGAATTTTTATGTAGAAGTAGTTACTCTTATTGTCTCTGACTTACAAGAGAAGAAACAGGCACAGAAAGGCTAAGTATTCTAACAGGATTCTAGCTCGGCCAGCTGACTTCCACAGCGCATGCTCTGAACTACCCTGCTATATTATGTCTTGTCTTTCGAACTTCTTTATTAACAGAAAGTCAGCTATAAAATGGTCTCATTTAGCTTTTTTTCCCCATAATGTCAAGTACAGGTTTAGGTGCATAAAAGGTTCAGCCCACAACTAGTCCCTTTTCTAATCAAGATCATCAACACGTCTACTTTTAGTAGTTTCACTTTCTGCATTGCTGGATTGCTTCTAAGGTCATCAGGAAGCATTTTAGGAGATGCAATTGTTTCTCCTTAAAAAGCTACAGGTCTTTAAGAAGATAGAAGGGGGTCTTTGGGGACATCTAGGGGACAGCAAGACAGAAGACAGCAGAAGTTAAGGTAAGACACTCAGGAAACACTCGAGTCACTTTATTTATATTGTGTTTGATTTTGTGCTTAAGAGACTGTTAAATTGCAGTCGGGAAGTGTGGCTCCTCAGTCTATTTGGTCTTCATTTGAGTCCCCAAACTCCGTAAATAAATCCAGCTCCCCAGAGAGGACTTTCCTTTGCTTAAATGTGAATTCCTGGTAAACCGTAATCCCCCTTCCACTGGCTGTGAGGCTTCTACAAACTAAATTTAGAAAAATTAAATTACAGCCCAGCAATGCGGCTCCCCAAATGAATGTATAGGACAAAGTACCTGAAAACACGGGGGAAAAGGTTCTTCAGAGGGAAGTGGCAGGGACCCTTGATCAATCTCACACATCTGCAATCAGAAAGGCAGCGATCTAGTTCATTTAGAAAGAAATAGGACTGTGTAAACCAATTTAGAAGCATCAGAGCAATGATCTGGGAGAAGAGGCTCGTTCTAATTATGACTTTGTGTTCCAGCCAGGCATGAAAGAAATCACAGTAAAACCTTTTCCAGAGGAAAGCATTCCCCAGTGAGGCAGTATCCGATGTCTTCTGCACTGTGAAAGCCAGTGAGTCAGGGAGGAAAATGGCCAGAAAAGGAGCTTTGATGACTAACAAAGAGGGACTGTTCTCATGTTTTGATGGAAAAATTGGTGGGATCTCAGGAATTAATATGGAATTATCAGCCCCTGCTTGGATGTTTTATCCTAAATGTGGGGACTTCTGTGTATTTAAATGGGAGGAGCTGGTGGCACCAGAAGTCTATCCAGAGAAGTGAGAGGACTAAATGGTACTTTGTCATTAACCCACCCACAGGGTTGTTCTGTACCATCCAGCGAATGGTAATAAGTCCAAGTCATCTTAAAATGCACAGCAGACCTTGACTCAAAGTATTTTCTGGACTTAGAAAAAATTCTTGTTATTTTACTACTAACTAGAGATCTCTGGTTTAAAAGGCAAATGTAGTTGGAAGTTGGAATTTAAAGGAGAATGTTTTCATGAAAATGGATATGATTTGGGAAGAAAAGGAAGGCTGATGTATGAGTGTTTTGTGTCCATCTTGGCCTTTCAATAACCAATGTTGTGATTGGACCGGCCCTTGTGGTTCTTGTTATAATTGCAAGGTACTCGTCAGCAGTAACTACCAGGAAACTTTGAAAAAATATTTATTAGTCAACAGGTGCAGGAAATTATACCACACACCTGGAAGCACACACAGAATTGTCAGGAGTAAAGGGAGAGAGAGAGAGAGAACGCTGGCCTGGAGTTCTGCCTTTCTATTGGGCTCAAGGGTGGTGGTCCTGGGTTTTGAGGACTCTTTATTGATGAATCTAAAATGTGAGAGTGGGAAGAGAGGATAAAAAACCAAGCAGCCCAAAAGGTCAGTTACAAAAACCAACCAAGATCTCTAAGGCAAATGAAAGTCAGTGAATGAGGTGGCCTGGCTCTTTATCTAGGTCATAGCTGGCAATGTGTTATTGGAGACTGCCATCTTTGAAATGGCCTTCTCTTTGAAGTGGATGCCTCTGTAATCAAAGCCTATGTCAGGCACTTGCATTACAAGAAAGAAAAAAAAAAAATCCCACCAACTGCCAGGGTTTACACTACAATCAGGGTCTTAGTATATTCATTTATTCAACAAACGTTTGTTGGGTCTTGAAATAGACCAGGGATTGCTCCAAGCACTGGGAATGTTGTGGTGAACAAAACAAAGTCCTTTCACTCATAGAGTTTATATTCTGGAGAGAGTCTGATAATAAACAACAGACAGATAAAGTAATAATTGTGTAATTTCTTACTGAGATAATTGCTATGAAGAAAATAAGCAATACCGTAGTCTGTTCTGGCTACTATAACAAAGTATCATTAAAATACGGTATAAAAATACTGTAGACAGTGCAGCTAATAATTAACACCATTTACTTCTCATAGTTCTGGAGGCTGTGTTGTCTAAGATCAAGGCGCTAGCAGATTTACTGTCTGGTGAGAGCCCACTTCCTGGGTCATAGATGGCCATCATCTCTCTGTGTCCTTTGGTGATGGAAAGGGAACAAAAGAGCTCTCTGGGATCTCTTTCATAAGGGTTCTAATCTCACTCATGAGAGCGCTGCGCTCGTGATCTAATCACCTCCCAAAGGTCCCAAATCCTAATACTATCACACTGGGGAAGAAGTTTCAGCACATGAATTTTAGGAGGACAACCTCAATCTATATAGCACAGAGTGAGGAATTATAAAGTATTTCAGGTATCTATTGCCTTGTAACAAATTATCCCAACATTTAGTGGCTTTAAACACAATATTTAGTGGGTTTATTATTTTTCATGATTCTGTGGGTCAAAATTTGGGAAGGGCTCAGGTGGCTGGTTTTTCTGCTCCGTGTAGCGTCAGCTGAGGTCAATCACTTTGTCACATTCAGTTGGCAGCAGACTAGGCTGAAAGATCCAAGAATGTATTCCTTTGTTTGTATAATTTGTTTGTTTCCTCAAAGCTCATCCATGTGTCTTCTTTCTCTATATGGTATTGGATGGTCCAGTTTGATCTTTACAGCATGGCACTTTGTCTCCCCAGAGAAACAAAAGTGGAAGCTCCCAAGACTTTTAAAGGTTAGTCCTGAATGGGCACCCTGATATCTACTGTGTGTTTCATTGGCCAAAGTAGGTCACAAGATGAGCCCAGACTCAAGGGTGGAAAAATAGACTCCGCCTTCTGATGGACAGAATCCATGGCAGCCATCTGTGGAAACTGTCTAGTACTGAAATTGACTGATACAGAGAGAGCATGTTGTGGTAGATAAAATGACCTTAGGAGATGACATTTGAACAAAGACCTGAATGAAGCGAGAGGCTGAACCATGTCAAAGATGGGGGCGGGGTGGTATGCTCTAGACCGGGTTTCCCAACCTCTGGGATCTAATGCCTGATGATCTGAGGTGCTGATATAAAAACAGAAATATAGTGCATAATAAATGTAATGTATTTGAATCATCCTGAAACCTCCTTGTCTGTGGGAAAAATTGTCTTCCACAAAACTATTCCCTGGTAACAAAGTTATGGGATGCTGCTAATAGGTTAAGTAGACAGTCCATATAGACAGAGATACAGTCAGATTACCAGGAACTTTGACGTTTGTGCCTTTATAGTTTATTACAAATAGAATGAGAAGCTCTTGTAGAAGAGTAACATGAGATGGTGTTTGTACCAGAAGGATCACACTGGTTGATGTGTGGGAAATGGATGAGAGGAAAGGAGTAGAGATAGAAGGAGACCAGCAGGGAGGGTTCCTCAGTCATCCAGGTGAGATGAGGGTGGGGAGGGTTCCTCAGTCATCAGGTGAGATGATAGTGGGGAGGGTTCCTCAGTCATCAGGTGAGATGAGGGTGGGGAGGGTTCCTCAGTCATCCAGGTGAGATGAGGGTGGGGAGGGTTCCTCAGTCATCAGGTGAGATGATGGTGAGGAGGGTTCCTCAGTCATCAGGTGAGATGAGGGTGGGTCAGCATAGACTAGTAGTGATGGAGGCATCAGATTCTGGGTATATTTTCAAGTTAGATCCAGCAAGGTTTGCTGACAGATTGGCTATAGAACTGAGATGAAGGGCAGAATTAAGGCTTACTTCAAAATATTTGACCTAAATAGCTGCATTAATCATGGGATCATTTCCTGGAATAGAAAAGACATAAGAGGAGCAGGTTTGAGGTACAGGACAATAAACAAAAAGAGCTTTGTGTTAGATATTTTAAGTTCAAGGTGACTATTAGATATCAAAACGCAGATTTTGGTGAAGTCGTGGACACATGGGTCTAGAGTTAAGGAGAGAGGGGAAACTGAAGACGTAAAGTTGGGAGTCATCAATATACAGCTGGCACTTAAAGCCATGAAATTGGGACAATTCTGGCGGCCCAGTGGTTAAGACTTCACCTTCCACTGTGGGTTTTATACGTCATCAGGAAGCTAAGATCTCACATGCAATGTGGGACGTGCCAGTTCAATTCCTGAATTGGGAAGATCCCCAGAGAAGGAAATGGTAACCCACTCCAGTGTTCTTGCCTGGAAAATTCCATGGACAGAGAAGCTACAGTCTGTGGAATCTCAAAAAGAGTTGGACATGACTGAGCTACTAAACAACAGCAACGAAGTTAAGGGGTGGGGAAATATATATCATGTTGATGACAAGGACTCAAAAATCACATGAAAAAATTCTTAGACAAAATGAAAGTCTTTAAAAAAAATAATAAAACCAAGAAACTGAATAGGACCTGGGATTCTCAACGTTCAGAGATCAGGAAGAGGAGGGGCAGCCAAAGAGACAGAAAAGGAGTGACCAGTGAAGGAGAAACAATGAGAGAGTGATGCCCTGGGGGCCGAGGAAAGAGGGCGCTTCAGAAAGGAGGCAACGCTCTCGCAAGTGGCCGATGTTGGTCATGGAAGGTGAGAACCCAGATCTCTTGGCTTTGGCCAGTCCAGAAATCTTGGGCAGCCTTGACAAAAGCAAGTTCAGTGGAATATCAAGGAAGGAAGAACGGATGAGAAGGTAGAGGCAGCTGATAAAGACAGCTCTTTCAAAGACTTGCTTGAAAGGGAAGGAAGAAATGGGTCAGTACGGGGTATGGATAGGCAGGGTTTTAAGATTTTTTTCTTTTTAAGATGGACAATATTCAAGCATGTTTTTACACTGATGGGACTATACATCACTGATGGGGAGAAATTTCTATTTCAGGGAAAGAAGAAGATACTTGCAGAAACCAAGTTTTTTATAGGCAAGAGGTATGGATTCCAGTGCCCCAGAGGAAGGGTTAGCTTGAAACAGAAGAGTAGATGGATGTAGATTCAAATGACTTGGTTGATATGCTGGTTAAATTACAAGGAAGTTCTTTAGTTTTTTTGGTTTCTCTGGGAAAGGAGAAAGAAAGCCATTAGCTGAAGGTTAGGTGGGAGTGCTAGAGAGTTTTTGGAGAGAGGAGAATGCTTTAAAAATAGAATGGAAGAATTTATTGATTAGAGAATGGGGTAGGATTCTGGGCCCATATGAGGTCAGACAGTCAGTGTCAGTTGTTCGGCCATGTCCGACTCTTTGCGATCCTGTGGACTGTTGCCCACTAGGCTCCTCTGTCCATGGGATGTTCCTGTCAAGAATACTGGAGTGGGTTGCCATTTCCTCCTCCAGGAGATCTTCCCAAGCCAGGGATCAAACCTGCATTTCCCATGCTTCCTGCAATGCAGGCAGATTCTTTACCACTGAGCCACCAGGGAAACCAAGGTATGTGGTCATAAATTCATATATTTAAAATAAAATATGGCCATGTATTTTTCTCTAGCCATTTGGACCTGCTAAGGTACATGTATGAAGTAAATGGAGAATTGGGTTTAACGAAAAGTTTGCTTTCTGCCACGTGAGTAAAAAGAAGGCAGTAGGATGCTATTTTTTTCTAAAGCTGATTGAGGAGCTTTACAAATTTATCCAACATGCACTTATATGCTGGTTCCTATATGCCACAAACTAAGTGCCATGCAGTAACCCTCTTGATATTTACAACAACCTTATGACAAAGATACTTATTTCCCTCCATGAGATGATGGACTGAGGCCCAGAGGATGAAGGAACTTGTCTAAGGACACACAGCTAGTAAGTGACAGAGCCAGGGCTTGAACTTGGCAGTCTGACTCTGAGCCTGTGCTGTTCGCCACTGTGATACTTCTCTAGAGGACTTATAGAAGACAGAAGCAGTAGGGATGGGTCAGGAGGGAGGTGGAGACACAAGGCAAGGGGTGGGTAGTGAAGAGCTTGTCGGGCCAGTGAAAATGAAGGTTTGGTTGGAGTTAGGATAATAGAAGGTGAGCTGGAAAGAGGAGAGGAAGTAATCACAGAGTGAAATAGACATTCTTGAAATTGTCTATTCTTGAAATAGACATTTTGGAGGGGGTGGATTTGTTGATCACCTCAAGGTCTACAGCATGATTCTGGGAATGGGTAGCTGCGATAGGATGAGAAAAAAGACAATTGGAAGATAGAGTTGAGAGGCCAGAATGTTGGATGAACTGTTTACTTTAGTAGCAAAGCCTCTGAGAATGCTGACAAATAGTGATGGAGAGAAAATACAAGTCAAGCTAGGTGACTCTTCACTGCCTGAGGGGGTATGTCATGGAGGCTGGTAGGTGAGCACAATAGAGAAGGAGCGGGTAGATGTGCTTCCAGCAGGCTGAAAACTTTGCAAGAGGTGGGGGGCAGGGAGGATGGAATCAGTGGTCTTAGAAGGAGCAGTGAAGAGATACTCCATGCCTCCAGGAGAAAATCAGTGATGACAGCAGAAGGCTTGAGGGAAACCACATTCTCAGGGAAAGGTGGGGTTTAATAATGGAAGAGGCTGAGGACAGTGGGGTTTTGCTGCTGACCAAGCATGAGTTTAAGAGGCATGCTGGAAGAACCTGGGATTTGGCAAGGGCTGGCAGCTCTGAGTCACATCAAGAAATACCCAGAGATGTATAGAAATCAGATCACTGCGGAATGGTCTGAGAGGCTGGTACTCTTTTGTGCTGTCCGAGGAAATGAGATGGGTCCCGATAGTATTCTAGGGGTAAAGGATAATCAGTTCTAGTTGTAGACCTTTTCTGGGGCTTGGCCTCTGAGGTAATTCTTGGTGTGGGGTGGGCAGTGCTCCTAGAAGAGGAGTGCTGAGTCTGAAACAGGGGCACAGGTAGGCCTTATCATTGATACCAAAGCCAAGGGGCGGAGCCTTACCAAGATCAAAAGAAACAGACCTTGGCTAAATGAAGCAAAGGTGAACTTATTGGAGGGTTATCAAGAGATCACAGAACTGCAGAAATCTAGAGAGCCCAGTTGGGAGATGCATGGGTAAATGGAACCCTGATGGACAGGGGTTACTGTGATACCAGTTTTGTAGCAGGAACAGTCTAATGAACACATCACAGTTGTGATGGATGTTCTCACAGCATCATTCACATAAGAGGCTCACTCAAGGCTCAAAGTTCTGGGAAAATAGCTTATTGATCAAATTTAGATCAGTGGCTCTTTTGGTCAGAATCGACTAAGCAACACCATGTCAAAAAGCCGTATCTCAGCGACTTAACCAACATGACTTAATTTCTTGTTCAGTCTTGTAAGTAAGCGGGAGGCTCTGCTCCTCTTGGTCACTCAGAGATTCAGCCTGAGAGAGGTCGTGCTGGTTGCAGTGTCTTAGTATATGTCTTCAGAGCTTGCTGCAGAAGAAGAGGAAAAAAGCTCCAGCCTGGAAATGACACACATCCTGTCTGCTCATACCTATTGGCCATAATTAGTCACATGACTCTGCTTAACTGTAAGCAGGGGCCAGGGACATAAAAAGGCGCACGTGTCATTTCAGTCAGTTCAGTTGCTCAGTCGTGTCCGACTCTTTGCAACCCCATGAACCACACCAGGCCAGGCCTCCCTGTCCATCATCAACTCCAGGAGTTCACCCAAACTCATGCCGAGACAGGGTGCTCAGGGCTGGTGCACTGGGATGACCCTGAGGGATGGGATGGGGAGGGTCAGAATGGAGAACACATGCACACCCACAGCTGATTCATGTGAATGTATGGCAAAACCCACCACAATATTGTAAAGTAATTAGCCCCCAATTAAAATAAAAAAAAAAAAACCTCATGTCCATTGAATCGGTGATGCCATCCAACCATCTCATCCTCTGTCGTCCCCTTCTCCTTCTGCTGTCAATTTTTCCCAGCATCAGGGTCTTTTCCAGTGAGTCAGCTCTTTGCATCAGGTGGCCAGAATATTGGAGTTTCAGCTTTAATATCAGTCCTTCCAATGAATACCCAGGACTGATGTCCTTTAGGATGGACTGGTTGGATCTCCTTGCAGTCCAAGGGACTCTCAAGAGTCTTCTCCAACACCACAGTTCAAAAGCATCAATTCTTTGGCACTCAGCTTTCTTTACAGTCCAGCTCTCACATCCATACATGACCACTGGAAAAACATGGCATTTAGTGAGCAGTAAATGTCCTGCCCATGGGTTATTCTGAAGAAGGAAGAAGGAGGTGGGTACCATGTCCGAGGTCTTCAGACACCGAATTCACCGCTTTTCCTAAACACTACACTGCCTCCTTTGAACACGACTGAAGCGACTTAGCACACACACAGGCTGCCTCCTAACGGATTATAGGTATGTGGGTGGGTGGATGGGTGTGGAGGCATGCATGAGAGACTATTTTATATTTCTGTATGTACCTTCTTATTTCTTTCCAAAAATGCTTAACACAGTGTTGGAGCAAAGAGAATATGCTTGAAATTTCTTTTTGACTGATAGATTGATTGATATGTAGCATAAAAGTTTAATCATAGTGAAATAGCCAAAATCTCCACATCACATAAATTCAATTCAACCAACCCCTGAGAATGAGTCTGTACCACACATCAATTACTGGCATTAAAGAGAAACAACAGAGCCCTAATCAGAGGAATAAGAGTGCATAAATCTTAAGAGAGAATATTATTTCTTTTTCTTTTGGTGATTAAGGAAAGCCTTCATTTCTTTGGAAGAAAGAAACAACATCAAGGACTAAAAATAAAGTTTAAAGTAATGAAATCGATGGCCAAAGTAGAGGGACCATCCTTTAGCGCCAATAAACACATTTTGAGAGCTTTTATGTGATGACTTTTGTTTTCTGCCAAATGTGATTTGAGTGGTTCATGATGATGACGACTATGAAGGTGACTATTTTGGGGGTAATTATAAATACATTTTGGGGCTTCCCAGGTGGTGCAATGGTAAAGAATCTGTCTGCCAATGCAGGAACCAGAGGAGACACGTGTTTCAACCCTGGGTTGGGAAGATCCCCTGGAGGAAGACATGGCAACCCACTCCAGTATTCTTGCCAGAATAATGCCATGGACAGAGGAGCCAGGTGGGCTACAGTCCATGGAGTCGCAGAGTCAAACATGACTGAGCGACTGAGCACACGAATGCACATTAGCTGACAGCCACTGGCAATGTCGTTAGTTTTCAAGTGCAGGGCCACTCTTGCTTCAAGGTTCGGCCCCACATCCCTACTCTCCTGTTATCCCACTGCCACATTCTCTCTTCCACCAGACATTTCCTCCTCCTTATGGTAATTTTTCCACATGTTTTCTGTGTGGACTGAATGCTGAAGTTGGGAGATGCCGATGCTCCTCCTTCTAGGACAATGATTGTCACCCTTTAGAGGGCTCTGTTAATCTCCTGGAGGTCTTGTTTAAACACAGTTTCTTGGGCTCCACTCAATGGAAAGTTTACAACTCAGTGGGTCTAGGGTGAGGCCCGAGAGTTTGAATTTCTGAGAATTCTCATTTCCCTGATGTTCAGAGTTACATAGTGTGTCCCATCACCGCCCACCCCACCCCACCCCCCCAACTCACATCCACCCAGAACTTCAGAAAGTGACCTGATTTAGAAGCAGGGTAACTGCAAATATAACTAGCTATGATGATGTCATACTGGATTAGTGTGGGCCCTAAATTCCATACGACTGGTGTCCTTATAAGAAGAGAAGGGACACAGAGACAGAAATACAGGGAGAAAGCCAGGCGATGATGGAGCCAGAGGTTGCAATGATGTATCTACAGGCCAAGGAACAGCAAGGACTGCCAGCAACCACCAAAAGCTAGGAAGAGACAAGGAAGGATGCTTTTCCTCAGAAGGCTTCAGAGAGGGCATGGTTTGCCAAAAACTTTATTTCAGGTTCTATCTTCCAGAACCAAGAGAGAATAAATTTCTGGTCTTTAAGTCACCCCAGTTTCTGCTAATTTGTTACGGCAGCCCTAGGAAACAGATACAGCAAGAGGTGCTGATGCTCTTGGTCTGGGGATCACAACTTGAGAATCACGGTTCTGGGCAAAAAGGACCGAAGGCCAAGTACCTTTCCATGCAAAAATATAGAAGAATTTTAGTGATAAAATATTTTTGTGAAAAGGGAAGTTCTAATCTTTTTTTTTTCTTTTGGGTTCTGTAGTGGACTTGTGCTGTTTTGAGGTTGCCTCACAGCACTCTGATGGCGCTAGTGGTAAAGAACCTGTCTGCCAATGCAGGGGATGAAAGAAATGCAGGTTCAATCCTCAGGTTGAGAGGGTCCCCTGGAGGAGGGCAGAGCAATCCACTCCAGTATTCTTGTCTGGAGAATCCCATGAACAGAGGAGCTTGGCGGACTACAGTCCACAGGATCGCAAAGAGTTGGACACGACTGAAGCGACTTAGCACACACAAAGCAGCTTTCATTGCTTTTGGGAATTGCCTCTGAAATGGTCATTCTAGGAGACTTTGCTCTGAAGCCAGGTCTTTTCTGTGCCTGACCTAATACAGTCAGAGCGTGGCACATGATCAATGCTTAGCCAATCACACTCTTCCCTTGGACTTTGGATTGTAAAGAGAGGCAGGTACAAACATACAGCATTGATTTCCAGCCCACTGACCAGACACCTCTATGAAATGGTGTCATGATTTGGTTGCATACCTCTCCAGTGAATCCTGCCCATTTGGAGTCCAGTTCTTCAGCTTTCTGGAGCGTCTGTGAGTCCCCAGTATCCTTCCGGTAAATCCCTTTTAGTTAAATTATCAAGTCAGTTTCTGTTGCTGGCAATTAAAGAACCTAAACCAATAGAGAGAATCTGTTGTCTTCTTATATGTCCTTGAAGTGGTCTACACTTAGCTGGGTTGGCAAGGAATGAGGACTAAATTTTTTACTTCAAATTTCCTATCATTCAAACATAAAATTGTTTTCAATTAAAAGATCTTGGGTTCCCCCTCCCTAATTACAAAAGTAGTGTAAATGTTGCAACATTTCTAAAGTTTCTTCTTCTGAAAAAAAGCTTTTTGCTTGACTTGCCATTGATTAAAATGCCATTGTATATGACATTATATAGATAATAATAATAATAGAGGATAAAATCTCAGTTAGCTAAAGGGCTTCTGACAATGGAACATACATATTAGAAGGCTGTCTAAAGAGATCACACTACTGGTGAATATGTGGCCACTTTATGGTGAGGAGTGGGCATTTTCTCTCTGCCACCTTTTTTGGGTGGGTTAATACTAACTCCAGCTTCATCATCAGCCTCAAGACTTGTCTTAAAAGTCTCATTTATATTAATCCAGATACACTCTTAGAGTTTAAGACTGGATGTTAGATACACAGTTATTTGTGGTGTCTATGTATTCATATGTACTCACAGCTTTTCTTCCCTGAGTTGTGAATCAGTTCCTCTTTGTGATGCCATCGGCTTCCTCCACTTAAGCTACTCTGTAATACTTTCCAAAGTCGGCTTCAATATCTTCCTCTCTGATCTGGGATTCAGGTTCCTGAGAAGGACAATAACATTTATTTATTTATTTATTTATTTATTTTATTTTTTTTTGCAACTGTTGGAGACCTTATGCCAGCTTTCCCCCTTGATCAATGCACTAATGCATTAAAACAGTCCCAGCTGGGTTTTCATATCTGCTCTTTGCTTACAAATGCCCCCCTCCTGCTCTGCGCTAAATCACAGGTGTTCAAGTCCAACCGGACCCTGAGGAATCCTCCCCAGACCCACCTTTTCATTCCAAGGAATCCAAGCCAAGTTTTTCTGAATCTCCCCAGCAATATTTCCAGCGCATAGGAAATCTTCAAAACTTGCCACCACTGTTCTTGCTTGTTTCATACAAAAATTAAAAATTAAAAAGGTAAGAAAGTGTCTTCCAAGGTTCAATCTGAGTTTAGAAAATCCATTATAATGAAAAGAGAAGAAGGCAGATTTTTTTTTCTTTATTGCTTATAGTTAGTGGCATTGATAGATCATGGCAGAACCATCTGCAATATGGCCAAATAATTTCACTGGAGAGGATTTTATATAGCTACAGCTAAAATTCAATGAACTGATTCAGAAGACTCAGTATAAAATATAACAGTGACTTCGAGTGCCAAATCAATTTGGGGGCTTGAAGGGATGGGAGAGCTGTTCATTCCCTCCCCCTTCATGGACGTGACTTTAACTGGAACCGTAAATTCAGAGGCATCGGCATGGCCAGGCAGTGGGTTACAGCAGGTGATTTAAGAGACCTATCACGAAAAATCAGCAAGTGGTCACAAACACCAATGCTTAGAGGAGCATGTGACTCTGAAGTATGTCCCCAAGAAAAAGCTAGAAGGATATCCTTGAGGACAAATTAGGAATTAGCCCTCAGGTAGTTAGGGTTCCAGGTTTGCAATGTGAATTGGTTCAATATCTGATTTTCTACCTCACTTTCCTCACTGGGAAGTAAGGGGGATGGATCAGAGTCCTGGTTTTCAGAATTTTGTTTTGTCTTTTCAATAGAAGAGGCTTTTATCAATGAATTCATCTTACCGGGCTGAAGGCTTGATGTGCCCCTCCAGGTCCATAGCTGCTACTGACTGAGTGTTTGTGATCCCCCAAGATTCGTATGCTGAGCTTCATCCCAAGCATGATAGTGTTTGGAGGCGGGCTTTGCGAGGTGATTTGCTCATTAGCAGCCCCGATGAATGGCATTAGTGTCCTTATAAAAAGCGGAGGAGGCATGAGATTTCTGCCTCTGTTCTCCACCACCTCCTTGAGGACACAAGGAAAGGTTGCCATCTGCAAGCCAGGGAGAGTTCTCTCACCAGACCCTGAATATGTCAGCACTTTGATCTTGGACTTCCCGGCCTCCAGAACTGTGAGAAACACATGTTTGATGTTTAAGCTCCCAGTCTGTGGGCAGTTTTACCACAGCAGCTCGTACGGACTAAGACATCCGCTTTCTTCAACCTGCCCTGAGCTCTGGGATGCCGAGGACCACATCATCAGACCCTCTTGCTTCTATTCAGCTCCAGCCAGTAGGAGAAATCAGCAGGAGACTGAAGGATGGGAGGAGACAGAGATCAAGTCAGCGCTGTCCCCGCCAGGCCCTAGGTTGGCAGTGACTGGTACCCCTCTGCCCCAGCCACACCTCTCCCCTTCTCCCTGTGGGTTCCAGAACCATCCCCATCCTTACCCCTTTAGACATGCAGAGCAGCTGCTGCTGTTCACCATCCCTTACGGGTTTCTTTTAACCCTACTTACACTATTTTTTTTTTTTAATTTTAATTGGAGGCTAATTACCTTACAATATTGTAAGTGGTGGTTTTTGCTATATATTCACATGAATCAGCCATGGGTTTACATGTTTCCCTGCTCACACCTTTATAAATAACCTCTTCATTAAGTTCTCCTCAATTGCCTCCATAGAAATGTGATGTCTCTTTCCTGCTGGGACCAATGTGTGCAGACACTTCTTAGGTGAAAGAGAAGAGAGGGGAGCGACTCTGACTGTAGCCGTGTCAGGCACTCTGGCCCTGCCCGTGGCTCACCCCACCTCCACGTACCTCATAGTATCCTGAAGGGAGAAACTTCCCAGATGTTTTTCCAAGTCATCGCTTGGAGAGAGGTGAGGGGGCCTCCTTTATCCAATGAAATCAAATATACTGAGCCCCTATATTCGCCTATTCACTGATTCAGCTATCCTTAGTAGAACACCTCAGTTAGACAGATTCTGTGCTAGGTTCTGAGGTTAAGAGATAAACAAACTGTGATACCGGGTCTCAAGGGGCTCACATACATTCTGAAAACACGCCAGTCAAATACTAAAAATTCAGGTTCTCATCTTTACCTGCACTGAAGCCAAGAAAGTCCCCTGAGGTCGAAGGGAGGCCCCAACTCTGAACAAGAACCTTAAATCATGCTGTAGGACCCAGCTTCTCCTAAGAGACGAGGGCAGAGACAGAAGGATGAGACAGAAGCGGTCTTTTCTCCAGATGCTACCAGGGATTCAGGCATGGACTCCCCATGGCTCTGGATTCAGGTGGATGGTTGCTTTAGAAACCTGCAGATCCACAAAAGCAGAACGGTGGGCTGCGGAGTCCGTGGGCCGTGCAGAGAGCTAGAGAGCCAGGCTCATGTTGGATGTGAGCTGAAGGCCTTGTGTCTGTCAGGCCAGTCCTCTGCGTGGCTTCTCCTCACCTTGGGAAGTGAGGAGCGAGAGTGATCACCCTGCTGGGAAGAGGCAGGAACAGTCCTCACCTTCCCCAGCCACACGAGGGGGTAGAGAGAACAGGCAGGAGCGCCTCCCGCATCACAGATGACAGCGCAGTCAGTGAGCGCCAGGTCCGGAGCCAAACCGCCCGGCAGCTAGTCCAGGCTTTGCCTCCTGCCGGCAAGCCACTTACTGTCTTCAGTCTCCGCACCTGTAAAGGCAGTTCGCAACCCAGCATCAGAGGAGGGATGTGAAGAGTCAAATAATTTTTTTTATAGTAATTAATGAATTGATACAGGAAGAGTGGAAAGGGGGAGTGGGATGAATTGGGAGATTGGGACTGATGCATATTCACTACCGTGTGGAAAATAAATAACTTGTGGGAACCTGCAGTACCGCATAGGGAGCCGAGCTTGGGGCTCGGTGGTGACTTAGAGGAGTGGGCTGGTTGAGAGTGGGGTTTTGGAGGGAGATCCTAGAGGGAGGGGATATATATACACATATAGAGAGCAGATTCACTTCATTATACAGTGGAGACTAACACAACATTGTAAAATAACTGCATATACGCAAAGGGCTTAGGACAGGGCCCCCGGCTTTCGAGTGCTATACAGATGTTAATTCCTATTACTCCTCATAGGAGAGCGTGCTAAGTTGCTTCAGCCGTGTCCAACTCTTTGCGACCCTGTGGACTGTATCCCGCCAGGCTGCTCTGTCCATGGGATGCTCCAGGCAAGAATACTGGAGTGGGTTGCTGTGCCCTCCTCCGGGGGATCTTCCCGACCCAGGGGTTGAACCCATGTCTCTTATGTCTCCTGCCTTGCAGGCAAGTTCTTTACCTCTAGGGCCACGTGAGAAGTCCTATTACTCCATACCGCTCGGCCATTTTCACTTACTAGTGACTCGGTGGTAAATAAAAAATACTTCAGGATGGCCCCTGAGTAAGTGGACTTGGAGGTTGGAATTTGGCTGATGAGCTTGAGCACAAGGTTGGAAGGGAAAGGGGAGTTTCTCAGATTAAGACAAATAATGGACCGTCGGCTGTGTTCTTGCTCTGCGATCTTGCAAGAGCTCACCCTCTCAGACCCTTAGTTTTTCCATCTATAAAATGGACGTTACTGAGAGCATTTCCCTCTGAGGGTTCTGGCAGGACTTAATGCAAATCATTCCTCTCTTTTTCATTTGCTCAGTCATTCATTTATTCAATAAACAGATTTTCCCCACCAACCTAGCTGTGTTTATTAAAGTAACAAACTTGTGTCTCACTCTGGGGGTGGGACTCAGGCACATGTAATGATCCTTCAAGGCCTCCCGCTGAGGGAAAGTGAAAGAACGTGAAAGTGGCTCAGTCGTGTCTGACTCTTTGCGACCCTATGGGCTACAGTCCATGGAATTCTCCAGACCAGAATACTGGAGTGGGTAGCCTGTCCCTTCTCCAGCGGATCTTCCTGACCCAGGAATCGAACCGGGGTCTCCTGCGCTGCAGGCAGATTCTTTACCCACTGAACTACCAGGACAAAGTTGCCACAAAGAGTTGACAGAATTCCTTACTTCTGAGTTAGATGCTCCCCATCTTTCTCACATTCAGACTCAAGGATTCAGATTCCCTCAAAGCCTCCGCTCAGCTGCATCAGTGTTCCCTCAGGGATCCCTTCTGAAGAAAAAGCATCTGTTATCATGCTGGGGCGTCACGGAGGGGGGCATGAAGGGAACGCGCAGGAAACTGCTGCCCCCAGCGGATGCTTTCTCCATGTGTGGGTACCGCGTGTGACCGGGCAGTGACCAGGAAGATAGGCAGCAAGTGACACCCGAGACTCGCGCCTCCTCATATACCTACGCTCCCAGCTGCAGACCTGCCTGCTCCCAAAGAGGTCTCGGGGCAAGCTGCCCCGAACATTTCATTCAGAGTGACGCATCCCCACTCATCTGGGGAAGCTTTTAAACTACAGGGTGGACAGTGCAGCCCTTGGGAATGTGCTTTCATGCATTAGGCGTTGATCTGAAACATCAAATATGCCACAGTCAGTCATAGAGGGAAATAATAATACGACTTCAAAAGAGCAGAGCCCAGGAGAAAGGGTATGATTAATGTGAAAAAAATGTTCAGTCATAATAAAGAGCCTCAAGTCTGGGGGAAAAAGCCAGGAAATGGGAACAAAATTAGCATTATTATAGCTTTTCACGGTAACTTACTCTGGGTTTTTATGCTGGCTTAAAAAGGGAGAAAAGGGAAAACCTAGCTGATAATAATTTATAGGTGCAAATACATTTCCCAACTCAAATGCACCTGCAATTGTGACTGTATTTAAAACATTTTCTTTTGATAGTGGTTTGTGGCTGTTTATACTTCACAGTGTTCTTAGAGAAAGAAGCATTTTGTTGAACAGCAAATAGGACAGCTATTTGAGGGCTTTCAGGAAGAGGTGCCATTTAAGGGCCAGAAATTGTGATCATTAATTTGCATCTTAATCCAAGTCTTCACAAAAGCCCACACTGCGGATATATCCTCTGAAATTCTGCCGAGGGTCACCACTGTAAATAAACAAATATGGCTCCTTGGATGCTAGAGGACAGCGAGGTTGGGTGAAGGGCAAGCCCCTTTCTTCTTCTCTCTGCCGTCCTGTTGCCGGGAGTCCCACTCCACTCTGCCTCACCCGCTCAGCTCAAGTAGACCGCCCCACTCTCCTGGCTCCCAGCACAAGAGCACTGATTTCTGGTGTCCCAAACAATTTTATTCCATTTGACTTTGGGGCACTCACAACTCCACTGTCCTGAAAGTATTGTGGGGCGTATGTGTGCACATTCACATGTCATGTGTGCAAATGGACACGCCTTGGACATACAGCCTGATTCATACATATCACTATGCATATTCTGTTGTTAACTGTTTGGAGCTACCTGGGTTTGCAAGTGAAGTTTAGAAGACTGTTAAAAGTATTTTTCACTGTGGTAAAAACACATAACATAGAATCTACCATCAGAAGCATTTTAAAAATAATTTTATTTCTTTCTGGCTGTGCTGTGTCTGTTGCTCTGTGGGCTTTTTTCTTTAGTTGTGGCGAGCAGGGGCTACTCCGTAGCTGCAGAGTACATGCTTCTCATTCTGGTGACTTCTCTTGTGGAGCACGGTCTCTCGGGCACAAGGCTTCAGCAGCTGCATTTCCTAGGCTCTAGAGCACAGACTCAATAGCTGTGGTGCATGGGCTCAATTGCTCCACCACCAGTGGGTTCCTCCTGGACTAGGGATCGCACCCGTGTCTCCTGCATTGGCAGGCGGATTCCTCACTACTGAGGCACCAGAAAAGCCCCAGAAGCATTTTTAAATGTAGAGTGGTATTAAGCGTATTCACATTGCTGTAAAAACAGATCTCCAGAACTTTTGGTGGGGTAGGGTTGGGGGGAGGCTTAAAATTAAGACAATTTACTAGAGCAACTTTGGGTTGGTGGTAAAATTCAGAGGAAGATAAAGCTATCTCCACAGACCGGCCCCCACACATACCGAGCTCCCTTGTTGGCAACATCCCTCAACAAAGGGATGCGTTGGTTACGATCGATGAACCTATGCTGACATACATGCTCACCCAGAGTCCGTAGTTTACATCAGAGTTCACTCTTGGTGTTGTACATTCTATGGGTTTTGGACAAATGTATCATATGTCAATCAATATGGTATCTTGCAGAGTATTTTCACTATACCCCAGATCCTCTGTGCTCTGCCTATTCATCCCTCCCCAAACTGCCCAGAAGTTTCCAGCTTGTAAAACGGAAACTCTGTACCCATTAAACAATAGCTTCTCATTTCTTCTCCCCCAGGTCCCTGCTCACCACCGTTCCATTTTGTGTCTATGAAAATGACACTCCAGGTAACTCATATAGGGCAATTCATAGAGCATTTGTCTTTTGCCTTTTTATAAGAAGGTTGGCTTTGAGGATTTCTTTAAGAGATGGTCATGATGTCAATAGAGCCATAGCTGATACTTCTATATGGCTGTAGCAAAGCGTTCAGCCCCCAGGGACAGAACCTGCTCCTCTTCCGGTTGTCATCCATTGTCTATTTGGTCTGGAGAAGATGGCAAGTGGGTGGTGACCAGAAAAGGGATAAAGACCTCTTCCGTCACATCTGGTGGGGGCCCCGTCAGAGCTGAGGCTGATGGGTACTCCTCGCTGCAATCCCCTGTCCCCTGCAGGATTACTGAGTGTCCCAGGTTATGGTCCATCCTGGAAGCCCCGTGTAGACCAAGATGACTCCTTCCAGAACAACAGAATAAGACCAACTTCCCCGGGTGGAAAGAAAGGGAGGAACGTGTCATTCCTAGGTTACACTCGAAGGAAGCTTTTTGAAAAAACAGATAAAATTCTCCTAGGGACATCAGTTAAATGGCACCTGCCCTCCTCCCCTAAATAGAGGGAAAAAAAACCTTTGCTTTAATCTTCAGCCAAGAAGATGGAGGGAAGCTTAACGTGTGTATTAGACTCTAGAGGTGGTTCTGAGAGAAATTGGGCACCATCATTAGAATAGTAAGAGGCCAAAATAGAAACCTTCTCGTGTATCTTCCACTAAATTAGCTGGATCTGGGCTGAGTCATTTCTCCCCTTGCTGAGGTAGAAACAAAAGTGATTTTGGGGGAGATGATGGAAAAATCTAGTTAACCCAATCTGACCCCACAACAAGGATTTCTTTGAACTTGCCTGGGGTCAACTTATCCCCACACACCCTCTTGGTGACCCTCTATTAACATATGTAAAGACTTTCTAAGTGACTTCTAAAGCTGTCTTATTTTGTTTAAAGGCTGATGACAGCCTTCTGAGTCCATCCTTTAGCCTGAACTTGTGAATCTGCTACATGGTCATCCTATGGGGACTGAACCAGGTTCTAGGTGACTTCATGCTGTCAATGCAAATTATTTTAGTGATCATTATTTTAGTAATCAACACATACCTTCCCCCTGCTACTGCAGACCTTCACCATGTCCTTCTGGTTCACAGTGCTAGATAAGCAGCCAACAAGGGTAACTGTTTAATATGGAAAATCAAGAGAAGACTGAGGTCCGCCGCCTCTGTACAAAGTCATACCCCTCTGCCACTTTCCAGATCTGAGTTACTTCTTGGGCCCAGAAACCTCTGCTTGGAGGATAGGTCTTGAAAGAATGGATTCTGCAGCAGCTGAACAAGTATCATCTTTCCTCAAGGGTCTATGTCTATCAATTCGGGTAACCTGGGGAAGGGGGAACACCCAGACATTTCAAGGGTTTTGGATACTTGGTCTAACTTGACACTGAAATCCAGAGGCAAAAAGCAACTCTGTTAGCATAGACATATGGGGTCAGGTGATAAATTGACTCCTGGGGCAGGTCTGTTTCACAGTGAGACATTGGGTCTATGAAGCTACCCACTGATAATTTCTCTGGTTTCCGAAGTATATCGTGAATAAGCACACCTAGCAATTGATTGAGTCTTCACATTGGCTTCTTGTCTGTAAACACAAAGTGGAAGCTCCTAAAATTTCAACATCTCCCCACTCCTCCCAAGACATGATCGTATATATATTTCATATCGATTTTTATAATATGAATATATCCATTTTTTATCTACCTGGCCCTGGGGAAGGAGTATGGAGAAGTCAGTGCCATCTTCAATGACTTATAAGGATGAAGGGGTCGTGTTCCCATAATTTTTTGTTTGTTTGTTTAGTTGCTAAGTTGTGGCTGACTCTTTGAGACCCCATTGACTGCAACACACCAGGGTCCCCATCATACTCCCAGTTTGGCCCCTGCAAAGATCAGATGGATAATGGTGGATGAAGAGGGACTACCTTCACTTTCACCCAAGTTTAATCATGAAATAGTCACAATTTCAGCTAATGTGCTATATGGGTGTCTTTACTAGAGCAAATTGGCACAACGTGGGAATATAACTTAGGAACATGGTATGTGGCTATTAATATGGTGAATATGCTTTTTCCCACATTGATCCAGAGGGAGGATTAGAATTTTCATGAAGTGGGCTATAGGACATAATTACAGTTCTGCTCTGAATTTATAAGGTTTGCCTGAGAGTTATCCTAATTTCTATCATAATATAGTCTGAAGGGACCTGGGCTGTATAGCCATCCTGAAGAACAATGCATTGGTCCATTATATCCGTGATATCATATGAATCTGACCCAGTGAGCAAGAAGTACTGTGGATGCCAGAGTAGGACATGGTAGGGGCTAGGAGATAAACCCTGCAGAGAGTCAGAGGCCTGCCACATTGGTAAGCTTCAGAGATGTTTAGTGATCTGAGGCAAGCTGCGCCAGTCCATCCAAAATGCACTTTGGCCCTCCTGTCACCAAGAAAGAAGCACAGACTTGATGGGCTTCTTTTTTGGAGGCAGCATGTCTTACTTGAGGAAACTGATAGAATCCAATTCATCAGGGGACTTGAAAAGTTTCTAGCTCTGAGTGGGACCCAGAGCATAAAAAGATTCTGTAGTCGGACTTAGTAGGATAAGCATCCTTGTTTGGCTTACATAACCAAGAAACTCCATGGAACTAGAGGTATCGGTGCAAAAGAAAGATACAGCATGGAAACTCTGGTCTCCAAAGTAGAGACATAGCAGTCTCGCACCCCTAGAGTTCTGGAACAAGGTCATGATGTCTGTGAAAGGAAACTATGCACCATTCAAAACACAGCTCCTGGCATGTAACTGGGCTCTGATAGAAACCGAATACTTGACTGTGGGACTTTAAGCAACCATGTGACCAGCACTGCCTGTCTTAAGCTGGGAGTTGTCAAACCAGTCGAACAATAGAACAGACAGACCCAGTGGTAATACACTGAAAAAAAAAAAATGTTACCTCTGAGGTCAGACATAAGCAGGGTCAGAGGGTGCAAGGAAGCTTCACAAACAAGTGGCCCAGATCCTCACGCCGCTACCTGTCAGTATTTTCTGATTCTGTTCTCATGGCTCACAGCTCACACCCGATGTGGGCTTCCCTACAACTCTGCAAAGGAGGAAGAATTAGCCCAAGCTCAGTGCACTAATTCATTGACATGATTTGTAGGTGTGGGCCTGAAATGGACCATCACCACCGAACAGCCCCACGCAGTAGGCCTGGAAGGCAGAGAGAAGTGCCCCAGGGCGCTGCCTCTGGTCAACCACTTTGTATGGCACAAGAAGAGGTAGAGTCAAGGGAAGATACATCCTCATGGGTAACGGCAAATGACTCAGATCATGGGTTGGCCAACGAGACTCAAATCCAGCCCCATGCTTGTTTCTGTAAATAAAGTTTTATTGAAACCCATCCATACCCATTTGTTTGCATGTCGTTTGTGGTTGCATTTGCACTATAATGGTAGCATTGAGCAAAGTGTTAAATATTTGCTACCTGGCCCTTTGCCAACTGTTAGGTGGTTGAGAAGAAGAAAGAGTAAGCTTGGGAACCTGGAGACAAGTCTAAGGAGGATGCAATGGGAGTGGACATAAAGTGTCATAATTTTGACTAATACATTCAAGTTCACTGGAGACATCTCCTGCAAAAGCGACATGAAACAGTCAAGTGGACCAATGAGTCAGCCCACAGATATCAACCAAGGTCTGCCCTTGCTCACACTTCTAGGTATACTACAATACCTAGAACGACCACTAAACTATTAAAAGAGTCAAACCACACCAAGGATATTCTCTGTCCCCCATGGGAAATACATTTGAAATCAATAACAGAATTACATCTGGAAAATTCCCAAATGTGTGAAACAAAACTGCACACTTTTAAATAGCATGAATCACAGAAGAAATTAACAATTAAACTGGAAAATATTTTGAACTAAATGACTCTGAAAACACAACATAATGGAATTTGTGGAACTTGCCCAAAGCAGAACTTAGGGATAAGTTTATAGCACTAAGCACCCATGTTAAACAAGAAGAAAGATCAGATCAGTTTTTGCCTTAAGAAACTTAAGAGCCAATTAATCTCAGAGTAACCCAGGACCTCCCCTCACAGGTAGTACATACTGTGTGACTCCATTTATACAAAACTCTAGACTTTGCAAACTAATCTAAAGAGACAAAAAGCAGATCAGTAGTTACTTGGGAATGGGAGAAAAGGAGATGCAAGAAAGAGGGATTACAAGGGGCTCAAGGAAACTTCTGAGTCATGGATATATTTACTATTTTGATTGTGGAGATGGTTTCCTGGGGGACTACATATATCAAAATTTATCAAATCGTACACTTTAAATGTGTGCAGTTTACTGTACATCAGTTATGCCTCAATAGACCCATTAAAAGTTAGCAAGGAAAAGAAGCTTTCTTTTGGTTCAACTTGGAGCAGGGTCTGTAAGCTTGAGACTCATGGCAGCCATCTTGGCACCGTGAGGAGAAAGCCTGCTTGAGAGTGAAGCCAACCCTGAGGAAAATAGAACTTGCAAGAAGGCTGGATTCTGGTGATGCCTTGAGCACCTGGGTCCAGCTGTGCCTGAAACCATCCCTGACACGTTTATTCATTGAGACAAAACATCTCTTTGTGTGTTTGTGTGTGTGTGAGAGAGAGAAAGAGATTACCTCAGTCTGAGTTGAGTTTTCTCGGTTGCAACTGAAGAGTCCCATAAAATAGTCCACGGTCAGACAGAAAAACCGAGAGGCCCTTCCTAATCGGCATGAATCCTGGGGGGGATTCATTTTGGGATTGCAGGAGTGATCAGTGCCGCCTGTACTCAGACCCTGGTGGTCCCAGAGCGTGGGGGCGTGAGGAGGAGGCTTCAGTGTTGGCGCGCTGGGCTGTCTCACAGAGAATCACAGTCAGTTGTGCATCTGCTCTGGAGGAGTATTTTCAGCAGCAAACAGAGTGGTTTGCAAATAAACAAACACCTGGAACCAGTCCTGAAAAGGAGAGCGTCTATGTGCGGCCACTGTCAGACCAGGTCAGCCTCAGGCACGACTGCTTTGACAGTCTGCTCCCGAGGGTGACTTGCAGGTGGTCGCTTCTTTCCCCCACCAATCAGCCGTCTGTGGTTTGAGACGTCCAGGCCTGGGAGAGACTTAGGGTGCCATTGACTTCGTGCTCCCCTCTTCCACAAGGGTGTACCCCCACCCCAACCCAAACCCCTGAATTCCACAAAGGTGAGCCCCACTGCTTCGTTTGTCAGTGATTCCAGGAGATGTGGTCTCGTCAAGTAACAAATGTGTGAAGGCACCGTGACCACTTTGGAGCTGGGCAGACCTGACGTCTCCTCCCAGCTCCTCGGCGGCACTGGAAACCATTGGAACTTCAGCTGAGCTTATCCTAAGGATTTCATGATGTGCTTCCCCAGCTCTCAGGAAGGGATTCAGCAAAGGAATAGTCCTTCCCCGGCTCACTAGATTCTGAGCTTCTTAAGTACGTGTTTGATGGGAGCAGGTGGGAGCAGCATGTCCTAGTCACCTCTGCACCCCCCACACCAAGGCCTGCACACAGTAGGCGCTCTGAAAATGCCTGTTGAACGAGCATAGGACTGAACCACATCTTCCCATGTTCCCTGTCTGGCCTCAGCTGGGCTAGTTCTGTGGGATTCCAGGCTCCTTGATTCTGAGGGATTTCAACTGTCCACTCAAAAGTTTGTGCCAAAGCTTCTTTGAGTCTATGGAATCTCCATTTGTGTTTGCCTTTTTAAAAAAAAAATAAATCCACATTATTAATGCTTTTGTTTTATAAATTTATTTAATTGGATGATAATTACTTTACAATATTATGACGGCTTTTGCCATAGGTCAACATGAATCAGCCATAGAGATACATGTGTCTCCCCCAGCCTGAAACCCCTCCCCACCCTCTCCACCCCGTCCCTCAGGTTGCCACAGAGCAGTGGCCTTGGGTTCCCTGCTTCATGCATGGAACTCGCACTGGTCACCCAGCCTACATACGGTAATGTACAGGTTTCAATGCTATTTTCTCAAATCATCCCGCCCTCTCCATCTCCCACTGAGTCCAGAAGTCTGTTCCTTGTGTCTGTGTCTCCTTCGCTGCCCTGTGTGTGTGTGTGCTTTTTTGAGACCCACGTGGGGTCAAAATTGAGGCCTCACAGTGGATCCACCAAGAGCCTCAGTCTGCAGGACCTATGGATGTGACTCTGATCACACCACTCCCCTGTCTGGAACCTTTTGGTAGCTTTCCCTGGCACTTGGAGAAAGTCCAAACTTCTCACACGGTCACCAGAGCCATCATGAGCTGCCTTCATCTTGCAGACAGGGTTGCCCAGTACATTCCTAGTAACAAACTGTGTTCCAAATCTCTGTTTTCTAGCACATTAGCCGGCCTGCCATGCAGCTATCAAGCACTTAAAATGTGGCTAGGCTAAAGTAAAATGTATTGTGAGTGTGAAATACACACTAGCTTTTGAAGACTTAGTATCTTAAAAAAAGAAAGTAAATATCACATTAATAACTTACACATGGGTGATCTCTGGAAAGGATCATGTGATACATTGTTAACTATATATATATATGTGATATCGTGTGTTAAATAAAATGTTATTAAAACTAATTTCACCCATTTCTTTTCCCTCATTTGAGGTGGATACTAAAAAATTTTAAATCATATATGTGGCTTGCCTCTGGGGTTTCCATTACATTTCTATCAGATGCCCCTAATCTAAATTGTGAGTGATGGTGTGTTGGTGTGGGAGGTCAGTGAGGTCTGGGGCAGTCAAGATCAGGCAAACCTCAGATCGGGTGATGAGGTAGGCAGAGAGGGAAGCAGTCTCCTTTGGCTATTTTCTCTAATTTCCCCTGTGAATAAATGGTCTATCTGTCCTTTTCCCCTTTTGTCTTGTCTCCTGCCATTCCTCACCTACCACCCCCTCAGCATCCTATGTGCTGGTCACAGCAGAAACACTGACCGTCGCTGCAGATGCCGAGCTCCTCATTCACCCCAGTTTTCTTCCCAGAAACGCCCCTTATCCAGAAGGGAGCATCTTGGTTCTCGGACTTGGGCATGTCTTCAGGGTTTCTTGACAGAGTAACATTTGGGGTCTGCTGTCCAATGTCCATGTCCCCCTTCTGGAAGCCATGTGCTTTTTTCTTAGTCTGTGTTACCCTCCAAAAAGAGATACTGCGAAAAGGATTTGGGTTGTGATTTGGTGGGGAGGAAGCCCCAAAAAACATTGTGAGGGAGTAGGGGTATGAATCAGGGAAAGGATGGAAGGCAGTGCAGGCTGGATTGGTAAAATCACTGTAGGCAATGGGGACTCAGTTCCTTGGAAACACGATGAGAAATGGTATGGCATAAGTCTCATAATGGTCCAGCTGCAAGTGAGTTAGCTGGGGTACCTACTCTCTAACTTTTGTTCTTTGATCAGGGTCAATTGTGAAATATTTACTCTGGCTTCCTGGTGGCTCAGATGGTGAAGAATCTGCCTGCTGTATAGGAGACCCGGCTTTGATCCCTTGGTCAGGAAGATCCCCTGAAGAAGGGCATGGCTACCCACTCCAGCATTCTTGCCTGATGAATTCCACGGACAGGAGAGCCTGGCAGGCTACGGTCCACGGGGCCGCAAAGAGTTGGACACGACTGAGCGACTAACACTTCATACTTCAATGAAGAGATAGTGAATGCCCTCTGGCAGAAAGATGCAGGGAGCAATATTTAGAGTATATAAGAAATGTCAGCAACTGACCTTCAGAAAAGGCTGAGGGGAAATGGACAAAGCACAGTAGCTGCTTCAAATTAGAAGATGGAGAAGAGAAATGAAGTGGGATCCTTGACGATGTTTCTGATTTGTTGGATCAAGCAGTACCTGAAGGCAACATCTAGACTTCTCATTGACCCATGCCTATAAATTCTGTACACTATTTAAACTGGTTTGAGATGAGTTTTCTATTATGTGCAATATATTGACTTTTAATTTGTTTATTTCCTAACTTTGTTCCCACAAAGAAGATTCCCTGTGGCATCAAAACCAGGACTGATGGGTAAGTCATGCCATTATTTCCTTCCTGAGACAGGAGTGCAATGGTAAGTGAAGGAGGAGCTGCTTGAGGCGGTATCCAAGTTCTTCTTGTGACATGGCAGCATTCTAGTAAAGAAGACCACACTGGGGAACCCACCAACTCTCTCTAAACACAGTCATCTCCGTGTTCCAATCTGAACCCCATATCCAATGCATTAGAGTTTATTTCAGAAAGCTGAATTCACATTAAAAATCTTGCTGCTAAACACAAAAGTTTAATTTTTAAAGATTTCTTTGATGCTTTAGGAATTCTTACAGGACAATAAATGGAAATAATGAAGGAGTTATTTACATACACTATAAAATACTTATTTATACAAATAATTTATGAAAAATATCTAAGGAAGAAGTTAGAAAAAGAGAAATTTCTCTTGAAATTCACATCATTTCACAAAGACTGGTGGATTCAGGAGGACATCTGGGATCCAGAATATTTAACATAACATCTGAGAATCACCGGTGGTCTGCCTCTCTAAGCATCCCATCTTGGACCTACCAGCTTGGGGCAATTTCTCAGTTTCGCTTTGGGGGCATGAGTCGGGAGTGGGAAGAGACACAGGTCCATTCCTGATGTGACCACCAGAGGGAGCTCCCAATGATTTTCTGTACCTGAAAGGAAGTGATTGTCCAGTCCATGGAAACTGACAAAGAAAACTTGACTTAAAAGATGTCTTCCTACAAACCTCAGCATCTTCTTGCCAACATGCCAAGAACAATCGCTGAATACTTTTAGTCTGTTCAATGCATCCACCTGGGATCTGAGAAGCATTGTCTTATTAAATCTAGGTCACTTGATTCTGGATATCGGTTTATCTTGGGAGCTGCCCCTACATTTTACAAGGTGAATTCTGGAGCGAAAAGATTAAAGATTCAGAAGGAGTAAAGTTAACACTGAGCCCTTGGCCTGGTAAATTGACAATCATGCCAGAATAACTATTCTAAAGCTCTGATCCTCATTTCACAATCAGTATGAAGAATGCCACCATCACCTCCCTTCCCCACACTAGTCTGGGTCTTTTAACTCATATTTAAATTGATTCTTTCGTTTATTATTATTATCATTTTCCCAGGGACTTTGGATCATTATAAGATTGCTGGTAATGACAGACTATAATTAAGCTTAAGATGTATTTTTCTTTTAGGAAGAGGAGAATCAGCTCTAGCTGAGATTCCAGATTGCTCGGCCTGTAATTTGCGGTGCTGTCACAAAGGGGTCCTTTCCCGGCAGCGGTGCATGCGATGATGAGCAAGGAGCTGCAGTTGGGGGCGCGTGCCTCTCCCCTCACTTTCTCTGGAGCCCACAGAATGGATGCCTAAATAGCTGAGCATCGTTTGAGACTGATTACAGGCCAGATCCCGCTATTGTGCCTCATCACTTGTCATTGTTGGGGCTGCAATTGCGCTGGGAAGGTTCTCTTTGCCGCCTGCTCCAAGCTCATTTCTAGGACAGGAGACAAAGAGTGTGGTGAGCCTGAGGCTGGCGTGGGGAGGATTGTTCTGATTGTTGCCTGAGGAAGGGCTTGGCAGATCATTGGAAATGAAAGACGGACTGGCTTCAGCCATGATGCCAGTAACATTGGTCCTCCTATGACTCCCAGCTTTATGCATAATCTGTCACAAGGAGGGCTGAAGTCATGGCTCTGTTCTCATCAGTTGTATGAACTTAAGCAAGCAGTTTAACTCCTATGGCCTTGCTTTTCTCATCTGTACAATGGGATAAATAATACTCTCCTATTTGAGTACTCGAAACTCAAACCTAGAGATAGCTAGGTGTAGATATAGATAGAGATACATGGATTACAGACATATAATATATATGGAAGATATAGCAACTACCCATATATAATATTATGGGTATTGTGGGTGCATGTGTGTGTAGTTACTTAGTAGTAGGGATCAGATTATACAGAGGGTTTTTTATGCTAGAAGATGAAGGCTGCACTTGACTGCCTAATGATAATGATAAACTTGGACTGAGCTCGGAGCACTTTCTATGCATTAAAGCAGTGATTCTCAGTAAAAAAACAAAACAAAACAAAACAAACAAACAACAAAAAAACACCCCTCTCAGCTCTTGGGCAGGACAGTTCATCCTCTTTGGGACTGTCCTAGGCAACGCATGATTGTCAAGGTCCTGGAAGACCCTCAGCCTCTCTGCCCACCAAGCACGGTCAGTGCCACGCTTCAGTCACGTGACAGCTCAACCCCTGTACTTCTTTTAAAAGATCCAGCTGAGAACCCTTTGACTAAGTGTAGGCATGCATTGTCCAATGCGAAAGCTCCCAGCCACGCGTACCTATGGGGCACTTGCAATGAAGCTAGTTTGAATTGAGATGCACTGTGAGTGTAAAACGATATACCCTGGATTTTAAACACTTGGCATGAAAAAAAACCCTGAAGTATCTCATGAATATTTTGTAAAGTTGATCATACAATGGAATGATAATATCTTGAAAACAGCATATTAAATAAGACATTTGGATTCACTTCACCTATTTCCTTTTACTTTTAAAATGTAGCTACTAGAAAATGGTGAAGTAGCCCATAACTTGCATTTGTGGTTTCTGTTATATTTGTATTGGGCATTGCTAGTATGGATTGGGATGTTGAGTCATAATGGTGTCAGAGCTGCTGGGGCAGACACTGCTAGAATGGCCCAGCAAATATCTGTGTTCTGTTTCTTCTGTACTAACAATATCCTGATTGAGTTTGGGAAAATGCTCTTTTCCTTAGCTTCCCCTGTTACCTCGTTCCTGCTCCAAAGGTACAAACGGAAGTCGACTGGATGGGGCATCTGAGAAAACCATTGCTAAACTGAGAAAAAGGGGATTTGGCTGACAAGTGCCTTTTGCCCATCATTCCTTGCCCCTCTTTCTGCCTGGAATGCGGCACAACGTCCGGCGGCAGAGCGGCCTTCTTGAAACCGTGAAGTTGACAGTCATTCTCTGAGAATGGTGGGAGCAGTAAGAACTTGGTTGCTTGAGCAACATCACTAGCCCCACACAGCCCACCCCTGAACCCTTTGTGCTGGGAGCAGAACCTCTTTTGAGTAGGCTCCTGCAGCTGGGTTTCTGTTACATGAACTGAACATTAGATTAACCAATTACCATCTTTACGTTTTGGAGTCAATGCAGTGGATATTTTCGCTCTGTCCCAAACATTAGGGCATCCTTGGTCTGTTTGAGGACATTCTGGCATTACGAGTTGGGCTTCTCTATGGCAGAACTCAGGAAACATGATTACTCAGGCCTCTCCCCTCATGAGACTCTCTCAATCAGACAGATACAAGGGAGACTTCAATTCAGAGGAACTGGAGAGAGGGAATCTGTGGGTTATGCCCTAATAGCCATTGAGTAAGCTCCTTTTCTGCTTAGTCAGCCCAAGTCAGCATCTACAGTTTGTAAGCTAGAAGCTCAATAAACACAATTGTAATTTGGTGAAGGTCCTGCTCCTCCAGAGTCTCTTGCTGAACTCCAGGTTTCCCCCCAAAAGACATATGAACCCTTAGGAATGACTGACCAGAGATCAGGTGCTTCCTTTGGACGTCTGTGACACGGGCAAAATGCAAGACAACTTTTAGCACCCCTATCCATCTCTCAGGTCACCTCAATGCAGGGATTCTTGAGCTGAAGTTACTGATGAAGAAACTAAGGTAAAGACCAGACCTGCATAGGGAAACCTAACAAGTGAGGAATGGCTCAAATCTCAGCCTTCTGACTCACAATAAAATACACTTTCCAGTTCACCTCTCCACCTTCAGCCTAAGCACATGTATATAGAGTTAGACAGTGTGGGTTCAAATCATTGCACCAATAGTTAACCCACTGTGTGACCTTAGCCAGATCACTTAACCTCTCTGAGCTCTGGTTCCCTCTTTTACAGAACCGTCTTCTTGATCATGTAAGCCTGTGGTCACACAGGCTCCCTCTGCTTAGAAGTTTCCCCGCTTTGTTCCCTACTTCGCTGCTCTGGAAATTCTTAAATTTTGAACAAGGAGCCCAGCATTTTCATTTTTCATGGGCCTTGCAAATGATGTAGCTAGTCCTGCTACTTTTATAAAATGGAAATAATATTTACCTCAAAGGTTTGCCATGAGAATTAAATGAGAAAATGACTCTTGTGATCTTAGCCTGGTGCCTGGAAATAGCATCATCTCAGCAAATGATAACTGTTCCATGTCGGTGCAGGTTACTTTTCCTGCGGCATCTTGCCTGACAGGCTAAGCTCCTGCTTGCTCACTAACCTCTATATAATCAGGGCCCATCTGGGGACAAATTTGACACCTACTGCAGCTTCAAGGAAGTGGGAAAACTTAGGCAACCCCAAATCCCCTGAGGTGGAATTTTGTTTCAGCTCTTTCCAAATGTCAGGGCACATTGCACTTCTATGACTTTGATGCTGCAGATGGAATTTCCTAGAGAACTCCTCGATGAGAAATCCAGGCCATGTGATTAGCTAGAAACACTGGAGGCTCCCAGCTCCAAGTCACCTTTATCTTCTGGACGCTGACATCCAGCATGGGATGGGATGGGAAACATGGGACGCATGGGAAACAACTGAGGTTTGGAAGTCAGACCTCTCCTGAATCCTCCTTAAATCTCTCTGGACCTCACCTCTTATTTCAGCTGCTTTTGCAGTGATCTGCTTCAGGCAGATGCTGAGCAGTTTTGCCCAGGGGCAACTGGACACATCATGTGGGATCCACATTGGGAGGAAGGATATGCATCCTGATGTCATGGTCTGAGGCACCCCAGAGACTGCCCAACTCAGAAGAGGGCGACAGGGAATGCCTGCAAGGCCACCCTTGCCCAGTGGGGGCTGAGAGCTGATAGATAAATGCTTCCAGCCCTTCAGCAGGGAGCTCTGAAATTCAGGTCACATGGCCACTTAGCTGTCCCTAGTGAGATCGGGCAGCAGCCCCTGTGTCATGGGTCAGCCTGTCTCCTCCGCCTGTTCCTCAGTCCTGCTCCCAGGAGTCACAGTCCCCTTGCAATAAAGCTTTTGTCTCAGGCCCCGCTTTCTGGGGACCCAGGCTGAGATGATCCCCATGGCTCTCCTGAAATGAAATTCATTCTTAATAACCTACCTCCACACATATTTTTTTAAAAAAATCAATATGGTGCTCTAACTGTATTTTAATAGAGAAATAAAGATAAGCAATAAAAAATATCTTTCAATTTGTCCATGCTCAGCTAAACTATATTAGAAGACCAAGGGAGCAAGGTAGACACCAGTGCCTTTGTGTGGATTCACTCACCATGAGCGTGACCTGGTGGGAGGAGACCAGAAGGAGGATCAGGGGACTTTGTTCTAGGGGTCAGCTCTGCCATTAACCCCCCGTGTCATTCAAGTCCTTGTCTCTGGGCATCCGTTTCCTCAAGGGTAAAAGACGGCATTGAACTGTGAGCTCGTTAAGGACCAGCTCTGCCCTATTTCTATATGGTTTCTGATCTTCTGACCTCTTCTGAACACTTGTTTTCTTGCCTGGCTTCCCTCCAGCTGTTAGATCAGCCATCAAGAGTTGAAATAATAAAGTTGGTATTGAAGATCCATACCAGCCCAGGCACTGAAAGATGAGGCCAAGAGTGCCATTATGCAACTTACATTCTGGGAGGAGATGGGGTGGCGTGGGGGCTGGGCAGAAAGCAGCAACTAAACATAGAGCATGTTTGGTGCTAAGTCGCTTCAATCGTGACCCACTCTTTGCAACCCTATGGACTGCAGCCCACCAGGCTCCTCTGCCCATGGGATTCTCCAGGCAAGAATACTGGAGTGAGTTGCCATGCCCTCCTCCAGGGATCTTTCCAACCCACAGATCGAACCCGTGTCTCTTATGTCTCCTGCATTGGCACCGCACCTGAGGAAACCTGACTCCAATCCTCCCAGTTGGGAAGGCCCCTGGAGGACTCAGGCCAACCAGACAGCCAGGCTCGGTTCCCTTCTGCAACATCACCACCTAGTGGACCTGCCAGAGTGCTTCTCTAGTGGGGATAATAATAAATCCCAGTTGCCCCAGGGAAGAAAGAGCAGGTTCTATCTGGAAGAAAAAGGCCACTCATCGGCTGGAGCCTCTAAGCTGCCTTCCTTGACCTCTTTAGCAAGTCAATAGTCTTCATAGCCAGGCACTGTCAAAAGAAAAGGATTTTTCTGAATTCCTCTAGAGTTACCATACTTTAGAGCTTGACTGACTAGAACAGAGTTTCGCCTTAGGATGGAGGAGAAAGAAGCCACGGTATGAGGCAGAGAAGATGGGTGGTCCATTTCTTCTACTTTGGCAGATTTGGGGAGGAAGGGGAGAGAGGCAGGGGAGGCTAAGGGCCAGCCAAGGTCCTAGAAGTGGAGGATGTGTTGCAGAAGTCAAGGCAAGGGCCAAGAACTCAGAAGAGCCAGGGGCCCACTTCTCCCCAAGTCCCAGTGGAGACTGCAGGGTCTAAGGCAATGAGTGGCTTCTTTCAACATGGCTTGAGTGGAGGGATGGTGACTCTTATGGAGAAGCTTCTGGCCCTGTGGGATCTCAGTGTTTACATGTCTGGGAAAGCAGAGCTGCAGAGGCCAAGGGGACTGACAGGGGGACAAAGAGGTCACTAACCTCAGATATGCAGATGACACCCCTATTATGGCAGAAAGTGAAGATCTAAAGAACCTCTTGATGAAAGTGAAAGAGGAGAGTGGAAAAGTTGGCTTAAAGCCCAACATTCAGAAAACTAAGATCATGGCATCCAGTCCCATCACTTCATGGCAAATAGATGGGGAAACAGTGGCTGACTTTATTTTTCTGGGCTCCAAAATCACTGCAGATGGTGATTACAGTCATGAAATTAAAAGACGCTTACTCCTTGGAAGGAAAGTTATGACCAACCTAGACAGCATATTAAAAAGCAGAGACATCATTTTGTCAACAAAGGTCCATCTAGTCAAGGCTATGGTTTTTCCAGTAGTCATGTATGGATATAAGAGTTGGACTATAAAGAAAGCTGAGTGCCAAAGAATTGATGTCTTTGAACTGTGGTGTTGGAAAAGACTCTTGAGAGTCCCTTGGACTGCAAGGAGATCCAACAGTCCATCTAAAGGAGATCAGTCCTGGGTGTTCATTGCAAGGACTGATGTTGCAGCTGAAATTCCAATACTTTGGCCACCTGATGCAAAGCGCTGACTCCTTTGAAAAGACCCTGATGCTGGGAAAGATTGAGGGTGGGAGGAGAAGGGGACGACAGAGGATAAGATGGTTGGATGGCATCACGAACTCAATGGACATGAGTTTGAGTAAGCTCAGGGAGTTGATGATGGACAGGGAGGCCTGGCGTGCTGTGGTTCATGGAGTCGCAAAGTGTCAGACACGACTGAGCGACTGAACTGAACTGAACTGAACTTTTACTGTGATCTCAACTGTATAGATAAGGGAACCTGCCCAAGGTCCCTGAGAGAGAACAGATAGCATAAGCCAGACCTTAGTGGTTCCAGAGCCAGGATCTAGAAAATTCTACATGGACGTGAAGATCCCTCCTTACCGTACTCCTAGTGCCATGAGGACCCTGAAAGCTCTCCTGAAGAAGAAGCCAAGAGGGTGGAAATCTGAAAAACTGTGTTTGACTCACCACAGCCTTAATGATCTAATGAGACTATTTAAACTGGGATTAGACTCAGTTTACTGGATTGGCCTACATTTACCCACTGGTGTGGGATCCACTAAAAAATAATTAGGTCAATTAGAGTAAAAAATACAGAAGCTTAATTTTTCACTTGTTTGAATAGAATGCAAGTCAACTTATGACTTAACATCAGTTCTTAGCCTGGCTCATCAAAGGGGCTATTTGACCTAAACTTGAGAGTCAGACAGTACTGGGTGGGAATTCCAGCTGAGCTAGTCACTAGCTATTTGACTTTGAACAACTTACTTAACCCTTGAGGGCTTCAGTTTCTTCATGTGTAAAATGATCACAAGTGTATATTGTTTAGATCAGAGGGCAGCAAAATATTGTATATAGAAGTCCAGATGGTAAATATTTTAGGCTTTGTAGGTCATGGAAACTGTCTCAGAGTTTCAGCTCTGTGGTTGAAGCATAAAAGCAGCCACAGGTGATATGTAAACAGTGAGCGTGGCTGTTGTTCAGTGGCTAAGTCATATCTGACTCTTTGTGACCCCATGGACTACAGCATGTCAGGCTTCCCTGTCCTTCACCATCTCCCGAGTTTGCTCAAGCTCATATCCGTTGAGTCGGTGATGTCATCCAACCATCTCATCTTCTGTCATCTTCTTCTCCTGCCTTCAGTCTTTCCTAGTATCGAGGTCTTTTCCAGTGGGTCAGTTCTTTGCATCAGGTGGCTGAAGTATTGGAGCTTCTGCTTCAGCATCAGTCCCTCCAATGAATATTCAGGGTTGATTTCCTTTAGGATTGACTGGTTTGATCTCTTTGCAGTCCAAGGGACTCTCAAAACTCTTCTCCAGCACGGTAGTTTGAAAGCATCATGTAAATAGATTTTTTATGGATGTGTTCTAATAAAATTTTGTTTACAAAATCAGACAGCACTGATCCCCAGGAGTCCTTGCTGCAGTGAGGACTGGGGACAAGGATGACCTCGTCAGCTTTTCATGTTCCCCATACAGCATTCTTTGTGTTCCCCTGCTCTGATACCACACATGCAGGCTTCACTTACAATGGACTTACAGAAACAACACGGACTTTGGAATCAAACATGTGTGGAACAGCCTTGGGCATCAACAAAGCTCCAGCTCTTTTGTATTGGTGAGTTAAAGCAGGAATGTAGCACAGTAGATGAAAGTATACTACTCTCTGATGCCAGATTTTCCTGGGTTCAAGGCCAGGCTCTTCCATTTACTGACCGTGTGACCCAGACAACTTCTTTAACCCCTCTGTGCCTCTTTCACTCAGTCTGTGAATGGATATAATGATTTGACTTGTCCTGCAGAATTTTTGAGGACTAAGTGAGAAAATAGGTAAAAAACTCATAAAATAGCACCCAGCATTGGCCAACTGCCATGTCAGGGTTGGATATGATTAGTATTTTCTGTGATTTTAGGCAAATGATATGAGCTGTTTGGTTTCAGCTTCCTCATAGTATTGACCCTTCCCATTGGTTATGAGGATAAGGTGCAAACATTTATGTATGACGTAAACTATCCCGCCGTACAAACTAAAATGAGAGTTGAGACACTTCTCCCCAGGGGTACTCTGAGCATCTTAAAACAATGCAGTGCTTAAAAGTGTGGATTCTGGATTAGGGTTGCCAGATTTAGCAAATAAAAGTACAGGACACTGTATCTGTTAAATCTGAATTTCAGAAAAACAAAGGATCATTTGTTAGCATAAAAGTGTGAGAACTGAAAGCTGCTCAGTCGTGTACAGCTCTGAGACTCCATGGGCTGTAGTCCACCAGGTTCCTCTGCATGGAATTCTCAGGCAAGAATTTGTTGTGGGTAACCATTCCCTTCTCCAGAGGATCTTCCTGATTCAGGGATCAAAACCGGGTCTCTTGCCTTGCAGGTGGTTTATGGCTGAGCCATTAGCATAAGTATATCCCATGCAATGTTAGGGCTATCCTTATGCTTAAAAAAAGTTATTATCTGAAATTCAAATTGACTGGGATCCTGCATTTTAACCCTATTCTGGTGTTGAACGATGTAATTATGTTCCCATACCAGGTCTTAATCGCTGTACTAACTTGAACAAGTCACCTGAGTTTGCCACTCTTTAGCAGTGTGACTTTGGCCACCTGATGCGAAGAACTGACTCCTTGGAAAAGACCCTGATGCTGGGAAAGACTGAAGGCAGGAGGAGAAGGGGACGACAGAGGATGAGATGGTTGGATGGCATCACCGACTTGATGGACATGCGTTTGAGCAAGCTCCGGGAGTTGGTGACAGACAGAGAAGCCTGGCGTGCTACAGTCCATGGGGTCGTGAAAAGTCAGACACGACTGAGCGACTGAACTGAACTGAACTGAGCAGTGTGACCCAGGAAGCCCTCAAACTCCTCGAGTCTCCATTTTCTCATCTGCGAAGTGGAGATATGAGAGTGCCTGCTTCATAGGCTGGTGACAGAGCAGGCGCTGGGGTGACCCCAGACACAGCTCGTGTGATGAGAGCTTCTCCCTGCCATGGCCTCCTTCTCCAACCACGACTTGAATGGTTGTAGAACTTTCACATCTCTAATTTCCTAACAGCCATTGAGCTTTTGTTTGAATTCACTTATACTTCCTTTGCAAATGTCCACTCATCCCTTCCTCTGGGCCTTCATGACTATAAATCATTGTCTGTGATTCCATGCTTAGAAAGAGCCAGAGTTGGAACCTACTCATTGGAAGTTTTTACTGGGTTATTTATTGTGACAGAAAATGCAAATGTATTGGCAGTAAACATCAGGGAAAATAGCTACCTCAGCAGTACCCACAGAACGTAAATGCAGATGGAAACGGTGGGGAGAGAGTGTCATTTTTAGTAAGTAGAGCAGATACTCCACTTCGCTGAATATATGAAATGCCAGAAAATTCACCTGACTTTCTATGTTACTGAAAGACATTTAAAGTTGACCTGCTTCTTCTTTCAGGACCCCAGAATGACATTATATTTCACTATATTTGGTGCTGTGTGATATGAAAACCTGATAAGATAGAAAATAAAAAATTAGAATATGATTGTGGGGAAAACAGAGCTTTATATCTAGCTCCATCACCTGCAGGAAGGACCCAGCCTCAATGTGGGCAAATTTCCCTTTTCTTCTGGTCTATTTTATACCAAAGCATCTTTGCCAAGTGGTTAAGACTGTATTTTTATGGTCTCTGTGGATAACTTGCAGATAGAGGTAAGGAACGGGAAGTCGAGCTCCCCAGATCCACTCAAGGACCAAGAAACACTGACATGTCCTGAGCTAGTGAGAGCAGTGGAGAAAAGGCTCCTTTCCTTCTCCTGATGTTTCCGTCATGGGAAGGAGCCCAGGAGTGTGATACTCCCGGTACCAACGTGCTGGCTTCAGCCTCCCCACCCTAGACAAGGTAGGGGGTGTCCTAACGAGACCGGTGACTTAGGAGTAAAACTGGATGCACTGAACCCGATCTCCCCCTCCCGCTCCTGGGCTACCCGCCAAGAGCAAGTGTGTCTCTTGCTCCCCTGTACTGTCAGTCTATGACCGGGTATGGCAGTCAGTTTCAGGGTTCAGTGCTAGGAAACCCACGTGGCTGCAGATAATGAGTCACAGCCTCCAAGGTGACCCTTATCAGTTGGAGAGATGCTATTCTGGCGTTTTCTTATTTCTCAGTGGACACAGTTTTCAGCCAGAGAACAGAAGCTTGTGTCTTAGTCTGTTTGGGCTGCTGTAACAGAATATCATAGACAGGGGGCTTCAACCACATTCATTTTTCTCAGTCTGGAGGCTGGAAGTCTGTGATCAAGGTGCTGGCAGATTTGTGTCTGGTGAGGATCCACTTCCTGGCTTGCAGACAGCTGTCTTCTTTTGATATCCTCATGTGACAGAGAGAGGGATCCTATGTCCCCTCCTCTTTCTTTTTTTATAAGGGCACTAATGCCATTCTTGCGGGTTCTACCCTCATGAGCTCATCACCTCCCAAAGGGCCCCACTTCCAAATACCATCACATTGGAGATTAGTCTTCAACATATGAATTTTGGGCTTCCCTGATGGCACTAGTGATAAAGAATCCACCTGCCAATGAAGGGGATGGAAGAGAAGCAGTTTTGATCCCTGGGCCAGGAAAATCCCCTGGAGAAGGAAATGGCAACAAACTCCAGTACTCTTGCCTGGGAAATTCCATGGACAGAGGAGCCTGGTGGATTACCATCCAAGAGGTCACAAAGAGTCAAACATGACTGAGATCATGTCTATATGAATTTTAAGAGGAAACAAATATTCAGTCCACAGCAGTTAGTGAGAGTTACTTCAAAGTCCAAGAGTTGACCAGGATGTCTCCGAGGTATCCTGGATGGCCTTCAGAGCACTGCTATCCTGCTCTAGGTCAGCCACAGCCAACAAGCCACACTGTCACTAAGACTTCTTCTTGGAAGTGGTTAAGGAAGTTAAGGCAATTGCATTCCTCTTCCATACTCAATTCTTAGTCAGGTTACCTCCATTGCCCAGTCGTGTCCAACTCTTTGTGACTCCCTGGATTGCAGCATGCCAGGCTTCTCTGTCCATCACCAACTCTCAGAGCCTACTCAAACTCATGTCCATTGAGTCAGTGATGCCATCCCACCATCTCATCCTCTGTCGTCCCCTTCTCTTCCCACCTTCAATCTTTCCCAGGATCAGGGTCTTTTCAAATGAGTCAGTTCTTCACATCAGGTGGCCAAAGTATTGGAGTTTCAACTTCAGTATCAGTCTTTCCAATGAATATTCAGGACTGATTTCCTTTAGATGGACTGGTTGGATCTCCTTGCAGTCCAAGGGACTCTCAAGAGTCTTCTCCAACACCACAGTTCAAAAGCATCAATTCTTCAGGGCTCAGCTTTCTTTATGATCCACCTGTTACATCCATACATGCCTACTGGAAAAACCATAGCTTTGACTATACGATCTTTGTCAGCAAAGTAATGTCTCTGCTTTTTAATATGCTGTCTAAGTTGGTCATAGCTTTTCTTCCAAGGAGCAAGTGTCTTTTAGTCAATTCTTAGTCAAGACGTTGCTCAACTACATTCTTCAAGTAACAGCCATTGGTTTTTAGCTCAACTGAATATTTTCTCCTTTTAATTTTAGTACAGATGTTTACTCAGGAAATGTATATTAACCTAGTCAAGCACGATTTGTGGAAATGGCACCTGTCACTTATACAATGTGTATGTGTATTTATGTGCGTGTTGGGGGGTATGGTAATGTGGTGGGTGGCTTGTAGGGGTTTAGTACATGTAGTACATATTTGTATGTTTGTATCTGATGTGGCATGGTGTGTGATGTGTCTGTATGTTGTGTGTGTGTGTGTGTGTGTGTGTGTGTGTGTGTGGTGTGCTATGTGTGTAGGGGGGTATGACATGGGTATGTGTTGGTTTTGAAACTTCCTCAAATTAATGGATTCATTTGGTAATAATTTCATGGGCACATAGTCAGGACCAAGTAATTTGTATGTAGCGTTTTAGTTCTAAGACAAAATGCACTGAGCGATTGGGATGAATGAGCTTCTGACTTGCAGATTTAGAGAAAATCAGTTCTTCCATGCACTTCCCCACAAACACCAAACAGGAACCAGGAAAAGGAGCCAGGCCCTTTTCCCCTCTCTCCTGGTCAAGAGTTCTTGCCCTGGCTTGAGGTGACCATTTTTCCTATGATTGTATCATCTGTGTTCATAGCTCATGTTGGACTGGAACGTACTGGTCAAGTGTGTTTATGACTAGTGTCTACCATGATCAGCGGGGCATCCATTCTGTTTGGTTGGTGCTTATAGTGAACACACTTTAAGGTGATCTGTCTCCAGGGGTCATATTCTTCATAATCCCCTCCCTGTGAGTAAGAGGGACTTGTGCCCCGCTTCAAACCAGTAGAACAAGGCAAAGGTGATAGAACATCAGGCCCACGATGCTTGATGACCATGAAGAAGCCAAAGTTTCAAGCTGTGAGGAGACCTATGGTGAAGGTCGGTGGCATGGAACTGTGGGGCTGGAAGTGTTCTCATAACCACAACCGGCAAGGAAACAGGCTCTCAGTCCTATTACCTCAAGGAAATAAATTCTACCAACCACCTGAATGAGCTTGAAATCAGATCTTTCCATGAGCCTCCATACAAGAATGCAGTCTGGCTGATACCTTGACTGCAGCCTCATGACACCCTAAGCAGAGGCCCAGGTGAGCAATGCCAGGACTTCTGATCCATGGGAATTGGAAGCCAACGAACGTGTTTCTTTTTAAGATGTGGTCATCATCTGGTCCCATCTGTGCTCAGTCATGTCCGACTCTTTATAATCCTTTGGACTGTAGCTCGCCAGGCTCCTCTGTCCGTGGGATTTTCCAGACAAGAATACTGGAGTGGGTTGCCATTTCCTTCTCCAAGTGATCTTCCTGACCCAGGAATTGAACCTGCAATTCTTTACCTGCTGAGCCACTGGGTGTGGTCATATGTCAAACTAATTCAGGGCATATACCATACCAATAGTTAATTTAGTTGTCATCCCTCCTTGTCCCATTCATTGCACAATGAGTCATAAATTGCATTGCAGAATATTCCCTAGACTCCGTGTTGTAATTATGAAAGTGAAAGAAAGTGAAGTCGCTCAGTCATGTCCGACTCTTTGTGACCCCGTGGACTGTAGCCCATCAGGCTCCTCTGTCCATGGGATTCTCCAAGCAAGAATACTGGAGTGGGTTGCCAGTTCCTTCTTCAGGGGATCTTCCCAACCCAGGGATCGAACCCAGGTCTCCGGCATTGCAGGCAGACGCTTTAATCTCTGAGCCACCAGGTTGTAATTATAGCTTAATACAATTACGACTTTTCCTCTTCACTTGATTCTTAGTACCACAAGAGCAAGAACTCTGTTCTACTTTTTTAAAAGCCCCCAATATATGAAAGTACCTGACACACAAGGGACACAGTCATAGTGATTGGAGGCTTTGACCCTTTATTTGTTCAATTAAACCAAATGGCTCTTAAAGACATAGGTAGAGGGGACAAACTTTGACTGCATGATTAATGGGTACCCACTTAGGTCTCAGACATGCAGAGAACAAATCAAAAACCTTCAAGTTGATCGTGGTTCAACCCAGCCACCAGGATCTTGTAACATCACCTCCTTCTCACCAGCAAAATTAGAAAATACCTAAACATCCCTAGACTTCTTTGTCAATCTGTCAAGATTACGATTCTGCAGATCCGGCAGAAGTGTGACTGTAAAAGTTCTTTGTGGCTTTTAAGTTTGCAACTAGAAGAAGCAAGAGGCCCCTGCTGTGCCCTCTTCCATGTCAAAGAGGAGGAAGCCACCAAGAGAATGGATGGGCTTCCTCAGGAGCCCATTGTGGGCAGCCCTTCAACTCCGACTCAAGTGGGCGTATCCAGATTCAAGCAGACCAGAAATCCAAGCCATATTAGGCAGGACTACTTTTTATTCATAGGCTTACAGAATATGCTGAATTAAGAGGCACATCATTCAGTAAGTCTATTTGCCAAAAATAGCTAAATGCGTATTCAGCCTTAAAATTCATCCATGGTAGCTTGCATTATAGATTGCAAAATTTGCTTTCATATACATATAAACTATTCTTATTTGATTTAAGTTATGTATTTAAAATCCATAAAATGATGCCAGATGGCATACTGGCCAATTTTACCACAGTGCTTATACATTCCTGATAAGTTGAAGAGATGGGTAGAGAATGTATAGTTTCCTACTAGAAAAAGAGAGATTCTGATACAAGCAGTGGAATAGTGTCGGGACAAGAGTGCCTCAGTTTTATAATATAACTCTCATTTTAATTAGCATTACAACTGGTTCCCTTCTTTAATAATTGGGATACTGTTAAACTTGCCTGGTCTTTTCACCCTCCATTTGTCTGGCTGAGGCAAAGAAAACCATTATTACTTTTCCTTTTCTTCCAGTTTATTTCTACTTTCCCAAAAGCCATCTGCCCTGCCTTTCCGCCTGCTCCAGGGTCCCCAACTCTGGGTCACTTTGCTCACTGCATCAGCACCTGGATTATAGCAGCCCACTTCAGAATCCTGTTTAACAGAATTTTTCACCACACTCTAATTAAAGAATTCTCTTCCAAAACTGTGATCGTGGGGCTGTTACCTCTGCAGAAGAATGAGGAAGCTGGCTAAAGAGCTTTTCTTTGGATGGCATGCAAATAAGACTCCCCTCCCGCAGACCTTCATGTCTCTTTCATTATACCCCAGGTTGGAGAAATTTCCATTGTGAGTGTTCCTGGCAGCCAAACCTCCAGCATCCCATGCTGATTTCTTGCCTAAAAATACACAGCCTCTCACTCCATGGGGAAGAAAAATGCAACACTGCCATTTCCAGCATGCTCCCCAAAGGCTGGTGATGGCCCGGGAGCAATTCATCATTATTCGTGCATTGGAGGTTTTGGCATTTCCCTCATGGAACTCTTCCTGTTTATCCTATGGACATTGTGATAAAAACCATATGTGTCTTAACCTTAACACCGCCCCCCCCCCCCACCATGGCTAACAGGGGAAGGGGCAAGGGGTGGGGTGGGGAGGAACTATCGTGCTAGCTAAAAACCCTCCTAAGAACAGAAAATTATCTGTGACTTCTGGCAGATTTTTTAAAGAGTCTTGCATATAACTGCATTTCTGTCGTGTTTAATTATTAAATGGACCGATTGATTGAATGGTGTCTGTTTAGGACGATTTTTCCTCTGTCTATGCACATTTTGTTGCATTTTTTATTTTATTTCAAGGTGCTGCTATAGTCAAAATCGGGATAAAAAATCTTTACTGGGAGGGCATGGCAGTGTCACAGAAAGAGAACATAAAGTCTGCTGCTCAGAGGAAAGCTCTAGCTTTGTCACTCACAACTGGATAATCTTGAGCAGGCAATTGACTTAAGATTGTCTGTGTCTACTTCTTTCTCTGAAATTAGAATAGTATCTGCCCTCCAGTATGCCTTCAAAAACTGAAAAACTGAGATGAACACAATCGTGTATTGGAAAAACATAAAGTTTTCCCAAAATGCAGGGTGGCCTTTTCACCCATTAAGCTAGGTAAAAACACTCCTTAGAACAGGAAATTATTTGTAACTTCTGGCAGAATTACAAGGGTCTTGCATGTAATAGCAGTTCTGTAGCTTTTAGTTGTTAATCATCTTCCTGAGAACACCATGATACTCACACCTAAGGTTTGTTTTCAGAGTGTTTGTGAGAGATCTATTCCTGACCCCATGGAGCCTGGGGACAAGTCCTCTCCCTTTAAGGCTGTGTGGCTTGGCCACATGGTCATACGGAGGGACTTGATCTGGGTGCCTAGACACCGAGATTATAAAGAAGAAAGAAACAGCGAAGATGATCAACCAGTGGGTGATGGAGAGGCATGGAGAAGCCAGGGCAACGTCTTCTAAGGCCAGCCCCACAGGGGAAGGGCCCACATGTTTCTCTGCATTGGATTTTTGTTGTTGTTGTTGTTTTGGGCTTTTCTATTTGTTTTATTTTTTGACTTCCATTATTACTGGAAGAAAGCTTCTTGCAGGAATTGTTTCTTAGGGTTCTTTGGAGGGAGCAGTAAGATTAATGAAGCAAAGCTTCCACAGCCTCGTGCCAAGAACATCTATGCTGTTTTGGTAAGTCAGCCAGAACAAATACCTCGTCCCTCGGCACGGGGGATCTGTAGACTGAAGACTCCCATCTTGTCTACAGTTTTTTTAAAAGAAAACCTGATTGCCGCTGATGGGTTTCCCACCCTCTCACCCCCACACGCCTCCTCATCACCAGTTGCTTTAGATTTTCCTTTCACCCTCCGATGTCTCATCTGGACTCAGCAAGTCCCCCCCAACCCCCAGCCCCGTCCCTTCTGCTTCCAGGTTTTCCAGATTCCAGGTGATGGTTCCCAGTGTGGTGAGGGCAGAGGGTGGCCCGCAACTCCACCCTGAAATGCAAGGCTGAGAAGGTGGTCACTGCTCTGAGGAGGCAGCAATGGAGAAGATGCCCCGTTGCCTCCTCTACCAGCAGTTGGAATCAGGAACATCACTTTGACCTGGTGCAAATGCTGGGACGGTCTAAATGTCCCCTGCACTTCTTGTCAAGTGCCTGCTTTTCTCCCAGGCTCGTCTGAGGGATTCCAGGTGCCAGAAAGCATAGCCAGTCCATCTTGACAGCTGGGGGGAAAGGCAGATCGGTCCCGCTTGCAGCCTCTGATGTGAGGATTTGGGTTTGTTGTTGTTTAGTTGCTAAGTCGTGTCCAACTCTTTGCGACCCCATGGACTGTAGCATGCCAGGCTCCCCTGTCCATGGGATTCTCCAGGCAAGGATACTGGAGTGGGTTGCCATTTCCTCCTCCAGGGGGTCTTGCTGACCCAGGAACTGAACCCATATCTCCTGCATTGGCAGGCAGATTCTTTACCACTGAGTCATCTGGAGAGCCTGAGGATCTGATATTTGTAGTCAATTCAAATAAACCAGGAAGGCAAAAAACATAGAAGAATGATTTGTGCTTAAAAATGAAAACAAACCACGTTTTTCCCTGTTCACTCATGTTTAGTAGGAAAGTTTGGAGCAGCAACGCTACTGTGTGTGGGTGAGTTGGGCTGGAAGCCCTGAGCCTGCAGTCCCAGAACGTCCCCAAGAGAGCTGCTGTGACCCTGGGCATCGTTCTCTAAGTGCTATTTATTGCCTTGATCTGCATTGCTGAAAGTTTGGAAACAACAAACGCATTCATATTTGTGACAAAACATCTACCTACTCATGACTTGGCAAACAATCACTACAAAACAGCAATACAGTAGAAGATGAGCGTGCTAATTTCACAGCCAGAAGAGAGCTTGCTGGAGAGCCACCCCTGAAAGCTCCCACTTCACATACTCTGAAGAGAACCCCCTAGCCAGGCAGACTATCCACTGGAACCTCCTACACAACCAGACCCCATGAGCTGCCCACACCGTCCAGACCGGAGAGGTCACCGTGTCCCCTGAGTGTGGATGGGGATTCACTGTGTCTGTTTCCAAACCTGGTCCCTCTGGGTCAGTCTGAGACCCCCACCCCCCAGAGCCCAGCCTTGCCGGCACGTGACCCCATGTGAGGGTGTGGGTTTCTGCTGCTAATGGGCTGGGAGAGGAAGGGACACAGCCACCATGAATACTGGGGTTGGTTCTGCAGTTTGATGGAGCAGCACCTTCAGAAGGACTGGACTGGCAGCAGCAGTACCAGCAAACAGATCAAGCAGGACTGGAGCAGGAGCAGGGGGGTTAGGCAGAGAGGCAGGGAGGTAGGCAGTATTTCAATTGCTTGACATACTCAGTTGCCCAGAGCGCAAAACATGCATCCATCACAGACTCATCTCTAGGCTTCAAAGAACATCGAGAGTTGTACAAAACCCTTTTTGACCTCACAAAATCTGACTTCAAAAACTCTACCAGATGCTCATCAGATGAAAATACCTGTTCTATTGCTCTAGGACAGAATAAAAAGCACCACTCAGTCGCTGGCCTGTCTGCAGGTTACCCACACACTCAAAGGATGGGTCCAGAGAAGCACATGAGTCATGGAGAGCATTAAATGAGCTCGACGGTGCTGGCCACTGTGGGGGTCGGCTTTGAACCCCAAGTAGAGAGGGAATCGCCTTCGTCTCACTTCTGGGCCCGCAGCCCGTGATGGACCACTATGTATGTCAGCAGAATACTTTCTTTGTAGCAGAGAAAGCAATGTTAAACCTTATTTTGTTAACACACCCATGATGAAGATCCATCTATAGGAACCAATGAAATAATCAAGGCTCTGCTATTAGGGGGGATTCAGGAAACTGGAAAGGCTCAAAATAGCACTGCTGAGTTGTTATCAGATTTTAAACTCATCATCAGCAAGTCTTTTCTGCTGTCTCTGTCTTTAAGCATCCCTACCCGATAGACTGCTACAATGGAATGAGGAGGGCCCACAGTGTGTTTGGTCTTTTTGTTTGTTTTTATTCCATTATAAGAGCGGTCCCAACTTATCGAGTTTTCTCCTTCCTCATTAAAAAGAAAAAAAAAAAAAAAGCTTATTACTTCCCTAGATGGTAAGAGTTAATGCTATACTCTTTTCTCAGTAATTACAGGCTTTAGGATGTCTTTTTAAGTGGGAGAATGAACGTGTCATGCAGTTAGCCAATAAATGCAATCCCTGATTAAAATATGAGTTCTAAAAGTTTGCAAACTTCTAACTATTTCCCTAGTGCACTTTCAGTTTCAGAGATGTGAACCTGGCTTCTTTCCTCCCCCCGCCCCCACCCTCACATCTTTTTGTAAGAGCTAAAGCTACGTGTCTCTTAACTTTACCAATCACACCCTCACAAACTTAAGTCGACAACTATGTGCTCAAAAATCTTTGTTTTCCCTTTGAAACTGGATGCGAAAAAGAAATCTCTCCTGTCAGTGGAGACGGCTGTGAAGGAACGAGGCGCCTGCACGTAAATCTCCTTAAATTTTTTGAAGAACTGCTTCTCTTTATCCCACTGGTATATCTGGGAGAACGTGTAGTCGCTCCCCAGGGCCAGGTAGTGATTCTCTTTAAAAGAAAAGGGCTGCAGAGTCATGGCCCCCCGGGAGGGTAGGGCCTGGATCTCCACGAACTGCTTGCTGTTCCATCTCATGACCCTGGAGTCCCCGATGAAGCGGGTGAGGGAGAGGTAGAGGGCGTTCTGCATCCGGAAGCTCTTTACAGCCAGCACGTCCTCCATGTTGGGGATGTCACTGTGGGGGACGAACTTCTTGGAACTCTTATTCCACTGGAGGATGATGGGGACCTGGGAGCGGCTGGACAGGATCAGGTGTGACTTTCCGTCTATGTCCACAAACTCAGCATCCGTGTCCCTGAACCACTCGTGCAGGGACTGGTACGAGTAGAATCCTTTGCTGTTCCATTTATACACGGTGGACAGTCCGGCTTTGGAGCTGTCGGCGATGACGAAGAACGTCTCGTCCTCGATCTGAAACAGCTCGATGTCGTTGGGCTTGGAAATGCGAGAGACTTCTATGTCTTGGAATTTGACAAACTTGGTCCAGCTCTCGTCGTATCTGTAAATGTGAGAGCCGCCGAAGAGCTGGGCCACCACCACGAAGACCTGGTCATCGATGAGGATGGCCTTGCAGCCCACGATGGACTGACCTGTGCTCCAGGAGAGGAGAGAGGGGGGTTAGGACAGCCACTGTGAGACCCTCCTGCCCAGAGTCAGAGGAGGACAGATGCTCTGTGACACCTCTTCCACGTGAAGTCTAAAAATAGTACGAGTAAACTTATTTACAAAACAGAAACGGACTCAGAAACACAGGCAGCACACTTATGCTTACCAAAGGGGAAAGCGGGGAGGGATAAGTTAGGAATATGGGGTTATCAGGTACCCGCTACTGTATATAAAATAGACCTACTGTATAGCAGAAGGAACTATGGTCACTGTCTTATAATAACCTATAATGGAAAGTAAACTGAAATATATACATATTTATATAAAATGGAATCACTTTGCTTTATACCTGAAACTAACACAATATTGTAAACCAACTATAGTTCAATTAAAAAAAAAAGAAGTAACAAACAACAATGAAGAGAGTTAATATTTGTTTATGTAAATCTAAACTACATAAAACAAGAACTTCTTCAGGTAAATCAACTGTATTAAATAATAACATATTAATCAGAATATTTTGAGTTTAATAAAAAGGATGAAAAGGATAAATAACTATGTAAATCTAACTGGTATTTAAAAATTGGTAACTAATAAAGTCTTTAGGTAAATTAAAAAAAATGCTCATCTGTGCTGAAACTGGTACTCTTGTGAACATGTAGTCATTGTGGAAAAAAGTATGGCAGTTTTCAGAAATTTTAACAAAGAATTACCATATGATCCAGGAATTCTACTTCTGGGTTTAAACCCAAAGAATTGAAGGCAGGGTCTTGAGGAACACCAAGTTCACAGAAGCATCATTCACAATAGTGAAAAGGTGGAAACAATCCAAGTGTCCATTGATGGATGAATAGATAAACAAAGTGTGGTATATACACATCATGGAACACTGTATCACCTTAAAAAGGAATAAAATTCTGACACATGCGGTGTCATGGATGAATGTTGAAGACATTAGGCTAACTGATGTAAGCGGTCACAAAAAGGCAAATAGTGTCTGATTCCACTCATGTGAGGTCCCTAAAGGAGTCAGTAGAGAGAGAAAGCAGAAGGGTGGTACCCAGCGTCTGAGAGCAGGAGAGAAAGAGGAGCTACAGTTTAATAGGCACAGAGTTTCAGTTTTTCAAGATGAATTCTGGGGATCGATGCAAGCCTAGGACAGCACACAAACATAGCTAAGATGCTAAATTTTATGTTATGTATATTTTCCCACAATTAAAAAAATAGTTTAGGTATCTCTCCATAGAAATAGCTAAGTGTTGGTCACCTTGGCCTCTGGTGTCTTTAGAGGCAGGTACATAATTCAGGAAATTCACTAAGACAGAAATTGTCTGCATGCTATTCCGAGCTCCACGGGTCAGAATGAAGCAATTAAATGGGTTTCTTCTCTTGAGGGTTAAAACGCTAGGAATCAGGACTTAGAGGCGACTGTATAGCGACTGCCCAGAGCAGGCGCTGCAGGAATACCTGCTGATGAGCCATTATCTGAATGATCCAACCATGGCAGCACCAAACCAGAACTTTGCAGGAAAGGGGAACCTTTGTAGTCATGACTCCTCTGTCTGGGCCAGCTCCCACCATCCTCTCCCAGTCTGCACCCAGAGTCTCCCCCAAAGCCTCCCTAGTCTTCCCATTCCAGCCAGAGAACAACAGCACCACTCACATCTCAAATAGTGCTGACCCTCCATCTAGGTCATTCAATTAAAAGTTATTTCTTTCCCCTTATTTCCTAGGCAATTTGGACCAAAGTGAATTTTGTCTGTAAATTACAAGGATAATTACCCAATTTCTATTCTTAGTATTAACTTTGGGGGAACATGGTGCCTGGTTCATAGGGTGGTATTTACTTCTCTCTCCCATTGCTTTGGCTTCCCTGCAGGAACCTGGTCCCTTTCCTTTGTTGAAAACTAACTTTTTAATGTTCATTAAAGGAAATTTTGAAAACAATAATAGGTAACACTTTTAAAGGCACTATTCTGAGTCCTTTACATGCTTATTATATACTTAGTATATACCTACTGAATCCTTACAACAGTCTTATGAGGCTGGTACTCTTATTACCATCACCATGATCCTCATTTTATCAAGGCATAGAGAAGTTCGGTAACTTATATAAGGTCACACAGCTATTATACAATGTGGCAGCATCTGAGACTCAAATCCAGAGAGTCTCATTCCAGTCTACACTCCACCACCAATGTACCAAAAAGCACAAAGAAGGAAATTAAAAAAAAAATCACTTGAACTGAAAATGCTGAAATAACACTTAATATCTTGATATAGTTCTTTAATTGCCAATCTCTGCACATACTCAAAGGTGTTTTTTAAAAATAGACTTGGGCAAGAGTAACCTAGAAACTTACATTACCATATGTAAAATAGATATCCAATGGGAATTTGCTGTCTGGCTCAGGAAACTCAAACAGGGGCTCTGTATCAACCTAGAGGTGTGGGATGGGGAGGGAGGTGGGAGGGAGGTTCAGAAGGGAGGGGGTATATGTATCCCTATGGCTGATTCATGTTGAGGTTTGACAGAAAACAATAAAATTCTGTACATCAATTATCCTTCAATAAAAAAATAAATTAGAAAAGAAATGGGAAAAAAATAGATATGCACTTACAGTGTACACGGACTTTTTATAGGTTACTTTTCCCCCTGACCATTATGTTGTGAACATTTCCCCCACGTTATTGTATCTTCTACAACTTGCATTTTAACACTACATCAGAGGGTAAAGCGTCTGTCTGCAATGCAGGAGACCTGGGTTCGATCCCTGGGTTGGGAAGATCCCCTGGAGAAGGAAATGGCAGCCCACTCCAGTATCCTTGCCTGGAAAATCCCATGGACGACGGAGCCTGGTAGGCTACCGTCCATGGGGTCGTGAAGAGTCAGACACGACTGAGCGACTTCACTAATATTCCATTGCATGGAGACACCACATTTTACTTAACTAATTCCCTAATGCTGGACATTGCAGTTATTTCCAGTTTTTCATGACTGTAAATACTACATTTCCCTGTAGGAAAATCTGTTTTTGAAGACCATCTGGCAGTGGAGAGATTGCAGAGCAGACGTTGTGCACATTTTTAAGACTTCTGAGTTTAAACTACTAAACCGCTTCTCAGAAACTGTTCTGACTCCCACCTGCCAACACTAATTGAGGTGCATGCTCCTTGCCCCCTGAGGCCTTGGCTACGGAGGTCCCTGCTCTGCTGGTCTCAGCAGAGGGGCCGTGTGAGACAGAAAGAATTCCTTTCTTGGAGATCCTCCATACCTCTGTCAGGGGTAGCATATGACATTGTAGCTAATGGAGTTTCAACAGCAGCAGAAATCATGTGTGTGCATGTGTATTTTAATCTAGGAGGAGAGATGCTGCAACATATTTAGTGGGCAGAAATCAAAAGGCAAACGAAATTAACCCAAAACAGAAGAGGTGAGAAGATATGTAGAAAGAAGAAGAAGAGATAAGGAGCAAAGCCGGGGGGTGAGGGTCATGACCCTGGGTCTCCCTCACCTACTAGAAGACAGATGTCCCTTTTGCATGATGCTCAGCAGGGCCATGGAGGAGGAAGCATGTGTCCCTCCCATTCCTTGGAGCCCCAGACTTGCCAGGCAAGAATGGAGAAAAGCCTGCCCAGCCCTTGCTAACTCTGGGATCAACCTGTGATCAAACAAGATGATAAATGAGGCATGCACGGCCCTGAGAGGGGAGAACGGTCCACATTTGCCTTGGTCTGGTTCAAGGCAAGTGGTTCAGGGCTGTGCCCTGGCTCATCCACTTGTCGTATGCCCAGCTTGTGTGAGCTACAGAGCTTTCCCCCACACCAGGCTGAATTCTAGCGAGTCACACTCCTTCCTCCGAAGAGCGACTGACCCCCTTACTTCTGTAACCACCCTTCTCCCCCGCCTCCCTCAGGCCATTCCCTGCTGGTCCTGCCATTCTTAGACTTAACGAAAGTTGTAGAGATATTTTTACTGAAGTCAAAGAGTTAGGGTCTATGGGGGAAGGAGAGCTACTTCCTGTTGTTTTTTTCACTATAAAATACAGACAATAAGTACACACTACAAGGCTGTGTGATTGAGGTAAGAAATGATTTATGAATCACTGAGCACATAAATATGAGCTGCCTTCCTCTGAGTGAAAAATTATGTGACAGTGGATGCTATTTGTGTTTAATGGAAATTCATGGATTAAGAGAGCAGAGAGAACAGATAATTCATTCCAATAAGGTAATCAAGGAATGCTTCCTGTAGGAGGCTGCATTTGAGCCTGGAAATGCAGGTAAACAGAGAAACAAAAGAAAGTGAGGTGGTTGAATTGTAGGATGTGGTCAGAAATCATTGACAGAAAATTGGCACTATGTGTTTGGAAAAGTGTGTTGGGACCCTGATGTATGAATTCTGTGTGCTTTCATAAATTAAGAAAAGTAAAATATCCGAAGCTGGTGGATCTCCCGAGTGGTGGCAGCAGGGAAGGAGAATCACATGTTCATTTTTTATGCACAACTGATATCCAATTGTTAAGAATTTGCTATATGCCAGGCCCCACGCTAAGTGTTATATAAGCTACCCAGTTAAATTCCCATGGGCCCAACACTATGATACCATTTTACAGATGAAATGGGAATTCATGAAATTACTATTTTACAGATGAAAGAGGCTCAAGGAAGTCAAAACTCAGCCAAAGTCACCAGTTAGAAAGATCCAGAGCCAGATTTCTGAAAATACTGTCATGCTGGCGTTCTTAAGCTGAACAAACACAAAGCTTTATGAGCTGTTGCAGCTCGTTTCTTGCGCTGTAAGGAGGGTCACCATGGGCTTTGCGTCCAGCTGCCACCTCTCAGAAGATTCAGACATCGACCCTGAGAGGCCAAGGAGTCCCTGCAAACCAGCAAGCTCCAGTCCTGGCTCTAGCCTCACCCACTCTGCCCTCATCACTTCCCACCCACCGGCTCTGCGGTCTCTGCCAGGTCACCTGCCTGAACTCTTGCAACAGCCTTTCAACTACCTTCTCCGATTCCACTTTTGTCCCCTCCCTACACACAGACTACTCTCCACCCAGCAGCCGGACACAGCCTAGCATTCTGTAGCAGGCACCCAAATCTTCCGTGGAGACTGGCTGATGGCTGCACAAAATCCTCCATGACTTGGGTAAAAACCCAAGCCCTTGGCAGGACCTGCAGGCCCTCAGGAGCAGCCCTTCAACCTCTCTGACTTTGTCCCCTGCAATGGCCCCTGGACCACTCTGTCCAAGCCAAACCAGCCAGCGGCATGTTCACCAAACAGGAAAAATACCCTCCTGCCTCTGGGCATTTACACTTGCTCTTCCTTCTGTCTGAAAAGTTCTCCACCTCCCCCTACCCCTGCTGTCCATGTGCGTCAAGCCCTCATGTCCCACAGGTTTTATTCAGACACCTCCTTACTGAAGCCTCTACCAGACACTCTATGTAACATTTCAATCCTCCCATGCCTAGCACTTCAAATCTTTCCTCCCTGCAACCTTTTCCCCTCTTAGCATGCTGCCATCTAATGTTTTGTATGTATGACAATTATTTGCCTTTTTTTGTCTCTTTCTCTCTCCACCATTATAATACAAACTCCTTGAGTGTGGAGGTTTTCCTTACTTACTGCTATAGTTTACTCACTGCTATGGCCCCAGCACCTAGATTGGGCTTGGCTCAGAGTTAAGTGCTTAAGAAATCTTTAAGTGAACAAATGAATGAACGAATGGCTTGAAGAACCTGGTGGTGTGACCTATGCAGTATGTAGGAAGGGCAGGTGGGGGGCAGAGCTGTTGCTTCCTACCAAGGTCAAATGGGAGAGGGAAAGGGTGGGATGAGCAGTGACGAACCCTGGGCTCTGCCTTGGAGTGGTTCAACATGCCTGAGCCTCCATCTCTTCATTCATAAAGGTGAGAAGGAAGTCGGCATTAAGAACTGCCTGCGCTGTGCCTGGCACTTATCAGTCCTCACATCCACGTGAGGCAAATCTCCTGCCTATTTCACAAATGAGAAAACTGAGGCTCAGAGGCCACAGCTACTTCCTAGCACTTAGCAGAGTCAGGAGTAGAACCCACATTCATAGATTTTCAAAACCTGAGCTCTTTATACTTTATATACTTCCTCTCTTTTGAACGAATGGTGCTTGTCCTCTTGTTGTCCCCCTGGGACCTGCAGTAATACCTCAAACAGCTATTGTGAGTTCCAGTGAGACTAACCAGCTCCTGGATCCCTGTAAACCCACAGCCAGTGCCAGCATGAAGCACTGGCATCAGAACTCCTTGCTTGAAGGAACGACTCCACTCGGCTCCTACTTCCTCACGTGGGAGGCAGGAGAGAAGGCAGAGGGGCTGGTTCATTTAGCCCTCACCGATCTTCTAGGTCAGAGAAAAGACACAAGCCAAAAACCTTGCAGGCAGCAAAGCGAGTCCCTCTCTCGCACTCCTTTCTCCTCTAACATGGACTGGCTTCAGGGTCTGGAGGCCTGGGCTTCCCTCCATCGTGTGCTGCGCTGTGAACCACAGCACTCACCGGTGCTGAGTCTGCGCTTGGAGCGAGTAAGGCTGCTCCCCAGGAATGTAGGCTCAGCACTGGGAGGCCAGATGGCATCTTGGAGCATGGAGATGTGCGTCTCACAGAGCTCTCGCCAGGTCAGGCTCATTAGCAGCTCTGCCCCCAGTGGTGAGCGCCTCTCTCCCTGCATCTCTGCACCTGTGGCAAGGCCACCTTGGGCCTGAGAGGTTCCTAGGAGCCTCCGGACCCTGAAATGCTACCTGGACATGCCCTCTCTGCAGCAGCAAGATGCTGCTGCAATCAGACCAGGAATCACGGAAGGAAACCCTCACATGGGGCCACAGTCAATGGTGCTGTTTGTAAAGTCAGCATTATGGTCAGGTTGCACTTCAGTAAAGAAGTCTTTGAAAGATTATTTTGACTTTATCCCACTTATTTAAAAAGCAAGTAGATGGTCCATCTTTGGTAGCTCTAAGACACTGGGATTCAATGACAGCACCGAATGAACCACCAAGTCTTATCCCAAAGTTTGAATTTAGGAAGCCATTTATGCTTCTTTTGTACGTATTTACTAAAAGGAAGGGCTTCCCAGGTGAACTCGCCTGCTAAAGCAGGAGACATAAAAGATCCCTGGGTTTTATCTCTGGGTTGGGAAGATCCTCTGGAGGAGGGCATGGCATTCCGCTCCAGTATTCCTGCCTGGAGAATCCCATGGACTGTGGAGCCTGGAATGCTACAGTCCATAGGGTAACAAACAGTTGGACACAACTGAAGCAACTTAGCACGCACACACTAAAACGAAGCAGTGATCACCAGGGCCTGGCCAGGGGGCAACACAAACAGCTATAGAGAGTGTGTGTGTGTGTGTGTGTGTGTGTGTGTGTGTGTGTGTTGTGTGTGTGTCCATACATGTGTGCATGAGAATGTGCATGTGCATGTGTGTATATATTAGCATTCTAGTTACCAGCATCACAAAAGTCAAAGGAGGCATATAGCTGCTAAAAAGCTGGTGCAGTCCTAGGCTGTCATGACTGTTCAAGATCAAGGGATTCTAGAAGTGACTTCTCTCCATTTCAGGAAAGTGCTTCCCACCACAGGCCCCCCATCACCCTCTCCCTTTCCAAAAGGATCACCGACAGTAAGTAGAATCACCACCTGAGCTTTCTGTGTGCATCATAACTGACCACATCCAGAAAAAGTTGGAGAGAAGTGGGTGGGCTGGAAACTGTTCCCAAATCAAACCAAGCCGGAGAGCCAAGATCCCTCTCAGGATGACAAAAGAACATTTCTTCTCTCCCGGGTTTTAGGCTACTCTGGAACGAGGTCGGTACATCCAGTCAAGCCACAACACACCTGTAATGTTGTCATAGCTCCGGAAATTCATTTCGATGTGGTCCCATTCCAGTACCATGCAGTTCTCCATGCTAGGCTGAGCGATGGCCACGTACACGTCATTCTTGGAGTTGAACGTATCCACTGAAACGGACTGGTAGGGCAGAGTCTGATGAACGACAAAATCTGGGAAAGCGTGTTTAAAAATAAAGTCTACGTGAGATCTCCTGTGAGAATTATGGGCCGCTACCCCCACCCCTTCTATCTTTTCTCTCATTGATTCCAAAGAAAACTGGGGAGGAGGGAGGGTGGGAGAGAACAACACACATCCCAGCGTGTTTCAGTCTGAGAGATTCCAGAGGGTTCTGGCTTGCACGGGATTAGCAGATTGAACGCACAGCTTCTTACACAGCTTCCTTGAGATAAATAGCTCACGAGTTTGGCTAGAGTATCTCAAAGTTTTAAACAAATTTGGTGAGACCTGGCTTTCAAAAAGACAGGACAGCAAGGATGCTGCAGAGTAACATTCCTGAAATTACCATGAAATTTACTCTGTGAAGGAGGGATGCTGTGGTTAAATTCCTTTGGGAGATGCTGTATTTTTAGCTCACTCAGAACAGTCCCAGTAGTAAAGAAAAGTGAAAGTTAACTCCCAAAACGGCACTTCTGGAAACCAAACTGAACTCTCTGCCTAGGTCTCGGAGGTTTATAAAGCCCACAGTTTGGGGGAGTTAACCTAAGGGTGTTTACTGGTCACTAGCCTCATAGCAGTGCTAAGTATGGTGGTACCTGGGACCTGGGCAACGCTCTGCAGCTCAGAGAGCAGTTGCAGGAGATCTGTTAGATTTTCCTGCAGCATAGAAGCCGTCCTATTTGAGCGCATGCTCTGTTCCTCCATATAGTGGTAAGTCAATACCCGTCATCTGTATCACTCCCCTGAGCTACAATGACTCACGGTGTGAAATCTTGGTAGGAATGTACAGTTCCACCAAGAAACAGGGTTAACATGCCATTGGATGCAAGAATAGTTAGTGTGGGGGGTAGCCAGAGCACTAGCGAAGAAAAAAAGAATTTTAAAAAAACCCAAAGCATTCAGAAGTTTATTTCTCTGACCAGAAATATTTTAGGGTTCACTGCTTCTTGGCAGGCTAAAAGCGCCCAGAATAAAATGCGGGTGGATGTCTGGTTTAGGAAAGTCATTCCTATGAGAAAAGCTTGGCTTTGCCCACCTCTTCCCCTCTCAATCCTTCTTCATGCCAGCTGAAGTCCCATCTCCTCTGCAAAGCTGTTCTGATGGGCCCAATCCACAGGACCAGTCCTAACTCACTGGACTCACAATCAGGCCCTATTGTTCACATGTGATTATTCACGGTGATTGAATCTCCAATTCTGTGGCATTCTGGTAGCTCAGTCAGTAAAGAGTCTGCCTGCAAGGGGAGACCCGAGTTCAACTCCTGGGTCAGAAAGATCCCCTGGAAAAGGAAATGGCAACCCACTCCAGTATTCTTGCCTGGGAAATCCCATGGACAAAGGAGCCTGGTGGGCTACAGTCCATGGGGTTGCAAGAGTCGGACATGACTTAGCAACTAAACCTACCTACCTATAGTGACATCAGGGTCAGATCTGGAAAAATTCGAGGAATCTTAGCTCCAGAAGCTGAAGCTCAGAGAGGGTGTGCTCTTGGCCACCGACACACAACCAGCATGATGTGTCTCCTGAAGGGTTTCCTAAGAAAGGGCCTGGGTCCCCACGACACCAGCTCACAGCCGCCATTCAAGAAATAACTGACTCAGAAGCCTCACAATGATGCCAAATGAGAGAGGCATTTAAAGGGCAGACACCAGGTAATAACTAAGGGAGGCCAGTGCAAAAGGACCAGAGGCAGGTAAGTGGCAGAGCAGCTGAGCCATTGTTGAGGGGGGAAGCGTGGACAGGGTTGTGACAAGCAATGCCAGTCAGGGGCAGGAGAAGGCGGGGCTGAGGAGTCAGGGCAGAGTGAGGCACCGCAAAGAGCACCGTGCCTGCAGCCAAACCACCTGAAACCACCTTCTGCCTTTGAATTCCCAGCTGTGCACTTGCCTTTACGAGGCCTCAGTTTACTTATCTGCAGTATGGGGACAATGATCCCTGCCTCTCAAGCGCAGGGGCAGGGACAGATTGGGCAAGGCAGTGGACATGCTGACCTCAGACTCAGCACACACGAGGCAGTCCCCTCCACTGTTCTGGCCACTGCTGGGCTATCTCTCGGGGAAAGTGTCCATTGTAATGGCATGTAAGATAAAATGCCAGAGTTATGAGTCTGCTTTTTTGCCGAGTGAGCTCGGGGAAGTTACCCAACCTCTCCCTGCCTCAGTTTCCTCATCGTTTATTATGATTCATACTCATGTAGAACAGTGCTTTACATGCAGTGTGTGTTCATACATGTCACCTTTTTGGAGGAGGCCCTTTCATTGCAAGTGGACAGGAGCTACTGACTTGGCGAGTGTGGGAGGGCTGACCTCAGCCCGGCCCACTCTGAAGATGTCGGGGGAGAGGATGGGCCTGAATGAAGGATATTTGCAGGTGTAGAGAGAAGGGGGAGAAGCAGAGAGAAGGCTGCCTCTGCCTCTGACAGCAAAAGGTGGCCGAGGATCAGTGGGGACAGGCAGAAGGAATGGAGGAGGTAACCCCCTTCTGAAACATTCAGGAGCACCAAGGCAGGTGGGACACATGGGCTCCTAACCCGCCTGCACCCAGTGCTCCAAGAACTCAAGGAAGAGCTTCAGATTCCCCAGGAATAAAGTGAGAGCCACTTCTATCTCACAAGGGTGCTGCAGAGACCCAATAGGAGAGAGCCAAAAGTGTGAGCACCCAGGCTTGGCTGCACTCAGGAGTTTTACACACCTCACAACGACAGTGAGAAGCTGCCTGTGTGAAGGCTTAGGGAAGAGCCAGCATGGCTCCAGGTTCCCTCTCCTCTCTCTGCTGCTGCTGCTGCTAACTCGCTTCAGTCGTGTCCGACGCTGTGCGACCCCATAGACGGCAGCCCACCAGGCTCCCCCGTCCCTGGGATTCTCCAGGCAAGAACACTGGAGTGGGTTGCCATTTCCTTCTCCAATGCACAAAAGTGAAAAGTGAAAGTGAAGTCACTCAGTCGTGTCCGACTCTTCTCGACCCCATGGACTGCAGCCTAACAGGCTCCTCCATCCATTGGATTTTCCAGGCAAGAGTACTGGAGTGGAGTGCCATTACCTTCTCTGTCTCCTCTCTCAAGATCCCCCAAATACCAGCGTTGCTTGGTCAAAGACTAAAAATTGGAAAACTCGCCTGATTCATTCCAGTGGGCCCTGGCGGTCCCAGTGTAAAAGTCAGAAAGTGCTCTGGGGGCTGCAAGAGGTTTCCCTGGTCACAGGCTGGTCAATGGGAAAAGGAACAGGAGCAGCCACAGTCTGCTCCCTTTCTTGGAGGTAGAAGAGTACAGCCGGGTTCTTTGAATTACGGCCAAGACGGCTATCAACTCCTCTAGCATCTCCGCTTGACTTTTCTCATCCAAGTATGCCCGAGGTTACAAACACTCCCGATGACTGACTGTAACCCCAACTCCTTGTATGCAAAGACTTCTGCCTACACTGAATCCCCAGCAACAGGAGCACTCATGAGCTTAAAAATGCAGGCTCTCCAAAGCACAGACCCAAAAGTTTACATTTTTTCATTTAAAAAAATTCCAGAAAGAGAGCTGTCAAAAATAGAGAGCATTTTACAAATCTAGCCTTTAATGGCCCTATTTCCATTTATTTCCCCCAAAACATTGGTTTCACAATATTTTCTATATCCTAGCTATCTGGCAAAGCAGAGACTCCTAAATCATTTGAATTATAAACCTAATTCTTTTTAAGTTTTTTTTTTTTTTAATGTGGACCATTTAAAAAATCTTTATTGAATTTGTTACAATACTGCTTCTGTTTTACATCTTTTGGCCTCCAGGTGTGTGGTACCAGGGATTGAACCCACACCCCCTGCACTGGAAGGCAAAATCTTAACCACTGGACCACCAGGGAAGTTTCATAGGTCTAATTCTTAATAGGAGACTCCTTCTCCCTCTTCGATGACCAAAAAGGGGAGGAGGAAGAGGAGGAAGAAAGAAGAGAAGAAAAAGGGGAAGAAACGAGTGAAACAATATGATTGATGAATGTGTGCTTGTGTGAATGGGGGAGGGGACCTGGGGAATTTAAACATCTTCCCCCATCCCCCTCTTACATTACTTGTCACAGACAGCAAAAGCACATTCATTGCCGAAAGATCTCCAACAATCCACATATTGATATGACATCAATTTACTAGTGTTAAAGTATTAATGGCCTTCTCTGCAAAAAGCCCAGCCACTTCCATTCACATCGGATTAAGTTCATGATGTCAGTAGGACTCTTACAATTTAGGCCTTGCTCCCACTGGAATCAACAGATTTTTACATAGCTATTTATAGCACTTGCAGGAAATAAATTATACATGATGCTGATCCTATGGGGAGAGAAACTGCACATTAATGCATTATTTCTCTTTGCATTTTCATCAGCCCTGAAATAGGGAAGCTAACGGGACAATTAGGATGCAAAATTCACTCCCTCTAAGGAATTTAGTGAATTATCCACCTAACATGGGGAATCATGAGTAGGTAACAGGGATTTTGGAGGTGGTTAAAAATAGATTTGAAGCAGAGGGTTATGGAGGGACTGTGATTAATCTGGAGAGCTGAAACCAGCCAGGGGTTGCTTTGTGGTGTTAATTACACCCCTGCGCTGAGGAACAGGATGGTAATCATACCTTCCTCTCCCTGGGAAGAACAAGGTGAGACATCTACCTGAAGAATTTACTCCTTCCTAAGACCCTGAGCTAAGAGCAAAACAAGGCACTGAGAAAATATGCTTCTTCCCCAACCTCGCGTGAGGGTGCAATACTGGTACCATGAATCTCAGACTTGACTTTCCAACTTCCATCCCTCTTCACCTATTTCCTCCCTGGTCCTAAATAAAGCATCAGAGGACGAGGCTTGATCTGAGCCAGAAAATAGGAAGGGACTATATTTGGGGGTGGGTCACAGCTTGGTGGCACCATTTTTTCATGATGGAAGATGCTGTGAGCCAGAGTTTATTTGTTCATGAGCCTTAAGGGGATAAAACAAGTGCAAAGGCAGAATCATCATTTCCTTGCTTCTAGGGTGGGGTGCTAACTTTCTAAATTTTAGCAAAAAGCTTGTTAGGGGAGAGAAATATGTATAAGAGAATGCCCAAAATGTGTTAAGGACTTCATGCTACCCCAGAGATGCCAGGTCTGGAACAGATGCCCAAGTCCCAAGGCTCTCTACAGCCCAAGCTATTCCTCTCTGAGACTGGCAGTTTTCACACACTAGGGCCAGGTGTGAAGAGAACAACTGAAAAGCTGCTCACTTCAGTGTGGGGTTTAGAAAACTCTCCAGAAAAATGAGAAGAGGCAGAAAGGAGCCCCAGTGAGCTGTGGTTTCACATTTCATACGGCATGGCCTTGAATGTCACCTTTTGGTGCAAACGTCATTGACCGTGACCTCTGATTTATTGCGCTGCTCTACAATACAATAAATAAACCCCCAGTGGCCTGTTGGCTAAAGGGCACCTGCCAATTACACAGCTGAATAAGTCCCTGTTCAGTGATGAAGGACAAGGGCATTTCCATAAGACTTCAAGTTTCCTCTCAGAAAAGGACAGAACTTGTTGGGGTCCCTTATTGACAAAGATATCCAGAAATAATTTTTACTTCTGAGTTTTTGTTTGTTTATTTGATCGGGGAATAGCAGTAGAGTTTAAATGTGGTATTTTGTTCTTGGAGTTTTTATCTTTTGAGTTTCTATAACTATTTTCTGAGTTTTCAATCCTGCTGCTCCTACTGACATGCCTTGAGGCATTGTAGATATCAACTCTCAGCCTGAATGTTTATTTTTATAAGTCTGGTAAGCAGGTTGCATGCTGTGGATTGATCCGCTCTCCTTTAAAATGTGGCTTTAGAAGCTGTAGAAACTCCATCTAAGCTTTCGTACGGAGCTACTCTCCTGTTTTCCACAAGATATGACAGTTGAGACTGTATTTTAATTTTATCTTTTAACCTGAATATGTATAAACTGAAACCTTGAGGCAGGCCCTAGAAAAAATAATCAAACTTTCTTTACATTTTGTTTCCTCAGTGTGAATTTTTCCTTTTGATAACTCGTTGTTAACTTGTATTTCTATTCTGCCATGGTTGTGACTTACCTAGTTATCTCATTTTACATGGAACTATGAGAGCAATTTATAGATTTTAAAAGTCTGATATTTATTAGTTAAGTGTCCAATAAATTTCATATTATTCAAACAAGAGAACAGTGATTTAGGTATCTCTGCATTGGCTTTATGTGAAGCCTAACCTGATTTGAAAATGTTCTCATGCCAAACTCACCAGTTCCTGCCTTAAAAACTTTAGAGAAATTTGAAGTTGTAAAGAATCAAAATTAAAGTCAGTGCAGTTAATAAAAATCTTTCCAGACTGCTGAGATATTTTTCCTGCCATGTCAATTCATTTCTTTTTTAATGTTTAAAATTCCCCTAAAATAATTTTGATAGAAAACTTTTATCCCGACATTTTCCAACTCCCTGTTGATAGTATTTTTTAAAAAAGGATTATTCTAAATATCAGACTTTGATGATACAGGTTCTGAATACCTGTAGTTGTGCATTCATAGTCAAAGCTGGTCACATCATTCAGCTTCTTTTCCTGATATTCTGGCGGACCGATACACAGGACATCAGAAACAGTGGAATTTGTCATCTTCAACCACAGATACAGCCACTTGGCTTTGCAGTCACATTCAAACTTATTGCCCCTCAAATCTCTAAAAAAACAAAACAAACACAGACACCGAGAAACAGGCATGCCAGAAATGTTTCAGCAGTAATACGAAACTCCAGAATTCTTAATATCCTGACGTATTTAACAAATAGCAAAAAGTGGAATTTAAAAATTTTTTTCCTATTTAATGCATCCAATGTCTTTTACTTCTCATTGACTTCATGGAACACTCTTCAGTGTCCCTGATTTTAACCAGAGGGCACACAGAGAGTTCTCAGAGTTGACACACCACCACTTCTGCAAATCCTCTTGAAAATGTCCCCACACCATGCTGGAAATGGGGGAGGGGTGAAAGAAGAACAGTACCCAGCATAGGTCCTTACACGCAAAAACAAGACACTAAAGGAAGACAGTTCTGACAAATGCAATTGAAACTTTAAGATCTCGTTAAACTTGGTCCAATAAGGAATGACAAGACACAAGAAGATAAAGCAGATGGATATGCCATCGCTCATGGGGAGAAAGGGGGACCCTCTCACCCAGCATGCCGAATTGCCACTGGCCTAATTCTACCAAGCACAGGTAACATGGCAAAATCAAACACATACAATCTATATGCTGTTTCCCAGTGTTCGCTGCTTTGTCATGGATTTTTAGCTATTACAACAACAAAACGCAGTATAGGGGAAGACTAGATTTCAAGACAAGCACACATAAACTTAATTTTCATTACTTACAGTTCAATCAAAGAGTCTAAATCACTGAAGACATCCCTTGGGAGTGCTTTTATGTGGTTGTTGGCCAGAGAACTAGAACAAGAAAGTCACGATTTAATGTGTTTATTATCTTTATGCCCAGTCACTCTGAAGTCCCTTAAATAATGCAAGTGATTTAAAACAGAGCTCAATGCAGTTCAATGTCTGACTTTGGTCACTGATACTGAGATAAAGAATTTTAGTTTAGTTATAAAAAGATAACATTAGAGATGCTGAACTACACAATATAAGTTTTTTGTTTTGTTTTGAAAACAAGCATTTATTAAGCTCTTGGTATATACACTAAACTTCATGGTTTATGATATACATGATATACATGTTGGCATCTCACGTTTCTCAGAATAAAAGCCAAAGTCCTTTAGATGGCACCCAAGGTCCCCCATTGTCTAGTTACCTCCATTCCCACCTACCCGTGGGACTGAATCTCTAACGACTCTGATCACCCACACTGGTTGCTTTGCTATTCCTCACACAGGCTAGGCATGCTTCTAGTTCAAGTTCTCTGAACCTGGTGTTCATCTGCCTGATGCTCTTCCCCTAGTTATTCCCATGGCTCAGCCAGCACCCTCTCTAGGTCTATCCTCCACTTTCACCACCTTCCCTGATCCCTACACAAGTCCCTTCCATGCTCTGTTGATCTTCATCAAGCAACTATCACTTAGCAAACACTACATATTATCTATTTGTTTACTGACTGTGTATTCTCCCTAAACATAAGCTACATGAGGACAGAGGTTTTTGTCTGTCCATATCTGCATCCCTTGCATCTAGCACAGTGGCACAAGTGGGTACTCAATAAGTCTCTCTCAATGAATGTTTTAAACACCAAATGAGAATGATTTAAAAAAAAAAAACAAAAAAACAGATGTTCGGTCTTATCCCAAGAAGTTTCCTAGTAGGGCATCCATGTGAATTTTATTACTGTGACTAAAAACAAAGGAGTCAGTAAATACTCTCTTACATAAAGAATCTCAGCTCTAACCCTAATGATAAAACAAAATCTCAGTGAACCACAAAGTTTAGGGAATGACTGATTGAGATCAATCTCATTTTCTCATTAATGAAGGTTAACTAGAAACCATTCTGCATTTTTGCTCTTTGAGTTGAAGAACTCTCTATAATGTCTCTCTATAATATAGCCCCCATCTTTAGGAAGTAGACTTGAACAAATATTATCAACTCTTTCTCTGATGATTCAGGATTATGCAGTGTCCTGTCATCATCCTGCTGAAGATGAATGTCCACGGTGCTGGGCCGCTGACGTAGAAAGATGCTAGGTGTTGAAACGACATACATCAAGTCTGATTTCCCCCAGCCCTCGTGCCCTGCGTGAGTCAGCCAAAACACTCATGCTTACTTTTGTTTTCTTCTACACACTTGAGTACAAACAGAAAACACATAAATGATAATCAACACATAGGGAATTGAGCACCACCCCCTTTAAAAATATATATGAAATCAGTCTTTTATAGTTTCCTAATGACCCATCCAAGAAGTAGGAATCAGTGTTCTTCCTTAGAGTCAGCTAGGATAGAAAGCTTTGTGCCCATTTTTAATCCAAACATTCTTACTGCGTGATATCAACAGAATACAGGGAGACCTATAGTTTCTGAATCATGTCCTTTCTCATCCAGGTAACCACAAATGGACTGAAATACAATTTCATGTATCATTTTACATTTCTTTCCTAAATGATTTATTTGTATATTTTTAAAGATGTTGGAAATAGGTTGGAATTGTAACTACAGATTGTAGATTATAGACTTCGGATGTAATCAGACTGAACATTCTCCAGAAGCAGCTTTTTGAAATTTAAAAAGGAGATAGTTGTTTTTATTTTCTTCTGGTTGCTAGTCACTTTTTTTTTTTAAGTGAAGCACCATTTTTTAGCTAATTAAAGGTTACTAGTTTCCTGCATTGGAGAAGGAAATGGCAACCCACTCCAGTGTTCTTGCCTGGAGAATCCCAGGGATGGGGGAGCCTGGTGGACTGCCGTCTATGGGGTCGCACAGAGTCGGACACGACTGAAGTGACTTAGCAGCAGCAGCAGCAGTTTAGCTAAATAATTTTAGTGAATTGAAATGCACTAGATTGAATTGATAAGCATATATGGAGTCATCAAGGCCAAAATAAAAGCAACTGTTCTAAATGTTCAATTAAGATTTCAGAAAGCTGAATTATTTAGATGGACTGTCCACCACCACCTCCCCACACCCCCAGACTCACTGCAAAACATTTCACTTTCCACTTCATTTTGTCATGGCACTTACTTCATTTCTAAAACTACTTAACAGTAACTGGTCCCTTGGGCTTTGTAGGACCGCTGAAAAAACAAATGTCCCAGATTTTAGTTACAGATTGGCACTGTTCCTTCAATGCTTTGAAACCTGATCTATGTTCTTTTGTGTATGAATGTGAGTCTGCAGGTATTAGAAAAGTTCATAAAAGATAAAAAGCAGGTATTTAAGCAAATTTCAGATAGTCACTTCCTTAAGCACAGAAGTGAAGTTTAATGAGCTGATGTATTCTCTTTGCTTACCAGTTCACAAAAAAAAAAAAAAAAAAAGAGGATGGGGTGGACTGGGGATCAGTTCAATCCTTAGACAGTGTTTTGCTGCTTCATGCTCACGCTGCATGCATGCTCAGTCATGCTTGACTCTTTGTGACCCCATGGACTGTAGCCCACCAGGCTCCTCTGTCCATGGGATTTTCCAGGCAAGAATACTGGAGTGGGTTGCCATCTCCTACTCCAGGGAATCTTCCCAACCCAGGGATCGAACTCACATCTCCTGCATTGGTAAGTGGATTCTTTATCACTACACCACCTGGGAAACCCTGAACAGCAGAGTAAATGTTTTTTATTACTACATACATCTCCAGCCTTGGAGGAGTCAACTTTAAAAGTCCTAAGACTTGCACTGCAGTAGAGCACATATGGAACACCCAGCTTAGTAACTCATTGGTCTGCCAGTGAGTCAGAAAGAACGCCCTGCTGGTTTGGCCCCATGGGAGACGCCGGGGAGGAGTAGAGCAAATGGAAGAGCTGTCGGAACCCTGCCCTCAGGGAGCTTTCAACCCAGCTCAGAGATGAAACTAGCATCCGTGAAATGGCATCAACCAATATGGCCAATGTCTACTGCCAAGAACTGGTTGTGTGGAGTCAGCGGAGCAGGCTACAGGAAGGGAGGAGCGGGGATCAGGGCTGGCTCCAGGGAAAAGATAGAACTTAATCTGGACTGTGGAGGAAAAGGCAGGTCCCAGAAGACTGTGGGCAGAAGAAACCATCTTCTGGGCAAGGGAAATGATGTAAGGGAAAGGCTGGCTATGGGGTGAATTGGGTGTGCTCAGGAGAGCCCAGTATTGTGGGCATGTTCAGGGAAGTAAGGCTGGAGAGCTGGGGAGGGGGGTGCTCCCTAGGCTTGACTGGAGGATGGTAACACATGCCAGATGAACGTACATCTCCTCTAACACATCAGATGCACTCTGGACCCAAACAAGAGACTCCTTTATTCCCTCTGTGTGTGCCCGTGTGTGTCACACAGACAAGGAGGTGCCTCTTGCACACATATGGGTAACACAGCACATGGTTGTTTGTGCAAATGCGCAAGCACACACACAGTTATGTACACCCATGAGTAGAAGTGTATGGACCAAGGGCCCACATACACAAAAATATGCAAATATATATGCACAATACCTGCATATTCACACCTGTTTTCAGATCAGGGACCCACAGCCAATTGGTTCAATGAAAGTTGACATCTGGGCAACATCAACCAGTCACACTGGCTTTGCTTTAGGTGCAGAATCTGCCCAGAGCCTTTGCTCAGAAACAAAGCCCCTCATTCCTGACTTTTGGGAAGTAGATTTGTCTGGCCACAGCTGTTCCTCTCCAGACATCCACAGCTGTCTTACCAAAGACCCTGTCTAGCCACCCAAACTGCCAAGGCTACTCAGCAGCCATTGGAGAAAACTGAGACTTCTTTACGGGTGGATGGAAGGAATGATGATGCTCTGCTGTGGAGGAGGAAGATGATAATAACGCCAACCAGATCTTGGGCATTTACCACGGATAATGGGCTGGATGCTTTGCAAACAAGCATTAACCCACCATGTGCAGCTATTTTATGAGTTCAGTATAATCATCCCCATTTTCAAAGATGAGGAAAGTGAGGCTCAAAAAAGGTTAAATAATATTAACAAATGGCAGCCTTGAGATTTGCACCTAGTCTGTGTGACTCAAAGCCCACTGTCTTAGCCTCTACAAGAATGTGAGGATTGGGCATCTAGGCTGAATCTGAAAAAAACAATCAAGATTTTTATAGGAAGGAAAGAAATCACAGAGAAATAATGCCAATAAGAGTTTGATGCTGTCCAGGATCGGCTGTGCTGTTTGGACCTCCCATTCCTGCTCCCTCATCTCCTTCCTCTACAAATTGTGACTCAGGCAAGACTTTTGATTAGTAGGACTCCAGAATCAAGTGCTCGCTGAGCCTACTGACAGATACCTTTGCCTCTATCAGGGTCTGATGTAAAAGATGATCCCTTTAGATGCTGTATCAGTTAGAGTTCACATACAGGAGGTACTGACACCCTTGCCTAATACTCCTGCTCAAAGCCCTTCAATTTCCCCAGTTTATTTTTTTGACCATAGACAAGCTCGCTATGGAAATGGGGTATGTTATCCTACTCACACACAAAGTTTCTAGTATGCAAATGTGACTGGTTCCTGGCTGTTAAATTGCTCCTACCAAGACAAAGACGATGTTCACATTTTCATAAGCTCAGCCACTATTTCTCCAGTTTTCTAAATTTGCTAAGTGTGTGGTGCTTGTTTCATTTGATACGCCAATTCAAATCAATTTGTTTAATTTTTTTCTCCAGAAAGCTATTAAAGAACCCAGAGAGCTTAGCTTAAGCCACAGATAAATCCAACATAAAAGAAAAAGCTATTTGCATTCAAATTAAAGGAACCACAAAAATGTCTCTATTCTGCTTCAACAAATGTTGATCTTCCATTCAGCACTCTTCAATGAGTTAGGTAAGCCTCAGTTCCCAAATCTGTACAATGGGGACTCCCAGATTAAGGAAAAAGACAAAAGCTTACTAAGCACAGAGTAGGTATACAATACATGTTTCTTTCCTTTCCATCTCCTCCATCAATCCCACCACTCCCTGATTTCACAGGCAGTCACGTAAACCACAATGGTGATTCAGGAGGATGGAGAAGATAAGAAAGCCAAGTGTGTGAGTGCTTATGATGGGATGGTACCTGACTGACAATATAGAAACCTCTCGGGCAACCTAGAAATGAATTTCCTTCAGTGGCTATTACAATATGGACAAAACAGCCAAGAAAGAGAGGGGCACTGGGAATTCCACTCAGTACCCTGTAATAGCCTACATGGGGAAAGAATCTGAAAAAGAACAGATATATGTGTATGTATAACTGAATCATTTTGCTATACACCTGAAACTAACACAACATTGTAAATCAACTATACCCCCACATAAAATAAAAATTTTATAAATGGAGAGAAGCACCAGGAAGTGACCCTCACTCTACACATTAAAGAAGTTACAACACTTTTCACAGGACTTACAGGTGAGTCAGGTCACGGAGGCCACGGAAGGCATTTCTTGAAATTGTTTCTATTTTGTTCCCTTCAATGAACCTAAGAAGAAAATCCATATAATTAAACTGAATTTTCTGTGCTTAATACCTCATAAAAAGATACTGGGATGCTTTCGGAATGGAGTCTAAAAGCATTTATGAATTTCAAAAATTCACGTTCAAAGTCTTGGCCAGTTACACCAGATTCCAAGTGGGAACCGGGTGTGTGCGCAAGAGCGCATGCACACAGATATGCTTTTTGCATTCCTTCCAGAAGCAGCATGGAAGTCTTCAAAGTCAGAGTTGGCAGCATGGGTAGAAACATCTTGGGGGAGAAAGAAGAAAGCCCCAGATGAAGGCAAAGGAATGGAAAGGAAAGTGAAGTCACTCAGTCGTGTCTGACTCTTTGCGACCCCATGGGCTATAGTCTAACAGGCTCCTCTGACCATGAGATTTTCCAGGCAAGAGTACTGGAGTGTATTACCATTTCCTTCTCCAAGACAACGACAAGATATTCTCAAATTCCACAAGATTGGAACGCTTCCAGACCTCTTTCCCCCTCCAACCTTCTTACATTCCACAGCACCCGGTTATTAATATTTTTCTTTATGTCACTGTCCCTTGAACAGAGCCCTCTGTTTTACACCACCATATTGAAGCCTTTGGGCTTCCCAGATGGCTGAATGGGTGAAGAACCTGACTACCAATGGTAGGAGACACAGGAGACATGGGTTCAGTCCCTGGGTTTGGAGGAGCCCCTGGAGGAGGACATCGCAACCCACTCCAGTATTTTCGCTTGGAGAATCCCATGAACAGAGGAGCCTCATGGGCTACAGTCCACATGGTTGCATAGAGTCAGACACAACTAAAGCGACTCAATGCTCATGCACACATTGAAGTCTTTGCCCAGAGATAATTCAATTAAACTTGGCTTCCAACAAGCTTGGGCTTCCCTTGTGGCTCAGCTGGTAAAGAATCTGCCTGAAATGCAGGAGACCTGGGTTCAATCCCTGAGTAGGGAAGATTCCCTGGAGAAGGGAAAGGCTACCCACTCCAATATTCTGGCCTAGAGAATTCCATAGACTGTGTAGTCCATGGGGTTGCAAAGAGTCGGACATGACGGACAGACTTTCACTCACTCACTCACTCCAACAAGCTTGAGTTCATCACGCCCTGCACGGCGTCACCTCTGAACACATGGGCAACAAGACAGAGATACTCTCTAGATCTCTAGGTCACTGGAAATAGAAAGTATAAAGAAGGTGAGCACAGACCAAACTTCTTTCTCAGTGCTTAAATGTCTTAGGGCTTGCACATAGGATCTCACAATAAAAACTCCGGCCGTGCTTTAAAGTCTCTGTGGGAAATACATGAAGTGAATGCACTGGGACTATTCCCTAGAGCCACAAAGAACTAAATTTCAGTTTATGGCCTCACATTTCTTCAAGTATAAGAGGGTCTCTGATGAGATGGTCCAAGGGAGAGGCTATGCACTGTGATGTCATTAGTTAGTGAAACAGTTCTTGATTTGTATACTGAGAATGATCTGGTCTTTTTAAAAAAAAAAAATCAGGGGTCTATTCAGCAATAAACTTCAGTATAAACTGAGAAGCAAACTTCCTCCTCAATAACTTTGACAGGAAGATGCCCTACTGGAAAGAAAGAACAGATTGCTCTTTACTCAGCACTTCCATTGACTGTTTATGTGCTTCCGTAGAACCTAGTTAAACTTAGCACTTCAGCCTGACCACTCTTCCCAGGTTACCTAGACTATCAGGTATTATGACAGTACCTGTATTATGTGTCATCTGGAGAAAGAATTCCTCCAGAGACATCTTTCCTGAGGACAGAAAATCAGCAGAGAGCTTTCCTAAACACAAGATGTGCTTAGAATTCAAATATCTCAGATAAGAAGGCAGAGACAAGGTTTTAAAAATCCCTCTGAATGCTAAGTGAGGAAATTCCATCTGATAGCTGGATTAATATTATTACAAAGTGACAAAAGACAAGGATGGGAGAACTTAAGGGGAAAAAAGACAGAGTGTGAAAAGGCAGAAATCAGAGTGAGGGCAGAGCTCATTGCTGGTGACGGGACAACTGCACATCTGAAAAGGGAAAGATAACCTTTGTTTTAAAGGAGAAAAAATAAAATTAGACTCCCAGCAGCAGCTCACCGGGGATACTGCAAATGGGATATAGGACAGTTGAATTAAAAACATGAAGTTGTAGCCCCAAATATGGAGACTTTCTCACAAATATGTAACCCTCAGAATCCTTCAGCTTTATTTCTGGCTGATCAGCAAATCCACGCCTAGTTTTCAGAGGTAAAAATACCCGATGCAATTTCCAATTGTGCTTACGACAAGACAAATTAAATGTCAGCAGAGAATGAATGAATATCTTTCCTTCTTTGTTCCCTTTCCCCCTCTTTTTCTCCAACCTCCTCCTGCCCCAGCATGTTCATACACAAGTAAACTATAAAAGGTCAGCGCTGAAAAGAGAATGGGGTTTTCTGCATTTTCTCCCCCACCCCCAAGCTCTCTAAGAGATGCTGTTCCAGCTTGAAAAGCAATACAGCCATTCCACTGACATACCAATTACTCAGCACACAGACAAAACACAAAACTTACAGGTATTCAAGATGAAAGAGCCCAGCAAAAGCATCATCCCGGATGACTGTGAATGAGTTAGAATTCAGCAATCTGAAAACAAGAGACAGATATCAACAGATTCCAGTGAATAAGCGCAAAAGTTGAGTTACGTGGTGAAGCCATTTCTGTTTCTTTGGTTATGTTCTGATCTGTGGGCAAACATGGGCTCTTCTCAGTCTAAAACTGGCCCATTCCATGCACAGCCTGACTCATAGACACTGATGGATAATGGCAAGTAGATTCCCTTTGGCCAGATTTTCTGGTCACCCTTATGATTCCACCTTTCTTCCCTGTGGGTCTCAGTAAATATGACCTAAGAGCTGTTGTCTCATAGCTTTGCAATGTTCAGCACAACTAAACAGCCGGTGAGTGCTTTATGATGCACACATCTATAAAGAAGTAATCTAACTCTTGGAGAAACTTGAATTCAGAGAAGTGAAGTGACTTGATCAAAGTCACACAGTTGAGACCAAACAAAATGAAACAAAACAAAAAACCTTCCTAGCATACTACACCTGCCCATGGGAAATAACAAAAAAGTTTAAGAAAACTTCAGAAGATTCTTGTTCATCACATAGTTGTTTGAGTTGCCACTTAAGCCTTTGGTAAAAGTTTATAGTCTCTACCGTCACCACTGATGACTATTCTGCATTTGTATCATATGGAAAGAATATGTTAATAGAACTATAATTTCTCAGAAATTAAAGATTTTAAAGTGGTAAGGATAATGCTGTAAGTAGGTACATAACATTTCAAGAACAAAAAGGTCAAAATGAAGTTGATTTGGGATGAGTCTACTATATGCCATGTCTTCATATCTTTCTGTTTGCATCAAGTATGTTGACAGTTTTCATTCTGATCTCATTCAAGTTTAAGAAATTAATACAAAAAAAGAGTGAGCTAAGTACTCATGACCTTGCCTGTCACTGATCTGCTTTTGAAAACTGCATTTTGGACATTGATTTTCATCAGGAAATATTAACTGACCAAGGCTACAAGGCACAGGACATGAATACTTGGCAGAAGCAGCTGGGATGAAGAGGAGTTACGAGTGTGGGCTTTGGGCCCTGGGTCAGAGTTCTGGCTGTGATTTTGGGCAAGTTACTTAACTTCTCTGAGCCTCAGTTTTCCCATCTGTCAAATGGGAAAAGGAAAATACTGATATCATTAAATAAAAATTTGTCCATAAATGCATAGCATGCCGTCCAACAGTTTACATATTCAGTCTAATTTACATACTAGAAATATTCCTATGACCATAATAACATTAAGAGTTTAAAATGCAGGCTCTCTTTTAAAGGGAGGTGTTTGGGACATGGTTCATTTGGGCAAAATTCAGGCCATAATTCAATGTAATTAATCTCCCCCATTGCTGCTGGGTGTGGGCGACGGCGTCTACAGTAAAGTCCTTGAGGAAAACACATGCCAGAGAAGGAAAGGGAGCTGAGCACTGGGAACTCAGCTCGGTGGGGACACGATGGACCAAATCAACACTAAGAGCCTGCCTTGGTCTACTGGTGGAGCACGGGTATCTTGGGAAGGACAGATACCCAGGAGGCAGAGAAGGCTCTTCCCAAGACCACAGCCCCAACCCGCAATTCCAGAGGGGACTTCCCACACTCACAGCAACTGCAGGGAAGGCAGATGGGAAAACATCCGGTCCTTGATTTCTGAGAACGTTCCATTTACCAGGCTCCTACAGGCAAGAGAGGAACAACATGGAGACTATGTTCTTTCAGGAAGTACCAGGCAGGATGGGCGAGTGGCCTTGTCCAAACTCCTCCACTCAGGAGTGAGGCTTCAAGCAGGACTTCTTGGGGGAAGAAACAAGACGAGTCCAGCCATTTTCCAATGAACCGGATCAATAAGAAAACTGCGCTGAACAACGGAAACCTTTACCATCAGTCTAGCTCCTTCCATAGACATTATCTCAGCCGGTTTAAATCAATCCCTTTGCTTCCTTTTCTTAACTACAGGAGGCCTTAGCTGAAAATGGATAATTGCTTTACCTCTGCCCATGATTCTGTTTGTGTAGACACAGCATTAATGTTGGCCCATGAAACTCCAGGATAGGATTAAGCATTCCCCTTGGGAGCACCGCTCTGAAAGTCACTCAGAGCACTTCTGATTAAATGCACCGTAAAAGCCTTGGGGAAAATCTCAGAGACACCTGAACTTGAATGTGCAGTGGGAGGCAATGCCATCTGTCAGATTTAACGGTCAACCAGAGCAAGGACCTTGACTATTTTAGCCACCAGGTCCCTCATCCTTTCTGGCCCCAGTAGGACCTCAATACATCATTTCAGAATTATTTCAGTTAGCATGCCATTGTGTTAAGCAGCTGGTGGTATAAGGGATTTAACCAGGGGAATTCTCATTTCTAGAATTCTCCATGTCATCTGACTTAGCAATATTAGGCATCAAACGGGCCCTCTGTTCTGGCCTGGCCAGACTCTCCTGATTTCTATAAATGCAAATATGAAGCCCTTCACTCCTGGGTCTGGACCCCAGTACCTTGCTTGGGATGGAGGCAGGGAAGTGGAGACAAGAGAAAGTGTGAGCAACTTCCCCCTCCCCGCCCTCAAGGGGAATCCGTGCCCTAGGACAGAATAGGTATCACTCCAGCACCTTGGCCCTGAACAAAGGAGTCTTCTCAGCAGGAAACAGTTTCCCAGCAGTGAAGATATAGCCCAAGAGCCCCTTCCACAGCCATGATGAGAGCTGGTCATGTGGCCTGAGTGACTGTAAGGTCAGGTTGAAAGCATTTTCAATCAGGTGAGTCAGTAAGGGGAAGCCCTTTCCTATCCGCTCCTCCAGCGCTGAATAGGCAGCCAAGGTAATGCGTGGTGGGGAAGTGGGCAAGAAGGCCTTGTAAACTCAGGGCAAGAAGTCAGGCTGACTCCCAGCACTTGCCCACTGAGCTAAATGCCCACACTCTCTAGTGCTCCACCAAGTCCCCTGTGCCTCCCTCTTCCAGGCCACATGGAACTGCATCACCACTTGCAGAGGGGACATGCCCTTTCCCAGGTTCTGTCCAACCTGCAGTGTGAACAGGTCCAGAGGAGGCCACCGTGGAAACCACAGCCCCAGACCTCTCGGGTGGGACAGCGAGGCCTCATCCTTGCGCAATGGCTCCAGTCCTGCTGGGCTGCATATACACGCCCCCACATAACCCCCACACGTCTCCACTCCAGCACACATCCTCCTCTCAAACTTTAATGCATGCCAGTGTCACCTGGGGACGGCCAAATGCAGACTCCGAGGCTCCACTCCCCAGACCCTGCATCATTCGGCGCGGGCCCCGGAATCTGCCTTGGCACAAACTCTCCAAGGTGGATCTGATGCAGGTGGCCCGCGGGCCAGACTTTGAGAAAACATTGCCACAGGGACTTGTCCGGCTTCCCAGACTCCGAGTCTCGGGTTCCCCTCATCCTCCCCCGGCCCCGAGGCTCCACCCACGTCCCACGGCGCGCCCCAACCCAAACGCAAAGAAAAGGGGCCGGGAAGCAGGGGAGTCAGGGTCGCGCTGTCCAGGCGCCAGAGGCAGCTCCCGGGGCAGCAGGGTGGGGCAGGACGGGGCAGGGGGCTGGCGGGGTCCCACTCACTCACAAGGAGCTGATGTCGCCCGGCACGATCCTGGGCACCCAGGAGGAGCCCACGCAGATGATGGACTCCTTGGTACAGCTGCAAGTGGCGGGGCAGCGCACCAGCCGCCTCACCTGCGCGCTCGGCGGGGTCAGGCACGCGGTGCCCAGAAGCAGCAGCAGCAGCCCCGGCGCCCCGCCGCCCCTCCGCAGCGCCATGCCCGGGTCCCCGGTCCCCGCCCCGGCCACGACCCCCGCCGCCGCCGCGCCGCGCGCTCGGACCCTGCGCCGCTGCAGACGCGGGCGCTGCTCGCGACTCCGCCGCCGCTACTGGCGAGGACGAGGGCGCCGCGGGTGTGGGAGGCCGAGCCGCAGCCGAGCAGCATGCTGGCCGCCACCCCCACCCGGCGCCCCCCCACCCGCGCCCGGGCTGCTGGGCGGCCGCCGCCGCTGCGCCCGCCGCACCCGCGCCCGCAGCCCGCTCTGGCCAATGAATAATGCGGGGCGGGCGCCCGCCCGCGGGGAGGGGGCCTCGCACCGCCCCCGCCGCGCCCCGCCGGCCCCTCCCGGCCCCTTCCCTGGAGCTGCGGAGGGAGGAAAAAGTTAGGTGACCTTGGGGGAGGGGCCGGCCTGGACGCAGACCCCCGCCCCCGCCCCGGGGACCTGGCCGAGCGATGGGGGATCAGATGCCCGCAGTCCCTCCACTGGCTCCAAATGATTTGTGCGGAGACCCTGGGCTCCTTTGAGCCAGACCAAAACGTGAGGAAGAAGGAAAAGTAGGGCTCGGAGCAGTGGCTTGATCACTGGGAAGGGAGACTTTGTCCTGGGTCTTTGAAGAGTACAGAATTTTGAGCTGCCTTTATTAATATTTGAAGGACGTGAATGCTGTCATTTGAGATCAGCGGGGATGGGCTTGCTTGTCTTTTAAGGTGGGGCTGTGGGGTCTCGGCTCCCTGCTCTCAGCACCGGAGGCTTACAGAAGCTAGCCGCCTTCCTCTCCTGAAAGCATGAAGGCAAGAGAAGCCGCTACAGCCCTGCGCGCCCCTGCTGCTCCGGGGCCTGCCTACTGGTCACCACTGAGCTCGAAAGCCTAGCCAAGCCCTCCCTCTCTCAGCGCATCACTAGCCACCCCACCCACCCGAATTAAAGCACTAGGGGCAATAGTTAATGTGATACATTCTAGGCTCTGTACATTCAGTCTTATAACTCTTTGAGGCATGCCCTAACCTACCCGTGAGGAAACTGAGGCACAGAAAAGTCAGTAACTGTCCGGTGGTCAAGGAGTAAATGGTTGGGCAGAAATGGGGGTTAGAGCTTGGATGGGGGATGTGGGTAACCAGGCCCTGCTGAGACCCTCTTCTCACCCACCCCCCCCCCCTTTGATGCGCTGAGCTTGAATCTTACCACAAGACAGTGTGAGCTGGAGAAATCAAAGAAGATGGTCAACGCAGAATCAAAATGGCAAAAAGCCAGGACTACTCAGAGTGCAGAATCAAGGACCCATCATCAGGCTACTAACCAAGGAAATCATTTCGTATCTTAAGATACTACTGAAGAAGCAGTACCGGATGCAAATGGTTATGATTGTAGGAATCAGTACTCTGGCTGCTTCAGCGATCATTTTAAGCAGATATGGCTGGCCACGGGGGCAGAGAGACTGGGTGGGCAAAGGATCATACTGTATCCTCAGGGAACTTGAAGTCTCACTGGGCAGATAACCCTGAAGAAGTAACTCCATATGGCTACATGGGGGTCACAGATTGACCATAAGGGGTTCAGGAATCGTAAGTCAGTTTGTTGCAGGTAACTTCATGGAGGGCGTTGACATTCATTGCAGGTCATCGTTTAGCCAGCACCAAGCATCCATGGGAACCAATCTGCATTTATCATCACTTAATTCACATATACCCTGGGAAATGGGTCTTCACATTTTATAGATGGGAAAACTTAGCTCAGAGATGTGTTTCTCTTGCCCAAGGTCACACAGTACATAGCCAGGAGGATCCTACTCCAGAACTGGCCACTGTGTGTAACTCTCACTGCTGTGTTCTTGTTTTGTTTCGGCTGCTCTGCAGGGGATGCAAAACTTCCCTGACCGGGGATCAAACCTGTGCCACCTGCAGTGGAACCACGGAGTCTTAACCGTGGGACCACCAGAGAAGTCCTCCTCACCACTGTGTTGACATGCACTGCCTACATACCTTACTCAGCAAGGCCCAGTGCTGGCAATGTGGATGCAGACCATAGTCTGGAGAGGGTGATATGCACATGGATCCACAGCCATGGATATGTGTCCTGCACATCCTGAAAGATGTCTCCCTTGAGAGAGACAGGCTACTGCTTTATAGAGAGGAGGAGGTGGGGATTCTCAAACACAGTACCTTTTTGCTGACCCCGGAAAATGTTCTCAGCTGTGAAATGGAGCAAGGAAGTAGGACAGGGAAGGTAAGCTCTCTGTCCCCAGAGCTAGATAGCTGTGGGTTTGCAACCCAGCCTGCCACTTACTATGTAATAGTGGGCAAGTTATGGCCCACATTAAGGCAAACTCGATGCCTTAGTTTCCTCATCTGGAAAATGGGATAGTTGTGTGTACCTTTGGGAGCTAAATGTGATCAAGACTATAATGAACCCAATGCCACGTAAGAGGTACTAAGTATTTGTTCAGATATCTGTGTGATATTGTGGGCAGGACAATTCTTAGATAAACCCTGGGATTGAAGGGAATGGGCAGTGGGTGGTGTGTGAGAGGCTGTGAAGGGAGATGAATTTTTCTAACCTTTGTGCCTCTGCTTTACTCAGGGACAAGACACATTATTTCTCAATCAGCGGTGACACTTGGCAAAGTCTGGGGATAGTTGGATTTTGCAGTGGGGTGGATGCTACTGGCACCTAACAGGTAGAGGCCAGGGATGCTGTAAAACATCAGTGCACAACAAAGCATGATCCAGCCCAAATACCACAAGTGCGGAGTGCAAACGCCCTGGTCTAGTGTCCTGGAGAGACTCTTGGCATGAGGAATTCCAGAGGTGCAGATTCTAGGCCTGGCTCATCACTGATAAACAAATCCTGGTCATGTCACTCCCATCTCCAGCCTATATTTTCTCATCTATAAAATGGGTATAATGAAACCTTCCTCTTTATCCCCTAAATAAATGTGACATATCATCATTATTGGGCTTCCCTGGTGGTTCAGATGCTAAAGAATTCACCTGTAATACAGGAGACCTGGGTTCAATCCCTGAGTTGGGAAGATCCTCTGGAGATGGAAATGGCTACCCACTCCAGTATTCTTGCCTGAAGAATTCCATGAACAGAGGAACCTACTGGGCTACAGTCCATGGGGTCGCAAAGAGTCAGACACGACTGAGTTACTCACACTTTCACTTTCATCATCATTATTCCTATCCTTTCCCTCCCCAAGCTAGGTCTATCTCCAACCCATTTCCTCCAACCTGGAAAACTAGAAAGATCCTGATAGGAACAGTGCAGAGAGAAGACTTGGGTGGCATAGCTGGCAGGCTTGGTATTTGTTTCAGTTCTGCTAGAGACACTAAGTGAGTGCTTGTAAATTATAAGGTGCAGTTTATAAATTAAAATATAAAAATGGAAATGCAGATTACTTTGGTTTGATTCCAAGATCTTCAGTGGTTAAAAAAAAGAAAACCTTAATAGACAATCAGAGAAACACAATCTGTTTCCAGGAAATAGCAAGAGTTTTTCAAAATGTAAAAATTTTTGTTCAGACATATACTTACTCAAGCTCTATCTCCACGTCAGGAGCATGCATTTCTATGGGGGATGAAATGGCACAGGCTGAAGTGGCATGTGTAGGCAGATCAAAGCGTTATTCATTCATTCACCTCTCACTCAACCACCTGCCATTAGGTCAATATTGATTCAGAGCCTACTGGGTACTGGGTTGGATTTAGGTATGAAGTCGAAGGAAATGTCAAGAATGCCAGTTCTTGACATTTTTGGCTGGAGCCAGTGGGTTGATGGAGGGATCATTTCTTGAGATGAGAAAGCCTAGAAGAGGAGAGAGTTTGGCTGGGAGAGAGGTATCAAGGGTTTTGGATTGGCGATGTTGACCCTGAAATGCCCATGAGCCATCCACATGCTAATGCTGAGTTGGCAGCTAGATGGCCAGTGGATATAGTAAGGAGGAGGTAGTAGGGGTGGATCCTCAAACCTGTTTGAAATCTTGATGCTCCTTCAGGGAGCCCTCAAAGTAATGTTAGTTGATTGAATGAATGAATGAGGGAATGAATGGATGATATTTTGTACATACAGACAATAAAGAGAAAATATCTATGAGGTCTAATCAGCAGGGAATTACAGAAATCTTGCAGAAGAGTGATAATTTAAGAATACTGCAGTTTGGGATCTATTTTTAAAGCAAACATAATCTTCAAATTCTAAACCAATCTGTAAATCATGTAAGAATCTCAAAGACCTTACCACACTTCTCATACCCCTCCCCCACTTTCCAACTAAACCCCATTGCACCTCCGTCCCTTCCCCCCACCCTCCATCCCTCCTTGGCTCACCCCCTCACCCCCCACCTCCACCCCCATTCTTACCTTGCCACCTTACTGATGTTCTCACCAGACTTACAAGCTTTAGAAAGTCTTCACTAACATCTAACTGGCTCTGATGCTTGCTGTAATAACCAAAGAAAAATTATTCATCCAAACCTCAAAGGCACTTGGTTTGAATGGCTACAAATTGGATTCTCTGGGGGAAAAAAAACCAAAACAGTCTTGTCTCTTTTTTTTCCAATCAAAGAGTTTGCCAATCCCTCTTTGACCACATCACCCTAATATGCCACTCTTGTGGTTGGCTGCTGGTCAAATGTTTCTGGCTTCCCATCGTTTCTTTTCTTCATCAACTCAGTGGGTGTCACAAGTCTGGAATTCATTCTGAATATGCCCCAAACTGGCCTCTTGAATTCAATTGTATTCTTGAAGAGCTGCCTGTGGATATTTCATGCAGTTTCCTAAATCAGCTGAAAGGCCCTCATGATGCTGGCCATGGTATCTGATGATCTTTGCCACCTCCTCCTCCCCACCAGGGTAATGGACACCTGTGGGATATCTGTCACCAGTCATCAACAATCCCTTCTCATGACAACAGGACACAATTTTGCTTCAGAGGGAATGATTCCTTCCCAACATTCAGTCTAATTCAGTTCAATTCTATGTGGTTCATTTGATGAATACTCTCATTTTCCATTGCACATGGCTCTAGACTAGAGCATTCCAGAACATTCCACTCTCCTAGCCACAGTGACTAGTTTTGTGGTGAATGCACCATCCAACAGGAGCAATCAGGGCTAACAAAACTGCTTGACAGGACTTATATGGTTACTATATGGGGAAGAAGTCTTACCTTCCACTCGCCAAGGAGTTGGGGTAGTGTGAGCTGGAGAACCCACACAGGTTACTGAAAAGGTGCCCCTCTAGGAGAGGAATTTGATGGCTTGTTGTTTGAGCCTCAGATTAAGTCACCCATTAAACTCTTCAGTTTTGTGAGACAATAAATCCCCTTTCTTTGTAACTAGCCAGAGAATGGGTTTTGGTTTATTGCAACCAGATGAATCCTACCTGGCCCATCCAGATATCATGAACTCATTCAGACAGCATTAGTCCATCCAGGCATCACTAATCCAGCCAGACATCAGGGACAATACATAGCAACTTCAAGATGAAACTGGGAAGCAGGTAAAACTCAGTAAGTATCCCTAGCTTTGCCTCTCAAAGCAAATTTCCCCAAATTTGTGGTATCCTTTCCCACCCCTTTGTCAGGGAAAAGTTTAAATTCTGTACTTTTTTGGTCGTTTTTCTTTTTCTCTTAATCAATACTGTCAGAATTTTGTTCATTAGTTTTCTCAAGGAACCAAGAATTTTTTTTCTATTTGATCTTTGTTTTCTATGTCATTATTATGTTTTAGCCTTTGTCATCTGTTTTCTACTACTTATTCTGGAATTTTGCACTTTTTAAAAAAGAAGTTAATCAGAATCACATTAGTTTACAATCACTTTATTTTACAAGAGTCACTTGCGATGGTTAATTTTATGTATCAGCTTGACTGGGCCATGGGATGCCCAGATAGCTGGTAAAACATGATTTTGGGGTGTGTCTGTGAGGAGATTTCAGGAAGACGTGAACTTTTGAATTGGTAGACAAAGAAAGATCACCCTCCCCAGCCTCACCTACACAGGTGGACATCATCCAACCTATCGAGGGCCTGAATAGAACAAAAAGGCAGATGGAGGGTGAACTTGCTGTCTCTGCTTGAGCTAAGACATCTGTCTTCTGCTCTCAGCCATTGGTGCATCTGTTCTCAGGTTTCAAACTAAGCAAGACTTATACCACTGTGTCCACGCCCTTTACATCCAACCCCTTGCCAGTTCTCAGGCTTTTGGATTAAAGTACACTGTCAGTGTTTCTGGGTCTCCAGTTTACAGACAGCATCTCATGGGACTTCTCAGCCTCCATAACTGCACCAGTCAATTCCTGTATTAAATCCTCTCACATCTGGCTTATCGATTCTATTTTTCTAGAGAACCCGATGAATACATCAATCTATTTACATCAGAATGCCTTTACCTATATTTCTAGTTCTAGGAGAATGTGCCCAACTTTTGGTTGCAGTAAGTTGACTAGAAGTACATTTGTGAGTCACAGAGAGTGACTTTGTGAGTAAAGTCAATCTTGTAAGACAAAGACAGTTTTCCATACCAACTTTCACAATTTCAAACTTACAAATCAATATAATAATTTTATGGGACATCGCTTCAGTCTTCTTAGCAAACAGACTTAGAAAGTCTACTTCAGGAGAACAAATTGAAAAATGAGTACAGATTTAGCTTCAGTGTATAATCAGGGGTCTCTAAATATTCTCTAGTTCTTCTCTAAGCCATAAACCATGGCTAAGGCAATGCTTTGCATTCTCAAAGGACATAGAATCTCTCAAGTTTCTTGCTGTTGAAATATGCAGCGTCTGGTCTCAATTTTAAATAAGACTAAAAAATATTAAGACTAAAGATATATGGGGCTTATGTTTTTTTTTTTTATTCTCTACCACCTGAGTTATTCTGTGACATTATGCCCTCTGCTCCACCCACCACAGCCCACACCAAAATATATCCTGAGGGAAGTGTCTAAAATGCATCCACATTTCTTCTCAATGACTGTTACTTCACTGGATTGCCCTTCCCAGAATGTTTTGTTTGTGTTTGAATGTAGCTTTCAGGAGTAAGTTCAACACCAAGCGAGGAACTTCAGACAGACTCCCTGAAATCAGAAAAGGGACTACGTTTTCCACTACTGCCTACAGGCCCAGCCACGAGGCTCCCATCTGCAACCTGTGTGTGTGTTCGGTTGCTCAGCCGTGTCCAAATCTTTGCAACCCCACGGACTGTCACCCGCCAGGCTCCTCTGTCCATGCGATTCCTCAGGTAAGAATACTGGCGTGGGTTGCCATGCCCTCCTCCAGGGGATCTTTCTGACCCAGGGATTGGACCTGGGTCTCCTCCATTGCCAGGCGGGTTCTTTACCACTAGTGTCATCTGGGAAGTCCCTCTGCAACCCACCCATGTCTTATAAGAAGAGTTGCTCTGAAGAAGAGTGTCTAGAACTTATCTTCAGAGTCCGCCCTCAAGCCCACCTTTCTGAGCTCTTTAGAATCTAGTACTAGGAAGGACCCACTGATGGAGTGGGAACATCACGGAATGTGTTGTCGGGGTACCCGATATAAATCCCAGATTCAGCAGGTCTTGTCTTCAAAGGACTTTGATTTCCTCTTCTGCAGATGGGAGAGGACAATGCACATCACCCTGGATTGCTTGAAGGATGAGATCCAGTTGAAGAATATGGAAGTTCTTCATATTTGAAGTTAGGTAATTACATGGTTAGCTAATTGGTCTCTTATCTGTTTATTGAAAGCGACAAATCATAGTACATATAAATATGGATATGGATAAAAATTGACATAAATATGGATAGATATAGATTTAAATATATGCTCCTCAGAGAGCGTAAAACATACCCAAGGAAACAAGACTTTTCTATGTCAATTAAGCCTACTAGTACTCAGAAGGGTTTTAGTTCTTCCCCACCACTTTCTTTCCATAGCCCAAGAGATAGAATCTGTACATTTATCTGAAAGCTAGAAAGATTCGTTTAATTATCCAATAAATATTTATTAAGAATAAACTGTGCTGGACTCTGGGACTATAATTGTGGACGAGGCACAACCCATAGCTGGCCCTGTCCAGCCATGCGGTCCAGATGTGGTCGCTGCCCTTGGCTGGCCCCGTCCATGCAGTCAGTCCAGAAGGACATCCTACGGGCCTGGATTGGCAGCCCCCAGGTAACTAGGCAGACCCTTAGGAGCTTGGCCAAAGAGGGAGATGCTGACTCTGGCACACTGCTCCCCTCCCCCAACACACACACTCCCATCACACTAGGGCGAGAACAGACCCACCACTGCACTGAGATAAATTTTCATCCCTTAAACAAACCTCATGACTCCTTGTTCTTGACCGTTAGGATGACATTGGAGCTTAAAATTTATGTGGCTCCTGAAGGCTGTTAGTTCGGTAGGAGAGCGGATGATCCATCATTTAAGGGAGGGCAAGGAGGTGTGTCCAACTGGCCTGAATGCTGACCCACAGGATCGGTCATTTCGGGAAGAGGGCAGTTGTAAATCCCGAGTTTGTCCTCTACAGGCTGTCTTAGCTCATGTCAGACAAAGGTTTGCCCTCTGCTGAAAAAAAGTTGTGAAAATGTTACTATCTCTAAGCATCCCTGTGTGGGGATATTTACCTTCCCCAGCGGAAGAAGTCAAGTACCTCTTAAAGGTGTAGTGATAAGATCTGACATTCACACAGCAGTTTTGCAGTTTACAAAGCCTTTCACCCCTCATGATCTCAAGTGCAGCCTCACGAACAGAAGGGATTTTCAGAGGAAGAAACTGAGGCCTGGACAAGTTAAGTGTCCTGACCAGGATCAGGCAGTCAATTTTAGGATGTCAAGGAGTACAGTGGACAGAGTTGTCCTATCCCATCTCAGGCCTGCTGGAGGGTACTGGGGAGAGGGTTAGGGATAAACTGAGGAAAAAGCCAATGCCTTTCACAGTGTTCTAGAAAGCAGAAGCCCTGCCGTTTCTTCCTCCATCTTGCCATAAGTTATCTGAAAGCATATCTCCTCAGCCATTCATGCACTGTTGATGGGAATTTCATTTAATGCAGCCAGCCCAATGTGAAGGTTCCTCAAAAAGTTAAAATTAAAATTACCATATAATCTACCAATTCCACTTCTGGGTATTTATCCAAAGGAAATGAAATCGCTGTCTTGAAGAAATATCTGCACTCCTATGATCATTACAGCAGTATTTCCCATAGCCAAGATATAGAAACAAATTAAATGTCTATCAATGGATGGATGGGTAAAGAAGCTGTGGTATCTATCTATCCATCTACAATAGAATATTATATTGACATAGAAAAAGAAAACTGGTTCAGGTGTTATAGAAAATGATGTGGAAGTTTCTTGAAAACTTAGAATAGAAATACTGTATGATCTAGCAGTCCCACTCTTGAGTATATATCCCCCAAAAATGAATTCAGGATCCTGAAGAGATGCCTGCTCTCCCACGTTCATTGCAGCATTATTCATAGTAGCCAAGATATGGAAACTATCGAAGGGTCTGACAATGAAGGCACAGCTCTATGCTGGACTATTGTCTGAAAGCAATGTCAAATATGACCATTCCTCAAACCCTCAAGGGGTGGGTCTCAGTGATTTTCAGGCATATGTGACCTACAAGATGAATCTGTCCAAATATCCTAGGAGGCTCCAGTTGAGTGAAAAGAGTGAGTGACAGAATGAAGGCTCTCTCTCTCTCTCTCATCAAATTTCTACTTGATGCATATGAGGCCCGGCTTCAGGCAAAAGTCCCCAGGAGCCAATAGAGAGTTGCCGAAGGGTGACTATGGCAGAGAGAGGAGAAGGCAGAGTCACCTTTGTAGACCATGAATAATCCTGGAACCTCCAGACCAAAAAAAGACCAGCTGGAAAAACCTCCTTCCAGCCACCCTCCACATTCCTCTCCACCCCAGTACAAGCCGAGGCAGTTCCCTGGAGTGTATAGTCCAGACAGTGCTATTTATTTTTATCTTTTATCCTTTGAGAGAAATAATGGAATCCATCAATAATGTCTTGTTTTTAAACTCATTTGGGAAATAAAAAAATTTGCTGTGAGAATAGCATTCTCTCTGATCGATTTCACTATATTTTGGACAATGTAATTATAGTTGGATTTCCCCATTAAAAACCGAAGATTCCCTTGGTGTCCTCTGTGGTATCTGGGCAGGCCACTGGTAAAGACTCTGATGGTCAGACGATGGCCAAAATTGGTGCTGTCGGATCGGCTCAATATTCTGTTTTGTCTCGCCTGCCATAAATGTGTATCTCTCCTGGAAAATGAGGTCAGTCTTCCTTCTGGCTCTTTCTAGGCTCTTTTGGGACACTAGTCTGCGGTGGTGTGCTATTTGGGATTTAGAAGAAGCAGAGGCTGAGCTAGAGTTGAAAATTGCAAAAGGCTTTATTGGGAACAGCTGTCAAAGAAAACAGGGAGAAGCAGATGGGGGCAGGGGAGATGTCAGACCCCACTACGTTCAGCCAACCTTGATGCCTGGTAAAGCGGTCCAGCTTCCAGCAGGAATGGCCAGCCCTGTACCGCCGCCTTGCTCAGCCACAGTGCAGGGTTTCGCTGAGACAAGTGTGACCTTGACTCGCAAGCTGAGAAGGATCCAGAAGAAGCTGGCAGTTGGAGACTGTCAGCTAAACCCACTCCTGTCTGCTGAGGAGCCAGGCCTTTCATGAAGAGACATCAGAGCTGTGATTCTTCGGGTCTGCTATAAATGGTGAAAAAGACATTCTGGTTTTGCCAGCTGACATGAACTGAGAGCGACTTGGTGAAAGCTGTTACAGAAGGTCTCCAGGTCTTTCTGAACCCAAGAGAACATTAGCAGTGATTTCTTCTGAGAAATGTACTGCTTAAGAGGAGCTGATAACCACTGCTCATTGAATCTCATGCATTCATAGTTCATTGCTTGATTCAACAAGCATTTCTTGAGCACTTTCAATATTTATCTATTGAGGTCCTTGAATGTGGCAACTGAAGGACTGAGGTTACAAAGATTCCTGAGGTTTAACCCCTGCAGTCAGACAGCAGGCCCTTAAGCAGCAGATAAATAACTAAAGAAATACAGGAAATCGTACAATTGCCATTGAAAAGAAAGGCATTTGGGGGAGAGAAACTTGGTGAAAAGCCTTTACAGAAGCTCTTCACGTTGTTTTAGACCCAAGAGACTATTAGCAGTGATTTCTTCTTCTAAATTCATTGCTTAACAGGAGTTAATAACATAGAGGGCCATAAATACACAGAAGAGGGAGTGATTTCTTCTAACTTGTAAGCTTTCCCCTGGTTGCTGTCACTGGTCCATGACGAATGGGTAGGATCTGAGCAGACAGATACAAGAAGAGGGACATTTTTCATGGAGGAAATAAAAGGAGCAAAGTCACTGATTAATAACAACAGCAATGCCTATTTGTGTTAGGTACATTGTTTAAGTTTGCTTTACTTAAGACATCTCTGCCAAGGAGGTGTTTATATCCTCAACATACAGGAGAAGAATCCGAGGCTCAGAGAGGCTGAGTAATTCCCCCAAGGTTGCATAAGCAGTGGGCTTCCCTGGAGGCTCAGGTGGTAAAGAATCTGCCTGCAATGCAAGAGACCCGAGTTTGAGCCCTGGGTCAGGAAGATCCCCTGGAGAAGGGAATGGCTACCCACTGCAGTATTCTTGCCTGGAGAATCCCATGGACAGCAGAGCCTGACAGGCTACAAGCAGAGGCAGTAGATGATTCAAGAGTCAAATTCGAGTCGGCTGACCTGCAAGTCCATTCCCAACCCTACACTGCCCCCTAATGTGGGTGAATTGGAGACCAATGACACCAGTGGCCACAGAGGGCGCATAGCAGGATGAGGAGGAGGAGGGATTCTGGGGAGAAGAACAGTGGGTTGAGTCCTGGATTCTCTGTGGAATGTCCAGGTGGATGTGCCGAGGAACAGGTGGAAATTTGCCCTTGAAATGCAAAAGCGCTGGGGAGAGACACAGGGAGAGATCATTGCTGGGTTAGGAGGTAGAGAGACCTGTTTATTTACCAAGGGGAGCAATGGGTCTGCTTAGCAAATACTCTGAGTATGAGACTCTACATGTTGGCTAAGTGCTTTGTCTGTGGGAGAAGAGGAGCAGGAAGTGTTTGCCAGGGTGAGAGTGGGCTGGAGAAACAGGGAGAGAGGAGGAAGGACGGACACAGAGAGGTGAGGAAGGCTCTGCCAGCTATGAGCCCTTCCTCATGACTCCCCAGGCTTTGGGAAAACTACTAAAAGCGCACATGCTCAGGATGTGACTCTGTGTGTATGTGTGAGTGTGTGTGTGTGTGTGTGTGTGTGTGTACCTGTGTCTGTGTGTAAGCCAGCAAAGGAGCCTCTCATGTCAGGCCCACACTGAGTCCAACAGTGTCTATGTGCTTGGAGCAGAGGCCCCAGGAGGAGAGACCCTAACAATCAAAGCCCCAGGGATTCATAGAAATCATGGCAAAGCTCTGGCCTTTCACAGGCTAGAGATTCAAATAAAATCTGTCAAGTTTTCCATGGAGCAAGGTGGCTGTGGTAAAGAGAAAACAAGTTAAGGGTGGAACTTCAGCCACCCCTGAAGAAGCGGCAATGGAGACCAAATCCAGTGAAGGGGAAGGCAAAAGGCAGACTAGAGAAAGGCAGGAGTGACACTGTGCAGACGGACATGGGCCTGGCTCTGCCCTGAACCAATGGTTAGGACTTGGATAAACCAGCTGAGCGTCCCTGGTCTCCCATCCCCTGTGGGAGCAGCAGACCCCATGAACCCAGAGCTTCTCAACTGATGATGCTTGTGGACTTTCGGGAAGTTTGGGCAAGCAGGTAGGAGTGCCATGAAGAGCTGCATGTCCTGTGTGCAAAGAGGGTGGTTACAGGGAGGCTTCCATGGCTATCAGGTGCAGAGATAGAGAAGGTCATGGACTCCGAGTTGCCATGGGCATGGTGAAGGGCATGCTTTTGGGGAGGATAAGAAGTTGGGCCAGATCGCCCTTCTGTCTGGGAGATCGTGTCTGCAATTCCTTTCTGCAAAAAGGTGCTGAGTGTAGGTGTGTTCAATTGGGAAAGTGTCCCGGTACTGAAGTTGTGTCCTGACGCGCACGTTGGCAAGGCTGCCCACTTGGCGAGGCGGCACAGTCTGTCCTGGCTGCTGACCCATTTCCCAGCGCCAGGTGACAAAACCCCACTGCTCAAACTCATGGCTCCAGGGATAATTGGTTCTGATCAAGCAGTTCTGGGAAATGATGCCTTCCCCTCTCCTGAGCAGATGAAGAAGTCCAGGAGGCAGCAGGCATGCGACTTCATGTGCTGTGTCTCCTTTCTGGCCCGCTGACTTTGACTTCCCCAGCTGACTCCCCACCACCCCCTGGCTGCACTATCTCCAGCCAGAGAGGACACTGGGCAAACTTCAGACACAAATTCATTAGCCCGGGGTGGGGCAGACCAAGGGATGCTGGGAAGACCCGTCCCTTCCTCTGCACCAATAAACCCCTCCCTGACTCAGAGGTCACAGAGACTGAGCCTACGTGAAGTCCGTCCCTTCATTGTTGGTTCTGCCTTTGGGAAGAATAGTAACCCATCACTCATCTTCGCTCAGCAGAGGCTCACCCCCCATTTCATTCAGATCTTTTCTTAGGTGTCTCATCTTCGGCAAGGCCACCCCATCTAAAATGGACCCTCCATCACCCTCCATCAGTTCATACACGGTTCTTCTCTGTAAGCAGTTCCCATTGCAAGACACAGTATATATTCATCGGCTGGTTTGTTTGGTAATGTTTTTCTCATTGGCATGTGGCCTCCATGAAGGTGGGGACTTGCCTGTCATAGTTTCTGCTGTCTCCAGAAGCCAGAAAAGCCCCTGGCAGGGAATAGCCCGTTGATCAATACTGGAGAATGGGTGGATGAGTGGGTGCTATTAAGGCAGTACCATTCTGGACGGACCAAGAGCAAAGAACATCTCGTCTGGTTTACTGTTCTTGTCCTGTTGCCCAGCACAGACTCTGACACATCACAGACTCTCAAACACTTGTGGGATGAGTAAATGAAAGAAGGAGGGAAGAACCAATGTCCATCCCAGCATCTCCATTGTATGACCGAGGAAGTGTCCTGACAGCATCAGGATTTGGAGCCCATGGAATGGGACTAATGAACAGGAGAAAATGTACACAGAGAAGTCAGGCACCAAGGATGCTCTAGGCCCCTGGAGTCGTTTGGATGTCTAGTCTAAGATGAGGAGGCTCATACAGGATCGTACAGTGTGAAGGCTGGCTTCTCAAGTTCTGTTCTCGTCAGAGGAGTGATGCTACAGCCAAAAATGACAGACTGTCTCACTAAGTGACTCTGTGACCTTAATTGCCTAAGCTCTTTGGGCTCCATAGATTGTTATTGGAGCGAATGGATGGTAACATGATACCATAGAAACTCTCAGTGGAGCACGGAAGTGGAAGGGGATCAGATCAAATGCAAAATTAGACTGCCGCAAGATGTGCTTCAAGTGCTCCCCATCTACATTCCATTTTTTCAAAGCATGGAGATATCTTCAGAAGTTAAGAAATGGATACGTTCAAAGGCAGCGGAGCTTGGCTTGGAGATCAGTGTGTGAATCTGTCTGTCTCTCCCCTTCCTTCCATTCTGTCATCTCTTGGGTAAAGTTAGCTCACCCATGTTCTTGGCTCAGGGTGTTGGGTTCACCTCCTGTGTCTGGATGGAGGACAGATGCCTCTTCTGGGCACAGAGATTGGAATCTGGTGGGTCCTTCTTCTTAGCTGTTACTCAGCGAAATCCTTGTGGACTTGTTGGATTGTTATCTCTTATAACCCACTAAAACCTGGCCCCATTGCCTGCCATGAAAAGGGAGTCAAGGGGTACAGGGAAGCAGTTTCATCTGAGGGGTGACTAGGGAATATTTGGGGCTCCCCTGGTGGCTCAGACGATAAAGATAAAGGCAGATAAAGAGTCTGCCTGCAGTGGAGACGTGGGTTCAATCCCTGGGTCAGGGAGCTTCCCCGGAGAAGGGAATGGCAGCCCGCTCCAGTACTCTTGCCTAGAAAATCCCAGGAACAGGAAGTCAGGCCGGCTTCAGTCCATAGCGTCTCAGAGTTAGACACGACTGAAAACTAACACTTTCACTTTTCAGGGAATGTTTTAGTAACTTGAAATCATTAAATTTGGTAATAGGCTCATCTCTTCTTCCAACTGTGCCTGAATTGTTCACATCTGTGTTTATTAGATGCATTACTTACTCAATGCTTTCACTGATATGCTGTGTTCCCCTCTTCCCAAACTATTGACTTTATTTTGCTACTTCTTTACTATTCCAGGTCCATGGTTTTTTTTCTACAGGGTCCCTCAGCATCCAGCGGGGAGGACTGCAGGTAGTAATTTACCCCATAGGAGCTGAATCAACAAAGTCACCAAAGTCATCAAAGGCAACAAAGCTGACCCTGTGCCAGAGGACTGCATCATTTGGACAACTTTTGGGGTACTGTGACTGGGGCGGGCTCACCCAAGAGCTGTGGGATGTGTGTGTGTGTTCTTGTTTTTTTTTTTTTTTTTTTTTTTTGCTGCCTGAGTATCTGCAGAACCCATTCCGTCTGCCTGGAGCTCTCTGCCATTCCATGTCCCACTCGCCCACTCCCCCACTTAATTAAGCCCTAACAATCCTTGGATCTCAATCCAAACATGGTTTCTCAGAACTTTTCCTGAACTCCCAAAGGAGATCAGGACTCCCTGTCTTATATGCTTGTAACACCTGTGTTTTTCTTCTAGAGAAGAGCTGTCCAAAGAGAGATTATGCAAGCTAACTATGTAACTTTTCACTTTCTAGTAATCACATTACACCAGCTTCCCCGATGGCTCAGCGGTAAAGAATCTGCCTTCAATGCAGGAAAACAAGGAGATTCGATCCCCTAAGTCAGGAAGATCCCCTGGAAGAGGAAGCAGCAACCCTCTCCAGTATTCTTGCTGGGAAATCCCATGGAGAGAGGAGTCTGGTGGGCTACAGTTCACGGAGTTGCAAAAGAGTCGGCTGCAACTTAGTGACTAAAGCAACAAACAAATCATATTTTAAAAAGTAAAAAAGCATAAAAGGTGAAATTAACTTTGACAATATATTTTACTCAGCCCAGTGTATTAGTTTCCTAGGGCAGTCCTAACAGAGAACCGCAAACTAAGCGGGCTACACAACAGAAATGTCCATATTTCTGGAGGTCAGATGTCTGAAATAAAGGATCAACAGGATGGTACCTTCTGGAAAATCTGGGAAAATCTGTCCAATGCCTCTCTCTGAGCTTCTGGTAGTTAGCTGGAAATCTTTGGTGTTCCTTGACTTATAGATGGCATTCTCCTTGGGTCTTCAGTTTGTCTTCCCATTGTATGTGTCTATCTTTACATGGCATTCTTTTTATAAGAACCCCAGTCAGAGGTGGTGCTAGTGGTAAAGAGCCTGCCTGCCAATGCAGGTGACTTGAGATGCAGGTTTGATCCCTGGGTCAGGAAGATCCGCTGGAGAAGGAAAGGGCAACCCACTCTGATATTCTTGCCTGGAGAATCCCCATAGACAGAGGAGCCTGGTGGGCAACAGTCCACGGGGTCCCATAGAGCTGGACACAACTGAGCGACTTAGCATGCAGCAGACATTCAGATAGGGAACACCCCCTGGTTCAGTATGACCTCATCCTAACTAATTCCATTCGCAGTGACTCTATTCCCAAATAAAGTAGAATTCTGAGATGCTGAGGATTAGGACTGCAATGTGTGAATCTTGAGACACACAACTCAACCTGTAACATCAAAGTACTTAAAATATCATTTCCTTGTTAACTTATTAAGACTTTGAAGTTTAGTGATGAATCTTGTACTTAGAGTATAATATACAGTGGTATATTTTATACTTGCAATAGTTTATACTTACAGCACTGAATTTTCATCCAGAATACTTTATCTGTATCTGCTGCTGCTGCTGCTAAGTCACGTCAGTCGTGTCCAACTCTGTGTGACCCCATAGATGGCAGCCCACCAGGCTCCCGTCCCTGGGATTCTCCAGGCAAGAATACTGGAGTGGGCTACCATTTCCTTGTCCAGTGCATGAAAGTGAAAAGTGAAAGTGAAGTCACTCAGTCATGTCCAACTCTTCACAAGCCCATGGCCTGCAGCCTTCCAGGCTCCTCCGTCCATGGGATTTTTCAGGCAAGAGTATTGGAGTGGGGTGCCATATCTGTATCTAAAGTTCATAAAATTTCCAGTTGAAAAAGCAGAGTCACCTATCCAATTTTTTCCAAACACACTTCCAAGTGTTCTCATTGCTGACATGAGCACCAAAAGACGTTTCCTCTGATATTCACAGAGTGTATGTAGGCACCAGTAGGCCTTTGCTCTTGAAGGAATACGTGGTAAGTGGCGAAGGCTCAATAACCCACATCAGTCACAGCCCCTCGTTTCTGTCCCATTGTGTGTGAGGGGTGTCCCTTGCTGCCATATTAGTCCAGTCTTTGACCTCTCATACTCCTGGATTTTTTTGTTCCATGAGCCAATAAATTCTCTTTTTTATATTTGCCACTTTGAGCTGAGTTTTTTGCCACTTGCTACTAAAGAACACTGAGAACGAACAAGATCTCATTTAATTCTCACGTCAGGAAGCACCATTTCCATCCAACAGAGAAGGGAACTGAGGCCTAAACAACTGGAGTAACATGTCCAAGTTCACCTAGTCGGGAAATGACAAAACTAGGTTCACCCCCATTTCTTTCTGACTCCAAGGGGGTGGCATTTCCAACAGCTTCCTAAGCGCAGGACACACAACAATCAGATAAGCCGGGAAGGCAGGAAAATGGTAAATTCGGGAGTAGAGTGGCAAACCCAAGACCCAAAGTGTAGTGGGGAGGTTTTTATTTCCTGTGCATCAAAAACTGGAAATCAACGACGCTCCTGTATATGGGGAGAACAGAACTAAGAAAGGAAAGTAAGTAAAGGCTTCTAGGAGATGTGCTATAATAAGTGCTATAATTATTCTGTATAAATGGCACCCCACTCCAGTACTCTTGCCTGGAAAATCCCATGGACGGAGGAGCCTGGTGGGCTATAGTCCATGGGGTCGCAAAGAGTCGGACACGACTGAGCGACTTCACTTCACTGCAAAGAATAATTAGAAATTACTGTGTCAACTGCGTGTTAACAGGCTCTCAAAGTATTAGAGAGTATTGAGAACAATTTAAAGTTCCAAGTGAGCTGAGCCTTCTTCCTGGATTTGTTTTTTACCCAGTGAGCAGCTCTGTAGTCACCAGTGGGCTGTGATGAAACCTACAGAGGTGGATCCATCTGAAAACCTACACTGGGCTTAGCAGGGTTCATCCCCTCACCCAGTGAATCATTTGAGACATGCTGAGCATCAGAGTGAAATGGAGGAACTCTCAGGTAAAGAAACCATTTGTCCTGGAGGATGGCAGCCCGAGAATGGAGATACAGCTCCTTCTCCAGTGGGGGCTGGGAGGCCATCCTCATAGAAGATCTCACTAGTCCTCACACTCTTCTTTTGGGTGGAAAAAGCAAGGCTCAGAGAGGTTGAATAACTGGCCTAGGTCACACAGCGCCAAGGGGTAGAACTGGGCTGCACTGTCCTTTGGAGGCGCAGAAATCTGTGAAGCCTAATGGTTTTTCTCGCTTGCTTTCCTTTCTGTCTTCCCTTTGTGCTGTGTTCTGTCAGTCTGACTCCTCCAGGCCTTACCACCTTGTGTTCTCATAGGAAGACCCGTGAACACCAATGACATAAGTGTTAAGTCTCAGATAGAGAGCTCTAGAACTCTTGAGGCATCAGAGAGCTTCTTGATGGGAAGTTGGAAGGACAACCAGCTCCCAGTTTTGCTTCCTGCTCTGTGAACAGAGTATTCCAGCAACCCTGAGTGAACCCAGGCGCCTGCTAGGGTTTTGGGTTTTTTTTGCCTGCTAGGGTTTTTAATGTGAATTTTTTTTTCTTGGAAAAATGTGGCACTTTGGGGCTTCTTGTCTCTGCTCCCTCATTTATGGTTGGGTGAACCTGAGCTCACCATTCACTGTATCTGCGAACTAGTGTCTTCATCTCTAAAGTGGTCAAAAGAGTCCTAACCTCACAGGGGTTATTAGGTGAATTACATGTAACATTTACACAATTTTTTTCCTAATTCCCTCTACCATGAAATGTGCATTTATATATGTGCTTTATACATTAAAATGGTACAATCTTTTTATCACCCAAGAACCAGTTTTCACATGAGGAATGCACGATCTGTCCTATCTCATACCATCTTTCTACCTCAGCCATTGAATCAAAGTTCCAGAGGTATCTGTTCTCAAAACAAACCTCCAGTGCTAAGAACTCACTGAACAAGACGCTTTACTCCCAAATGTCTTCTTCTAGGGTGCAGGAAACAGGGGGGCAGGTCTGAAGAGGACTGAGCCATGTCCTGTATATGTTGAACATGACATAGCCTGTACCTCTTTTTAAAGCTTTGAAAGCTGCTCTCATTGGCTTGCAATTTCATTTCCTTGGTGCTGGCACTTTCCCTGGTTTGGTCTAGCCTGGACTTCAGGGAATCACAGTCCTTAAGGACACAGTCTCCTCACCGGTGTATTGGGAATGTTGTCCGTAACGTGTCTTCCTGCTTCCCTGACCAGTGAGGCCCACAGGGCTACGGGATGGGAATAAGGAATTACCGGCTGTTACCTCTGTCACTGTTATTAAGCAGTCATGGCTCAAGCACACACAATATAAAAATGATACTAATGACTTGTTATTGAATTATGAAAGCGTGTTTTCCCAAGTTGAAAAAACCACTTATGAGAGATTCAGTCATTCATTTAACAGATGTTTAATTGAACACCTGCTCTGTGCCAGGCTTTGTCCTGGGCAGCAGGGATACAGAGGTGAGTGAGGCAGACTGTGTTCTTACGGCTTCCCCCTCAGTGTAAGAGGAAGACAATAAACAAGTAAACACCCAGGATGAATATCAGGAGGGAAATACAACCAGGCAAGGGTTGGAGAGTTAGGGAGGGAACACTACCATTGAGGAGGTGGCATTTAATAAGGCAGAGTCAACAGAGGGATGGTTGGGAAGGACATTCTAAGTAGAGAGGACAGAGGTTTTAGGGCAGAAAAGAGGTTCATGTGTTCAAGGAGCAGAAGGAAGGTTAGGTGGTCAAAAGAGACAGATCAAAGTGGGAATGGGCTGGCTTGATGGCAGAGAAGTCAATAGGGGCCTGCAGCCCACGATAAGAAGCTTGGGTTCATTTTAAGTGAAATGGGAACTCACTGGGAGGTGGGGAGTGGCCAGATCTGGCATGTAAAAAAGAGACATGCATAGAGAGGTCTCTGCAAGATGTCACAGGGGCTTGGACAAGTCGTGGTACCAGGAAATTTGTGGCCTGAAATCGCCATTTTTTTCAAACTTTAGCATTTGCTTTTATTTTGTTTATTTTTTAATTGAAATATAGTTAATTTACAATGTCATATTAGTTTCAGGTACATAGCAAAGTGATTAATGTATATGATACAATACATACATTATTTTTCAGATTCTTTTCCCTTATAGGTTTTCACAGTTCCCTGTGCTATACAGTAGGTCCTTGTTCAGTTCAATTCAGTTCAGTCGCTCAGTCGTGTCCGACTCTTTGCGACCCCATGAATCGCCAGACCTCCCAGGCCTCCCTGTCCATCACCAACTCCCAGAGTTTACTCAAACCCATGTCCATCGAGTTGGTGATGACATCCAGCCATCTCATCCTCTGTCATCCCCTTCTCCTCCTGCCCCCAACCCCTCCCAGCATCAGGGTCTTTTCCAATGAGTCAGCTCTTTGCATCAGGTGGCCAAAGTATTGGAGTTTCAGCTTCAGCATCAGTCCTTCCAATGAACACCCAGGACTGATCTCCTTTAGGATGGACTGGGTGGATCTCCTTGCAGTCCAACGGACTCTCAAGAGTCTTCTCCAACACCACAGTTCAAAAGCATCAATTCTTCGGCGCTCAGCTTTCTTCACAGTCCAACTCTCACATCCATACATGACCACTGGAAACACCATAGCCCTGACTAGACTGACCTTTCTCGGCAAAGTAATGTCTCTGCTTTTTAATATGCTGTCTAGTTTGGTCATAACTTTCCTTCCAAGGAGTAAGCATCTTTTAATTTCATGGCTGCAGTCACCATCTGCAGTGATTTTGAAGCCCCGAAAAATAAAGTCTCACACTCTTTCCACTGTTTTCCCATCTATTTGCCATGAAGTGATGGGACCAGAGGCCATGATCTTAGTTTTCTGAACGCTGAGCTTTAAGCCAACTTTTTCACTCTCCTCTTTCACTTTCATCAAGAGACTTTTTAGTTCCTCTTCATTTTCTACCATAAGGGTGGTGTCATCTGCATATCTGAAGTTACTGATATTTCTCCCATCAATCTTGATTCCAGCTTGTGCTTCTTCCAGCCCAGCGTTTTTCATGATGTACTCTGCATATAAGTTGAATGAGCAGGGTGACAATATACAGCCTTGATGTACTCCTTTTCCTATTTGGAACCAGTCTGTTGTCCCATGTCCAGTTCTAGCTGTTGCTTCCTGGCCTGCATACAGGTTTCTCCAGAGGCAGGTCAGGTGGTCTGATATTCCCATCTCTTTCAAAATTTTCCACAGTTTATCGTGATCCACACAGTCAAAGGCTTTGGCATAGTCTATAAAGCAGAAATAGATGTTTTTCTGGAACTCTTTTGCTTTTTCAATAATCCAGTGGATGTTGGCGATTTGATCTCTGGTTCCTCTTCTTTTTCTAAAACCAACTTGAACATCTGGAAGTTCACGGTTCACATATTGCTGAAGACTGGCTTGGAGAATTTTGAACATTACTTTACTAGCGTGTGAGATGAGTGCAATGGTGTGGTAGTTTGAGCATTTTTGGCATTGCCTTTCTTTGGGATTGGAATGAAAACTAACCTTTTTCAGTCCTGTGGCCACTGCTGAGTTTTCCAAATTTGCTGGCATACTGAGTGCAGTACTTTCACTGCATCATCTTTCAGGATTTGAAATAGCTCAACTGGAATTCCACCACCTCCACTAGCTTTGTTAGTGATACTTCCTAAGTCCCACTTGACTTCACATTCCAGGATGTCTGGTTCTAGGTGAGTGATCACACCATCATGATTATCTGGGTCGTGAAGATCTTTTTTGTATAGTTCTTCTGTTTATTCTTGCCACCTCTTCTTAATATCTTCTGCTTCTGTTAGGTTCATACCATTTCTGTCGTTTATCGAACCCATCTTTGCATGAAATGTTTCCTTGATATCTCTATTTTTCTTGAAGAGATCTCTAGTCTTTCCCATTCTGTTGTTTTCTTCTATTTTTGTGTATTGATCACTGCGGAAGGCTTTATCATCTCTCCTTGCTATTCTTTGGAACTCTGCATTCAGATGGAAATATCTTTCCTTTTCTCCTTTGCTTTTCACTTCTCTTCTTTTCACAGCTATTTGTAAGGCCTCCTCAGACAGCCATTTTGCTTTTTTGCATTTCTTTTCCATGGGGATGGTCTTGATACCTGTCTCCTGTACAATGTCACGAACCTCTGTCCATAGTTCATCAGGCACTCTGTCTATCAGATCTAGTCCCTTAAATCTATTTCTCACTTCCACTGTATAGTCATAAGGGATTTGATTTAGGTCATACCTGAATGGTCTAGTGGTTTTCCCTACTTTCTTCAATTTAAGTCTGAATTTGGCAATAAGGAGTTCATGATCTGAGCCACAGCTAACTCCCGGTCTTGTTCCGCTCACTGTATAGAACTTCTCCATCTTTGGCTGCAAAGAATACAATCAATCTTATTTCGGTGTTGACCATCCGGTGATGTCCATGTGTAGAGTCTTCTCTTGTGTTGTTGGAAGAGGGTGTTTACTATGACCAGTGATTCTCTTGGCAAAACTCTATTAGCCTTTGCCCTGCTTCATTCTGTACTCTAAGGCCAAATTTGCCTGTTCCAGGTGTTTCTTGACTTCCTACTTTTGCATTCCAGTCCCCTATAATGAAAAGGGTATCTTTTTAAGGTATTAGTTCTAAAAGGTCTTGTAGGTCTTCATAGAACCATTCAGCTTCAGCTTCTTCAGCGCTACTGGTTGGGGCATAGGCTTGGATTACCGTGATATTGAATGGTTTGCCTTGGAAGCAAACAGAGATCATTCTGTCTTTTTTGAGATTGCATTTAAGTACTGCATTTTGGACTCTTTGTTGACCATGATGGCTACTCCATTTCTTCTAAGGGATTCCTGCCCACAGTAGTAGATATAATGGTCATCTGAGTTAAATTCACCCATTCCAGTCCATTTTAGTTCACTGATTCCTAGAATGTCGACATTCACTCTTGCCATCTCCTGTTTGACCACTTCCAATTTGCCTTGATTCATGGACCTAACATTCCAGGTTCCTATACAATATTGCTCTTTACAGCATCGGACCTTGCTTCTATCACCCACGTCCAAGGTATGGGCAGTGGCCGAGAGGAGCAACCCCATGTCCAAGGAGCGGCGGCTGCGCCAGCGCAGGAGGGCCAAGAGGAGCTACTCCACGTTCAAAGTCAGGAGGGGTGACCTCCTCCAAGGTAAGGAGCAGCAGCTGCACTTTGCTGGAGCAGCTGTGAAGAGATACCCCACGTCCAAGGTAAGAGAACCCAAGTAAAACGGTAGGTGTTGCAAGAGGGCATCAGAGGGCAGACACACTAAAACCATAATCACAGAAAACTAGCCAATCTGATCACAGGACCACAGCCTTGTCTAACTCAATGAAACTAAGCCATGCCATGTGGGGCCACCCAAGAAGGACGGGTCATGGTGGAGAGGTCTGACAGAATGTGGTCCCCTGGAGAAGGGAATGGCAAACCACTTCAGTATTCTTGCCTTGAGAACCCCATGAACAGTATGAAAAAGCAGAATGATAGGACACTGAAAGAGGAACTCCCCAGGTCGGTAGGTGCCCAATATGCTACTGGAGATCAGTGAAGAAATAACTCCAGAAAGAAGATCCTTGTTGGGTATCTATTTTATATATATAATGTGTATATATGAATCCCAAACTCCTAATTTATCCCTCTGCCCTTTCCCTTTTGGTAACCATAAATTTGTTTTCTATGTGAATCTATTTCTGTTCTCTACATATGATCATCTCTATTTTAAAGAATTACCAAAATATTCAGTCTCATCACTTTTCTATTTACATGTTATTTACCCAATCTTGAAGGCACTTACAATACTGATAAAATATTCAAGAATGACAGAATGGAATGCATAAAGACCCAAGCATGGCAGATACAGTGATGTAAGAATTTAAATATGTATTGAGCACATTCTAGGGGGAGATCCTTAGCTAAGCACTGGATATCATCTCATATGAACTTCACCCCATCTCATATGAACTTCACCCCATCTCATATGAACTTCAGTTCACCCTCTGAACTGAATTCTGCATCCACAGGTTCTGCACTCACAGTTTCAACCAATTACAGAGATAGAAATATAAATATATATATATATATATAATATAATATATATATATATTTAATTCCAGAAAGTTCCAAAAAGTAAAACTTGAATTTTCTGTGCTCTAGCAACTATTTAGCTAGCATTTATGTTGTATTAGGTATTATAAGTAATCAAGAGATGATTCAAAGTATACAGGAGGATGTGCATGGGTTACATGCAAATACAATGCCATTTTATATAAGAGACAAGCATTCTGGGATTTTGAGGTCCTAGAACCAACTCTCCTACAGACAACAAGGAACAACTGTACTGATTTTCCCAGATGGGCAAGTGCATCAAATGAAGTCTAGTTGGTAAGTATCACCGAGGCCTATCTGACTCTCAGCTACAGTCTAGGTGGGCAGCTGATTCCTCTTTCACATGAAGATGCCCTGGTTCCTTTCAGGGCTAGACTTTATGAGTCAATGGTATCCAAGTTACTAGAGTAGGTGGAGGTTCTTGGCCATATGAAGAGGCCACTGAACCTCCCTAAGAGAAGGAACTGTTTTCCTCACCTGTAACTCCCACCAGACAGCCCAGTACCTGGCTCCTGGTAAATCTTTGGTGACGTCTGTTCAATGGGGCAAATAGTGAATGGGTGAATGAACAAACTCAAGCCATTCATCCTTTTCCAAACCAGAAGCAGGCTTGCCTTTTTTTAACACATGGCTTAGGCATAGAATTAGCACGTAGCTTGCCTGGAGGTGTATAGTGGCTGGGTGGACAATTTTCATGCATTTATTCATACATGAGTATGATAAATATTTAACAAATGCATACCATGTATAAATTATTATTGAGCTGAGGCATGCTTCCTTTTACAGATAAGCTGGGAGGGGGATTAAAAACCTGAATATAGCACTTAAAAAATTTGACTCAGGAGTTCTAGTTTGGATGCTTAACCAACTGGATGACCTTGATCTACTGAAACTAAACTGCTTCAGCTGTGAAATGTGGCTAATCATACTTCTTTCATTAGGTTGTGAGAGCTATATGAAAAGAGTATGCAAAATCATTGCTTCATAGATCCTACATAGTTAAACTGAATTATTACTGCTATTGCTACAGTTACAGTTAGTCTATCACTTGGTCCCTGCTCCTTATTTTTTACCTTTTCCTTTTTCTCCCCTCCCCTCCCTTGAATGGAGAAAGAAGAAAGGAAAATAATGTCACTTCCATGGGCTCTGCCATTAGTTAGGTTGTAAAAACTTTTGCAAATGCATGAACTTTTATTTTAGAAAATATCCTTTCCCACTTAATTTATCTGACTCAATCCTGCTTAATTTAATGAAGACACTAAAGTGATAGCAGAGGACATTTTATAGCTTTAATAAATATCACCAAGTAATGCTAACTAACCACCAAAATAAAGGGATAATGCCTAAGTGTTCAAAAAGGGCATTTGTCCAAATGCAATGTAATTACCTGTTGAGTACAGGTGCTGAATTAAACACTACCCTATAGCTGTAAATCCAATTTTGACACAAAATAATTCTAACATCATTTACTAGAAAAACTATGGCTGGAAATCCTTCAGATTGATTGAAATCAGTACAGTTATTCTTCTGGCCTTTTGACTTTCCTGGTAAAGAGGTACACTGAGAAATAAGTGGAAAAAATAAAGTGTGACAACTGGAGAGATAATAACATTGGATATCTTAATCTTACTGTTTGAAGTAGAAGGTTAGAAGGCTTAATTTTTCTTTTTCTTTTTTTGCTTCTGAAAGAAATGACCATAACTTAGTGGCTTAAGACAAAATAAATTTAATATCTTTTAGTTCTGGAGTTCAGATGCCTAAAATCAGTCTCACTGAGCTTAGGTGAGGAGTTGGCAGGGCTCTGTTCTTTTCTGGCTTCCCTGGTGGCTCAGATAGTAAAGCTTCTGCCTGCAATGCAGGAGACCCAGGTTTGATCTCTGGGTCGGGAAGATCCTCTGGAGAAGGAAATGGCAACCCACTCCAGTACTTGCTTGGAGAATTCCATGGACGGAGGAGCCTGGTAGGCTACAGTCCATGGGGTTGCAAAGAGTTGGACACGACTGAGTGACTTCACTTTCTTTCTTTCTTGTTCTTTTCTGGATGACCTCAAGGAGGATCCATTTCCTTGCCTTCTCCAGCTTCTAGAGTTTGCCTGGACCCCTTGGCTGATGGCCTCTGCCTCCATGTTCAGAGCATACCACTCCAACCTCAGTTTCCATCAACAAATCTCCTTTCTAGTCTCTGACCTCCTATCTTCTTATAAGGACCCTTGTGATGACATTGGGTCCATCTGGATAATCCAGCATAATCTTCCCATCTCCAAATTCTTAGTTTAATCATATTGAGAAAATCCCTTTTGTCAAATAAGGAAACACACTGACAGGTTCCAGCTATGAGAATTTGGGCATCTTTGGGGGACCATTATCCTATCTGCCACAGAGAGGAAAATACAAAACAGAAAGGAATGATTCCAAATCTTCTAGGAAAGAAGCAGAATGTAATTCCACCCTCTGGAGCATTTTATTGATGCCTGTCACCACGACAGGGTCCTGGGCTGCTTTGTCCTCAATCCGGGTCCTTATCCTGCTCTGTAGATTTTAGGCAACAGAGACCGTTTCTCGGCTGCTATGTCAGGGAGCTGCTGACTGAGTTCAACCAATGCGAGGGACTGACCGGGACCGGGGAGTGGATAAAGGACAAGCTGGGATATTTCTTCCCTCCCTGTCTATCTCAGATGGTGTCTCCTGCAGCCCCAGCTTCACCCACGTAAACCCATTATGGTTTCAGCTTCTTCTAGGTGATTCTGTCCTCCTCCCAATCGTAGCTTCCCACTGCTGCTGATCTCAGGTTACCACTCTGTCTCCTTTTGACTCCTTGGCCTCTTATGTCTTGGTGGTATGAAAAATTTCTGCATTTGATTCCCTCTGTAAATACCCAAAGTAATTTCTGTTTCCCTAGGTGGGCCCTGATAGATAGTGATGGAGAGAAATCATAGACTTCGGGGGAAAGAGACACTCATTTCAATGATGCTGTCACTATGCAAATTAGTTCTGAAATTCTTTTCTCTTGGAGAATTGTCTTAAAACCAAGTTTTCAAGCCCCCCAAAATAAAACCAGAGTATTGATTTTCTGGAGCTGCTGCCACAAATTACCACAAACATGGTGGCTTCAAAGAAAATACATTCATTCTCTTAGCTCTGTGGACCAGAAATCTGAAATCAAGGTGGCCACTGGGCAGTGCTTCATCTGAAGGAACTAGAAGATGAAGACATCTTTTGTCCATTCCAGCTTCTGCTCAGGCCACCCCTGGCACTTGGCTGCATCCCTCCAGTCTCTGATTCTATCTTCACATGTCTCCTTCTCTTTGCTGTCCCTTCTCTCCCTCATCCTCTATCTTATAAGACACTTATCATTGGATTCAAAGCCTACCCAGTTATTCAAGGATACTCTCATCTTGAGAGTCTTAACTGCCTCCACAAAGACCTTTTTTCTCAACACAGGCACCTTCAAAGTTTCCTCAGAGTAGGACATAGACATACTTTGTGAGAAGGGACATCATATGACCCACTACAACTAGCTTTATGGCCAATCAGGAAAATCTCCTATACACACACACATTCATTACCTGGCTTAATCAATTTCATTCACCCAACTTAGCTGTCAGGGTTCTTGGCTCTTGCTAAAAATTAAATCAACTCCTGAAAGATAAGCAATGTGTTCCAGAGCACATAGGGAAAACCTTATCATAGCAGCATGAATAGAGAGGAAAAATGATTCGTCGACACCCACAAAAGCTGGTCAGTGGGAAAGTTCCATTCTGAACTCTATCTTCCATGATGGCTGACTCCTCCAATTAGCAGAAGAGGCAAAGTCTCTGCACTTGAAAAGTCTGTTCCATCTACTTCACACTCTTCTCTGCCCTCACTCAGCAGTTGCTTTTTTCTGTTTTCAATCCAAATATATGTTTTCTCATTTATTCTTAGTACACATTCATCTGCCAAGTTAAATACGGTCCAGAGAGCTATTATCAGTTCCTCTGACTATTTTTAAGGGTAAAGGGAGGTCCTTCGTAAAGGCTTCATTTATATTGTTGCTTGTGTCCTGGCTCAAGTTGATGAATGACAAACAGTGACGTAAATGAAGATTTTTAGATGATTTTGCTGAGATTACACTCCAGTTACTGGCTTGGAGCAAATAGAATCTTTTACCAAAATATAAGCTACAGTGACTAATGCTGACCAAGAATAAACCAGAAAGAGCATTAGATGTAGAAATAGAATGAGTAATTGCTCTGAGTTAAAATAAAACATTTTCTTTGCAGATGAGTCTAACTCCATGTAATTTTTAATGTAAGGGGGAAGCAACGTCCTGTGGAGAATATTTGTGAAATCTTTGGAAAGTGGAGGAGAGCAAAAAGCTGAGCTTTAGGAGCGCACCCTAGTGACCGGTTCAACAGCGCCTCTCTCCCGGTGGCTGGAACTGGCAAAGCCTTACTGGAAGTAGAATGCTAATAGGATACTAGAAAGAGATTTTGTGCAGCATTGATTAAAATGGCAAGAAGAAAGAGCCCCTAAAATATTCTCTCTCATTTCCTTTTTAAATTTGTGGGTAGCCATATATGTGACTGATCATGCAAGGATATGGGTTATTCTAGCAAAACACTAATCTGACACATATTTTATAAAATTCCTAATAGACTTCCTGTTGATGAACTAAAGCTAGCAACCACTGTGCTGAGTCCATGATATACATCTCCAATATTTGTGACAACCCTGTCCTTTTAGAGATAAGGAAATTAGGACTCAGAAGAGCAAAGACTTTACCCAAGGCCACAAATAGAATTACCCCAATTCCAAAATGCCATTGACATGGGACTCACCACTGATTTCATAACTGCTTTATAGGGACCAACAAAAAATACACTTCATTAAATGGATAGCTCTGTCGTAAGATCAATTGAGCTTTCAAAAACATTAAAATTTGAAGGGAAAAAGGAGCATCTGGAATATGCAGAACTATAACAGAACATCAGCCCTGAGGAAAGGCTTCATGTCAAGGTCTTTCTGATCCCAAGACTCAACATCTCTCCATGACAGCCTTCTTGCTCGCTGCTCTGAGCATCAGGACCAACAATAGCAGGTCGCACTGAGACAGAATCAGTACCACTTAAATCAAGAAGGCAAGAGCCACCCTCCAGGGCTGCACTAATACAACATCCCAGGCTGCCTGTGCTACCCAGCGCTTGAAATTGAGATTCGCTATAAGGTAATCTGCACTAGATTTCAAAGACTCAGTACCAGAAAAACAAGACTAAAATGTCTCCTTAATGCTTATTTATTTTGATTACATGTTGCAATGATAAAATTTTAACTTTATATTGAATACAGTGTAATATTAGGTCAATTTCACCTGTTTCATTGCATTTTTTAAATGTGGCTACTAGAAAATTAAGATTACATATGTGGTTCCCATAGCATCTGCATGGAAGAGCATTGCTCTAGAGTAGGGATGAGCAAAATGATAGCCCACTGGCTTAATCCTGCCCACCAGCTTTTTTTGTAAATAAAGTTTTATTGGTACACAACCACCTCTATTTGTTTATGTAGAGTCTTTAGCTGCTTTAATGTTACAGTGGCAGAGGTGAGTCGCCACAAGGGTCATTTGGACCACAAAGTTGGAAGTAATTATTGCCCAGCCCTTTTCAGAAAATGTTTGTTGATTCCTGACCTAAAGGATGGTTGACTTTGGCAGAGAAGCAGCCTGGGTCCCAAGAGCCGGGTCTCAACAGAGCAGAGTTGAGTTGCTCTCCCAACCTGCACCATCTTCCTTCAAGTAAAGTGTTACATGAGACAGAAATGAATTTAAATCTTGTTTCAGGCTATGTGTTTTTTGGTTTCATTGCAATAGTTCAGTATTTACCCTAAAATGTGTGGGATGCCTCCAAGGTGAAGCTGCAGGAAGAGATCCCCAAAGATGGAATTTAGGATAGCAGGGAGGAATACAAGAAAAGACATTTCCGAAGCTTTGCATGGTGGGGCTTGGGCCTAGAATGTTCATTGTCACCACAGACTGTGAGCCTAGAACAAAAGATGAAAACTTCTTCTGGGCTTAGCACCTAATTCTTAGAAACCAGTGAAAAATAGGGATCTTAGAAGTTAATTGCCAGTTTTTACCCAGTGCTCATTCTCTTGGCATTTTAAACCCCTTTATCACCAGGCTACAGCTTATGTAAAGCCCTCAGTAAGAATGACTGGAGAAGGAAATGGCAACCCACTCCAGTTTCTTGACTGGGAATTCCCATGCACAGGGGCGCCTGGCAGGCTACAGTCCACGGGGTCACAAAAGAGTCAGACCCAACTTGGAGACTAAACAACAAAGAAGAATGATAGTGTGTTCGGGAACTGTCTCCAACGTGGGCAATCAGCTCTTTCTTCCAGGCTTAACCAGGGCTGAATATCTGGACTCCCCAGGGGAGCGTCCCCTAATGGGAAATGTCCAAACACATCAGCTGGGTGGTCTTTCCTCTGCCCTGTGACCGAGCTCTCCTTTCACTCCTCTGCCAGCCAGCTTTGAACAGAAGCATGTCCCCTTCACAGCACACTGACAGTGCAGTTATTTACCTGCATTCCCAATGACAGCAAGCCTGGGGAATAAATTCTCTCTCTGACATGCCTGAGAAGACAGCCTCTTCAGCTGATGGAAGAATTAACCTTCTAAACTGAGGGCCGTATTACCAAGCATAGCTTGCAGCCCTACAAGCCCACTCCCAGCCCTCTCCTTTTTTCTTATTATGTAAAGAATGCCACAGTAACATATGGAACTGTTTTCATGAGCATTCAGATCAACTTTGCAAATGGTCACCCATTAAAGGAAGGCAAAATATGTTCAGGGCAGGTAGGGGAGAGTGGATATGAGCACAACCTATGTTCAGTTTAGTTCAGTCACTCAGTCGTGTCCGACTCTTTGCGACCCCATGAATCGCAGCACGCCAGGCCTCCCTGTCCATCACCAACTCCCAGAGTCCACCAAAACCCATGTCCATCGAGTCAATGAGGCCATCCAACCATTTCATCCTCTGTCATCCCCTTCTCCTCCTGCCCTCAATCTTTCCCAGTATCAGGGTCTTTTCCAATGAGTCAACTCTTCACATCAGGTGGCCAAAGTTTTGGAGTTTCAGCTTCAACATCAGTCCTTCCAATGGACACCCAGGACTGATCTCCTTTAGGATGGACTGGTTGGATCTCCTTGCAGCCCATGGGACTCTCAAGAGCCTTCAACACCACAATTCAAAAGCATTGATTCTTCGGCGCTCAGCTTTCTTCACCATCCAACTCTCACATCCATACCTGACCACTGGAAAAACCATAGCCTTGACCAGATGGACCTTTGTTGGCAAAGTAATGTCTCTGCTTTTTAATATGCTGTCTAGGTTGGTCATAACTTTCCTTCTAAGGAGTAAGTGTCTTTTAATTTCATGGCTGTAACCACCATCTGCAGTGATTTTGGAGCCCAAAAAATAAAGTCAGCCACTGTTTCCCCATCTATCTACCATGAAGTGATGGGACCAGATGCCATGATCTTAGTCTTCTGAATGTTGAGCTTTAAGCCAACTTTTTCACTCTCTTCTTTCACTTTCATCAAGAGGCTCTTTAGTTCTTCTTCACCTTCAGCCACAAGGGTGGTGTCATCTGCATATCTGAGGTTATTGATATTTCTCCCAGCAATCTTGATTCCAGCTTGTGCTTCATCCAGCCCAGCGTTTTTCATGATGTACTCTGCATATAAGTTAAATAAGCAGGGTGACAATATACAGCCTTGACTGGTTCCTATTTGGAACCAGTCTGTTGCTCCATGTCCAGTTCTAACTGTTGCTTCCTGGCCTGCATACAGGTTTCTCAAGAGGCAGGTTAGGTGGTCTGGTATGCCCATCTCTTTCGGAATTTTGTCCAGTGTCCCAAATTATCCATCCATTTGGAGGTGGTGCTGTTGTAGATGGGCTTCCCAGGTGGCTCAGCAGTAAAGAACCCGCCTGCAATGCAGGAAACACGGGTTTGATACCTGGGTCTGGCAGATGTCCTGGAGGAGGGCATGGCAACCCATTCCAGTATCCTTGCCTGGAGAATCCCAAGGACAGAGGAGACTGATGGACTAACAGTCCATGGAGTCACAAAGAGTCAAACATGACTGAAGCGACTTAGCACTCACGCACACTGTTGTAGATATGTAGAAAACCCATATTTTGAGTTTGGCCACCAACTATACTCTCCGATCTGTAACAAATTCAAAAGTGGTGTTTCATGAACTTTCATTTCTCCTACTTGCACTCTGGGGGGTAAAACTGATAGAGAAAAGGCTAGAAAGAGGGAGATACTAGAAACTGACGTGGACATCTGTGTGGCCACCTGAGGGTCTTGAGAGTGAACTCCGCTTCCTGGATCCTTTCCAGGGGAAACTGGAAGTTTTATTTCCATTGGATAAGGCTGATACCATGTGTGAAGATATTCTTCTTCAGGCAGTAACTCCCCAGATTCCTATTTTCCCTGCTTCTCTCCCTGATTCCTGCTTCTCTCCCTGAGTCCTATCAAATTCTTGAGTGCAACTATCAACTGTATTCTAATCACTTGTTCCCATTTGTCTCAAAAGATCAGAAATCCAGGTGCTATGCCTTTGTTTCTCCTCATCTTTACAGTCCTACTCCCTCAAACCTAGCCAATACTCCCCCAACCTTTTCCTCAGGCCAACCCTCAGCAATTCTGGCCTCTCTCCAGAGCCTCCTAACTGTCCCTCTGCCTCCAAATGCCTCATGAACTTCCTCAAACAGAACAAATCTTTCCACAATTCTGCTTGCAAATCCAAACTAACTGTCTGTTGTCTAATCTCAGGATGGCACGAAAACCCTCTAACTCCATCTGACTTCTCCCCTTTGACCTTCCCTCCCTCCCCCAGCAAATGCCTTACTGTTCCTTAAATGTACTCATAGGCCTCCACGTATTTACACACCTTCTTTCTGCCTGGACCCCTCCCTTCGCTACTGGGTAAACTCCTATTCATTCTTCAGGACACAATTTGAATATCATCCTCTTTAGGATCTCACTGACAACTCCTGGCAGAATGGTCTCTTTCTTGTCTGGTTTCTTGCTTTCCTTGGCCCTCAGCTTTGCTATAAAAGTCATCTATCACATTGTACCATATCCATTGCATGATGTGAGATGCTATAGTTTCCTGGTAACTCAGTTGGTAAAGAATCCCCCTGCAGTGCAGGAGACCCCTGTTCGATTCCTGGGTTGGGAAGATCTGCTGGAGAAGGGATAGACTACCCACTCCCGCCCAATAGTTAAATAGTAGTCTCAATATTATTCATTTAGCCATGTTTTCTTTCCTTTTATATTATGTTTATCCAAAAAACAACAACAACAACAACAACAAAAAAAACAAATCTTATTCACGAGAACTTCTGGGCTTCCTTAGGAAGTGCCTCTTAACTCCCTAATCTAATGAAGTGCCCCTCCCCAGGGTTTGCCTAACAATACTCTGTATTATCAATATAATTCACTGTGCAGAATACCTAAGCTCTTGGTTCTCTCGACTATGCCTCTAGACTGCCAACTCCTTAAGATCAGGTATTTTTTATTATTATTCATTATTTTATATCCCAATTACCTAGTGAGTGCCATGCCTTTCTCAAGCTAGGTGCTCAATGAATATTTGTTGATTTGAATTGAGTTAAATTGAATTGAACTGAACCAAATCATATTGGATTAGATTGCTAATAGTTTATAGATTGAGATGTCTTTTCTCAGCAAATTGGCTTCCTTTCTGTACCATTCAGGCTCCAGCCAGGTAAACAAAAACTAATCTAAGTATTTAAAACAGAAGGAATTTTATACAAGGGATTGTCTGCCCAGTTGATGAAGGAGCTGAAAAGCCAAACAGACGACGGTTAAACACAATATTGTGATTCATAAGAAATACATATGTGGTCATTCGGATGACCAAGATGTGCTTCTCAGATAGATCTGGCCTTCAGCCACAGTTCCTGGCTCCCAAAACCCTTGGAATTTTCTGCCAGCACAATTAGGTTTATGCTAATGAAGGTGACTTCTGGATCCCACCCCAGGGTGGAGACTGGTTGCCAGGAGAACCAAGCATGTGATTGAAACCTTTTGTCCCACACCCTGACTTCTGAGGAAGGGTGAGGGGTTTGAGGTGGTATCAGTAGCCATTGACCAGTGATTTAGTCCATCATGACTATGTAATGAACCTCCATAAAACCCTGAAAGAATAGCTTTTTGCCACCTTTCGGAGAGATTTCATGTGGAGAACCAGAAGGCTTCCATGAGCTGCCATGTGGGGCCCCAAGTTCCACCAGGACACGAGCTCCTTTGTTCAGGACTCTGTGTCTCTTCACCTGGCTATCAACTCATATCTTTTAATGTCCTTTTATAATAAATTAGTAATCTAGTGAGTAAACAGGTTTTCCTGGGTTCAGTGAACCATTCTAGCAAATTAACCCAAACCAAGGTGGGAGTCACCAGAACCTCCGTTTTGCAGCCCGTCACTCAGAAGCACAGGTGAACACTTGGGGTTGCAGCTGGCATCTGAAGTGGGGGGTGGCCTTGGGGGACCTAGCCCTGTACCTGTGGAATCTGATTCTTACCTCTGGGTAAAGGACAAGGTAAATTCTTGGACACTTGCTGGTATGCAAGAGTTGCTTGTTGGTGTGGGGACGCCTTCACACATACACGTTCAAACTGGGTCCAATCATCATTTCGGTGAGTCAACAGCTAGGCTGGAGAAACAAAGGGAGGAGGTGGTATTACCAAAGCCCAGGGCCAAGGTCCTCTCACAAAATCATGGTAGACACCTGGAGGATGATGTCATGGAGAAAATGCAGCCACTTCAGGGAGCATTAGGGACCTAGAGGGGTAAGAAGTAACCTGAATCTGTCTTCTTTCCACTCTCATGGTTCCTACCAGTGCCTCCCACTGACTCAAGCCCACCAGGATCAACTGTTCTGGAGCCTGAGAAGCACAGCCTCTAATACAGAACAGACAAAGAAAGACAGTGAATTCTAGAGCAGCGAAACTGATACTTTTATTGTTCTTTTTCAGCTTAACAATAATATTTATTTCTAAATAGAATAACTAGGGAAATGAGATATGGAAGTCAACAAGAGAAAAATCAACCCATAGTGGAAGGCAAATTAACAGACTTCAGCTACTCCTTCTAATGGGTTCCCATCTCCTGCAGCCTAGCAATCAATAGGGATGGCTAAGTGCTTGGGGAGCCAGGAGTGGGAAGCGGGGCTGGCCATGACAAGTCAAGCATGACTGCAATTTCATTAAAGACCCGGGGGTGACATCCACCATCAATTTGTTTTTCCCAGAATTTTGCTCTGAGTTGGTGCTTTGTGGAGATAGATGGTTGGAATACTGGGCAGTGAGAGGGCAGAAAAGAAAGTCAAGGGCTCTGATAACATCCAACCTGTTGTGTCTCAGACTGGGCCAGGCTTCCACATTAAAGAGAAGAGAAAAGAAGAGCCCGAGTATATAAGAAGATGACTAGGAATGCATAGTGAAGCTCTTGACTTGAATGCTCCAAATTAGGATTCAGAGGAAGTATGGGAGAGACTTCAAGAGCTTTGTTTTGGGAATTGGGAATTGGAAAAAGAACATGGTCAGTTTTAAGCTCAGATGCTAACTTGCTGTGTACAGTTGGACAAATCACTCAACTTCCCTATGACTTAGTTCTCTCATTTGGAAAATGGGAAAAATGAGTAACACCTGTCTCCAAGGACTATTGTAAGGGTTAAATGAGATAATACTTGTGAGGTACTCCACCTTACAGTCAGCATTCAGGAAATGTTGGCTGCTACTCTTTCAGGTGTTGTTTTAGTATACTGGGTGGGTCTTGAGAGCATGCGCTGCCTGAGATGTCTTTTCTGCCTGAGATGTCTTTCTCCTTTGTCTCCTCCCTCTTGATAACACCCATTCCTCCTTCAAGATCAAGCCAAATGTCATCTCCTCCAAGAAACCTTCCCAGATCCCTTCAGGTCTGAGTTGGTGACCCTTGTCTGTGTTCCCATGGCGCTTTGTTTTTGTACTTATCATAGCAATTGCACTCTGCTTAGTGGACCATGAGAAACTGCAAGCCTGGAATTGAATTTTTTGATTCTACTTCTCCTGTCCCTACAGGACATAATACATGCTCAAACAAAAGAAACAAAAAAGAATGCCTATGTGGGTAAAGGAATTCTATAGTATAAACACAGGAGTCCCTGGAAAATGCCTCCTGCTTCCATAAATGGCTTTCCCAGTTCCTAAAATCTGCCATCAGAGATTTTCCTTCTAGCCAAAGACTGATCCCATTTAAATCCCGTATATACTTCCCCCAACCACCACCTTCCACTGGAATGTATGCGATTTTGTTGTTGTTCAGTCACTCACTTGTGTCCAACTCTCTGTGACCCCATGGACTGCAGCACACCAGGCCTCCATGTCTCCACCATCTCCTAAAGTCTGCTCAAACTCATGTCTATTGAGTTGGTGATGCCATCCAACCATCTCATTCTCTGTCATCCCCCTCTCCTCCTGCCTTCAATCTTTCCCAGCATCAGGGTCTTTTCTAATGACTTGGCTCTCCATATCAGGTAGTCAAAGTATTGGAGCTTCAGCTTCAGCATTGGTCTTTCCAATGAATATTCAGGATTGATTTCCTTAAGGATGGACTGGTTTGATCTCCTTGCAGTCCAAAGGACTCTCAAGAGTCTTCTCCAACACCACAGTTCAAAAGTATCAATTCTTTGATTTTCAGCCTTCTTTATGGTCCAACTCTCACATCCATACATGACTACTGGAAAAACCATAGCCTTGGCTAGACAGACCTTTGTTGACAAAGTAATGTCTCTGCTTTTTAATATGCTATCTAGGTTGGTCATAACTTTCCTTCCAAGGAGTAAGCATCTTTTAATTTCATGGCTGTAACCACCATCTGCAGTGATTTGGGATTCCAAGAAAATAAAGTCTGCCACTGTTTCTATTGTTTCCCCATCTGTTTGCCATGAGGTGATGGGACCAGATGCCATGATCTTTGTTTTTTGAATGTTCAGTTTTAAGTCAACTTTTTCACTCTCTTCTTTCACCTTCATCAAGAAGCTCTTTAGTTCCTCTTTGCTTTCTGCCATAAGGGTGGTGTCATCTGTATATCTGAGGTTATTTGATATTTGTCCCGGCAATCTTGATTCCAGCTTTCATTTCATCATAGAAAACTAATCAAACTGATCACATGGGTCACATCCTTGTCTAACTCAATGAAACTATGAGCCATGCCGTGTAGGGCCACCCAAGAATGTATGTGATAGGTTCTCATGAAGTATTTGAAGAATTAATTTAGAGGTTGAGTTCTTTAGGAAAAAAATTCAGACATCAGCATATCAGAAAAGAAGTGATGTGGGAAGAAAATAGAGGGTAATCCTCACTGAGGACCTCCTACTACACCCTAGCCCCTTCCCCACAAAACAGATTGCAGGAAAAAGGAACTTTCTTCTGGGTCCTCTGCTGCTGCCTCTCGGGCATCCTCTGGCCCTTCCAGACCTCCTACCTCATCTCAGGAGGCTCCTGGTGCCTTGGACCACTCCATCCTTTCAGGAGGACAGACCTGGCTGAAGAACAATACTTAACCACAGGAATGGTGATATAAAATGAAGAAAAAGCCCATACTGTGTCCCAGGCACTTTACACACAATTCACTGACATCTCCAATAACCCTGAGAGGTAGATGTCATTAGTTCCATTTACAGATGAGGAATGCGAGGCTCAGAGACAGTAACACTGCCCAAAATCACACAGCAAGTAAGTTACGGAGTGGACACATCACACCAAATGTCACTGAGGCCCGTGGTGAGTGCATATATTTTACTTGCTGTATCTGGCCACCTGGGCTTCTGATTCTGATGATATTGTTCAATTGTATTTCAGATGTAAGTTATTCTTATATTTTGAAGTTCTTATCGTTTAGAGAGGCCCACTGATAAGCTTCCCTGGTGGCTCAGATGGTAAAGAATCTGCCTGCCATGCGGGAGACCTAGGTTCGATCCTTGAGTCAGGAAGATCCCCTGGAGAAGAGAATGGCAACCCACTCCAGTATTCTTGCCTGGAGAATCCCATGGACAGAGGACGCTGATGGGCTACAGTCCCCGGGGTTGTAAATGGCTGAACATGACCGAGCGACTAACACTTACTTACCTATCTGGCCACCTCGCTCTATTTCAATGGTTGTGTAACGGTACCTGCCTCACTGCCCTGTTAAGTTCATAATGAGGAAAGTTTGCTGGCATCTTTCTTCTTAGTACTATTGTACTATGTGCTATGTTTCTAAGTTTGCTTTTCTGTTTCCAAGTTCCCAGGTTTATGTGCTATCTCTCCGCCAATTTTCTACACCTTCTTCTTCAAAACTTTTAAAGGGTTATCAAGTACTGGGCCTGTGCTGGTGTGGTGTACAGTAATGATACACAATAGGGAAGAAACACTGTGGAAACATTTTCTTTAAATGCACACAGACTCATGCAATAAGAGAGAGTGGTGGGTGAAATGCTAAGAAGAGATGGCATTACATTTAGACCAAAGGCTGGGAAATGCAGCCTTGCTAGGTGACAGCCTGTCAAGACAGCCTTACCTAATGGATAGCACAAGCATTATTTGGAGACACTTACTGCAGAATCCAATGGGGTAAAGGCACCAAAGGTGAACAAAATATCATCCTTCATGGGCAGAAACAGAGGCAGTGACAGAAAATAAATTGCTGGAGAAGTATCTCTTAAAGAAGAGTAGGTTTAAACATTTGCCTGACTGGAGTAGCAGAGACTTCTCGGATTTTTATCAACAGGAGAGCTGGAGCTGAGTCAGTGAAATTTGTATGTTTCTTTTCGGGGTGGGAGGGGCATGGCATGTTGTATAAAAATATTAAAATGTAGGACAATGTGTTTAACCTCAAATCAATAGTTTGGGAGCAATACAGGATAATGTGACATTAATAGAGTATAATACTGAAGACCACAAGCGCTAGGGTTGAATTCTAACTTCAGATATGACTAGCTACGAAATCATGGTAAGTTACTGAACCCTTCTGTAATAGTCAGGAAAGAATAGGCTCTGCTCTAGCAACAAATGTGCCCAATAGCTTGGTCTGATTTCTTGTTCATGTGCCAGCTTGGACACCGATGCTGGATGGCTCTGCTCCAAGCAGGGACTCAAGGGATTCGAGCTCCTCCCATCTTTTGACACACAGCCTCTGAGGTTGCTGCGAAGGGGAAGAGAGTGTGGTAGACAGGCAGTGGGGTTTAAGGCCAGACCTGAAAGTGGTATCATCACTTCTGCCCATTTGCCATTGGCCAGGCCGAATGGGATGGCCCCACCTAACTGCCACAGGAGCTAGAGAAGATGGTCCTCCAGTGTGAGCACAGAAAATGGTCTCTGCCACACTGTCTGAGCATCTTCACAAAGGAAGGGATGCAGCCCACCAACATAGCTGCTCTGTAATTGCCTGCTCATGCAGAGGTAGTTACAATTATTTGTAACTGAGCTGAAATAAGTATACATGATATCTCATAAAATTAGATCTGGGTTACAGTCAAATTCATAGAGAAAGAAAGATGGTGGTTACCAGGGGCTGGGAGGAGGGCGAAATGGGAAGTTCTTGTTTAATGGGCATAAAAACTTCCCACTTCCTGCTCCTCTCAGCCCCTGGTAACCACCATCTTTCTTTCTTCAGTTCTATAAGATGAAACCAGCTCTGGAGATGGATGGTGGTGATATCTGTACAGCAGTGTGAATATACTCAATGCTACCAACCTCACACTTAAGAGTGGTTAAGATGGTAAATTTTATGTTATGTCAATTTTACCACAGTTTTTTAATTAAATCATTTTAAAATTAGGTTTGGATAACTCCAAGGTCTGAGTTAACCTGGCTCAGAGCAGAGTGAGGGCTGGTTGATGGTACTTGTGTTGGATGACAACTTGATTCTGGATCTAAAATTCTCAGGATACTAAGGAAACTCTTAGGTGACTAGCTCTTTTTTCTTAAAAATGGTGCTTAAATTTCTTAAGGTCTATTGCAAATGCAAAGTCACTCATTACTAAAAAAGGAAGAAGAAGTAGCAGGAATCCCAGTCATCCCTTTCCCCAGGCTCCCCCAAACTGCTGACTTGTCTCTATCTCTGCACCTTCCCTCCATCCAGGTTACCTCAGGACTTAAGCCCAGCTCCAGTCCCTCCAGCCGGAGTTCCCAGATCTGGCTGCACATCAGATTCACCTGGGGAGCTTTAAAACCATACCGATGCCCAGGCTGCAGCTCAACTCAATTAACTCAGCCTCTCTAGGGTGGGACCTGGGCACCAGTGCTATTATAAAAGCTCCCCCGCGGATATTAATGTGCATCCTGGCTGAGAACCGCTGACTACAGTCTGGTCTGGCTTCTTCCCAGCTGCCTTTCTGCAGAGCTTCTAAAAGCAGGCAGTTTGAAGATGATCAGGCTTCAGTCTCATCTCGGTCACTCCTGTGTGGTCTCAGGTACATCCTATAACCTCACTGGTCCTTAGTCTTCTCATCTGTATAATGGGGGCAATGAGAGTGATGAGATAGTGTCTCATCTGGCACTCATTTTAAGTGATTCATAGATGATGATACATGTTATTATGAAACCTTCTATTACTGTTACTTCCTGGGGTAGGGTTGAACCTGCTGTTTTCCTACAGGGATTCTTTATCTTGCAGTCTGCTGCCTGCCCCACTGGGATCCCTCAGATTCTGTCAGAGTTGAGGAAGGGGTCATCTCCTTTAGTTCCTTAACGGGCCCCCTCCCTCTACCAGTCACCTGTGGCTCCCTTCAGACAGTGCTCTACCTCAGAACTTTCTAAATCCTGTTAGGCAAAACCAAACATGAATATAAACAATCAAATACAATCTTCCTGGCATGCACCTGCCTAGAAGTGTGACAGGAATTTTTTTTTCGGGAGGGGGGGCCCTTTAGCAGCGGCTTACAGGACTTTGTTCAGGCTGGTTTGAGGTTTAGGATGCACAGAAGAGTAACAGGTTGGGGCTGATCTGAGTTAAGCCAGGTCTGGTTCCTAATCTCCCTAAGTAAACCCAATTCAGACAGACTGAGACACAGGCATGCTGGGGCCAGACCCCTGGGACTGTTGAAAACGTCAGGGCAATGGGGGCTCAGAGGGGTGGAGGCTAGGAACATGCCCCAGGAGGTATCCTTGGGATAGAGTGACCTTGAACTTGGTCACAGCAGCAAGAGAAGCCCAGAAGCAAGGTTGCCAGGATGCTGTGACCCTCTGCCTGTTCTCAGACATTGTAGCAGGTTGAGGTTTATTCTTTGCTTTATTTATTATATGTACAATTGAATACAAGTCATTGAAAAAGACTCTGATGTCGGGAAAGATTGAAGGCAGGAGAAGGAGATGATAGAGGATGAGACAGTTGGATGGCATCACCGACTCGATGGACATGAGTTTGAGCAAGCTCTGGGCGTTGGTGATGGACAGGGAAGCCTGGTGTGCTGCAGTCCGTGGTGTCTCAAAGAGTCGGAAATGACTGAGCGACTGAACTGAACTGAACTGAAAGTATAAGTCAAGCCCCCATCTACCAGAGTCCTTTTCTTAAAAAGATCTTTTAGAGGGTTAGGTGGAGGGAGGCAGGAGTTCTTGTCCCAAAGCATCTCTGGAGGGCCCTTTGGTGTCCAGTTCTCACTGGTTAATGCTGACGCACCCATTGTCTAAGACACCTGGCACCTCCAGAAGGTAGTAGCCTCCCAGAAACTCATGTTTGGCACATCACTTTGGAGGTGCTACCCCTGCCAAAGGAACTGGGGTGAGGCGTCTCCTGCCACTCTCCCAAACATTCCCTCCAGTTGTTAACTTCCCTCCCAGTTCTGCCTTTTAATGTCACTCACTTGACCATCAGTGCCTCTGATTCCTCATCGATAAAGGAAAATAGTAGCCATTGTGTCTTCCTCACGGGATCAGATTGCTGTAAAGAAGAAATGAGTTGTTATAAAGTCCTTGGCACAGAGCCTATCAACAAGCATATGCTGCGTATGTACTCACTCTTGCTGATGTTGCTGAATCCTCAGAATGTCCCCGACCCTCAACAACTCCCCAAGCCTTCCCATCCTCCCTGCAGCCCTTAGCCTACTAATCTAAGCTTTCAAAAACAGTACCTCTTCCTTCTGTTCCAAGGGTAACAAAAACACTTACCCTCAAGAGTCCACATTTCCAAGCTCTGCTTCTCACTAAAAAAAAAAAAAAAAAAAAACTTTTATTTTTGCCAACTCATCTACAATTGCAAGGACAAACAAAAACTGGTACCTCAACATCTTCACCAGCAGCTGAGAGCCCAAGGAGAATCCAGTTCTCCAAGAAGAAAAGCAGGCCATTTATTCACTTGTTCATTTCGTATTAAGCTAAGCACTTGCTGTATGCCACTAAGACAGTCCCCCTGCCCTCAAGGAGATGGCAGCCTGGGACAGCGTGCTCAGCTCTGGGTGTATCTTATCATCACCAGGGGAGTTTTAGAAAGTGCCGGTGCATCCAGGGCCAGTAAATCAGAATTTCACAGGGTGGGACCCAGGTCTCAGTATTTTTAAAGTTCCCCAAAGGAATCCAATGTGTAGCCAAGCAGAGAAGACAGCCAGTGATCTAACAGGACTGGCAGATAGAAGTGATTTCCAGTTCAGTATTGCTAGAACAGGCAACTGACACACAGTATGAGAATTAAATCACAATAAAGATGTTAAAAACAAGTCAAAAAAAAAAAAAAACAAGTCAATAGGCAAGGGTGGGGATTATGGGAGCCCAGGGAGGGCTACCGGATTCCAACTAGGGATGGGGGTTGGACTCGGCGAAATCTCCCAAAGGGGAACTTCTCTCGGCTTAGGTATCAGCAGGAGTCAGACATGCTAAGATAATGAAGGGAAAAGTGTGCATTTAATTCTCATTTCTAAAGCAACAGCCCCTTATATTATTGACAGTATAGGACACACTGCATAATTAAGTCTGTTAATGAGTATTAATAAAATTGGCACTTTTTTCACTTAGATTAACACTTCTCAAGCCTCAGGAATAGCTTTTGGTGGTTTAGTTGCAGTCTACCTGGAACTCTAGGAGAAGAAGTCTGATGTGTGAGCAAAAAAAGCAAGTTCTGAACTAGGAAGTCTCAGAGGCAGCTTTGACTCATCCATTCCTTCATCCCTGAGTCCAAGCAGTCAGCAGTGATTTTAGGTCTCTGTGGTGAATAGACCCCAGATTCGGCCCCAGTAATTCCTCCTCTTCCGTGTTTGCATGCCACCCCTCACATCAAATGGTGGGAGCTGGGACTTGCCTGTTGGTCCGGTGGTTAAGAATCTGCCTTCTAAGGCAGGGGACGTGAGTTCAATTCCTCATCAGGGACCTAAGATCCCTCGCACTGCAGAGCAACAGTCTGTGAGCCACAAAGAGAGTTCATACACCACAACGAAAGATGCTGCATGCTACAACTAAGCCCTGATGCAGCCTAATTAACTATTTTTTTTAAAGAATTAAAAATTTGTATATATACGTTTAAAAAAACAGGTGGGATCTGTTTTCCCTCCCCTGGGATCTAGACTGGCCTGTGACTTGTTTTAATCAGTGGAAAGTTGTGGATGTAACTTTCTGAACTTCTGAGCCAGGCCTGAAGAGGACTGGCAGGTGTTAATTTCTCTCTCTGAAGCCCAGATGCCATGCTGGAAGGAAGTGCAGGCTAGTTGACTGCATGACAGAGCTTAGGCATGGAGAAAGGCCATGAAAGATGCCATGGACTGAATCGCATTTCCCTAAATTTCATGTTGAATCCCTAGGGTGACTGTATTTGGAGATAGGACCTTTCCAGAAGTAATTAAGATTAAAAGAGATCATAAGGGTAGGGCCCTGATCTGACAACAGTGGCTGACTTTATTTTGGGGGGCTTCAAAATCACTGCAGATGGTGACTGCAGCCATGAAATTAAAAGACACTTACTCCTTGGAAGGAAAGTTATGAACAACCTAGACAGTATATTAAAAAGCAGAGACATTACTTTGCCAACAAAGGTCCAACTAGTCAAGGCTATGGTTTTTCCAGTGGTCATGTATGAATGTGAGAGTTAGACTATAAAGAAAGCTGAGCACCGAAGAATTGATGCTTTTGAACTGTTGTGTCGGAGAAGACTCATGAAAGTTCCTTGGACTGCAAGGAGATCCAACCAGTCCATCCTAAAGGGAATCAGTCTTGAATATTCATTGGAAGGACTGATGTTGAAGCTGAAACTCCAATACTTTGGCCACATGATGCAAAAAACTGACTCATTTGAAGGGACCCTGATCCTGGGAAAGATAGAAGGCAGAAGGAGAAGGGGACGACCGAGGATTAGATGGTTGGATGGCATCACTGACTCACTGGACATGAGCTTGAATAAACTCTGGGAATTGGTGATAGACAGGGAGGCCTGGCGTGCTGTGATCCATGGGGTCACAAAGAGCTGGACATGAATGAACACCTGAACTGAACTGAATGTCCTTGTAGTGACTCAGATGGTAAAGAGTCTGCCTGCAATGTGGGAGATCTGGGTTCGATCCCTGGGTCAGGAAGATCCCCTGGAGAAGGGAATGGCAACTCACTCCAATATTCTTGCCTGGAAAATTCCATGGATGGAGGAGCCTCGCGGGCTACAGTCCATGTGGTTGCAAAGAGTCAGACATGACTGAGGGACTAACACATTCACTTTCAAGAGGAAGAGGAGAGAACAGAGCTCTCTCTCCCCACGCATACACCAAGGAGAGACCACATGAATGTACATCAAGAAGGTCCACAAGCCAAGAACAGAACCCTTATGAGAAACCAAACACTGCCAGAAATTCCTTAGACTTTCCAGCCTCCAGAACTGTGAGAAAATACGTTTCTGTTAAGATTGTCAGTCTATGGTATTTTTTAGGGTAGCCTGAGCAGACTAATACTAAGATGAGAGACCTACTTGGAAGTTCCAGGTCTAGCCAAGCTCCCAAGTGAATGGAGACACATGAAAAACCCTGAGTGAGATTAGCAGAAAATCACCCAGTGGAACCCTGACAAAATATTTAACCTACAAAATTATGAGGAAATTAATGTATCACTTAGTTTAGCCACTAAGTTTTGGAGTCTTTTGCTTTATAACAATAATAATTGAGGCTTAGGTGGTAATGAATCTGCTTGCAGATTCTTGCCTGGAAACCAGGGTTCTTGCAGAACCCAGGGAGACCAGGGTTTGATCACTGGGTTGGGAAGAGCCCTTGGAGAAGGAAATTGCAACCTACTCCAGTATTCTGGCCTGGAGAATTCCATGGACAGAATAGCCTGGCAGGCTACAGTCCATGGGATCACAAAGAGTCAGACACGACTGAGCGAACTTCACTTCACTGCAATAATAACTAAAAAAATCCTACTGTGACACCTTTTCTTTCCATTGTCTAGCATCACAGTCTGACCCAGCTAAGCCCATTCAGTCACACCCAATTATCAGCTGGGCAACTCTGAGCAGCATCCCGATAAGGACTTTTAACCTGAGGGTCATGGAATTCAAGAAGGTCCACAAAGTGGAATATATATACATATACTCACACATATAACATCTTTATTTTCATTAACCTTTAACTGAAATTTATCACTGTCTTTAATTGTGAAAAAGGCAACAAACCACAGCAGCATGAGTATTCATGACTTTGTCACTAATAGAAATCACAAATAGATTTCTTTCATATCACAGGACAATTGTTACCAAATATCCCGAAATATATTTCATGCTTATCACTACCCATTGCTATACCTTGCTATTTAAGGTGTTAATAAGGAAGCACATATATTATTATATTAATATTTTGATAGTTGTACATCTATATAATTCATTTTTTCTGTAACACTAGTATTTTTTTAATGCATTTAGAACCATTTTCCTCCAATGGTATCCATAGGCTTCACCAGACAGCTGAAGGGGTCCATGGCCCTAAAAAGGAATAAGAAGCCCTGAAACAGAGGTATGTATGGGCTAAAGTTCTCTGCACCACAAATTTCCCACCAGGTTTCATTTAGACTGAGTCCTGCCACCCACTCAAACATTTATGAGCAAATTAGCACTAAAGCACTGCCGACAACTGACTCTGGAAGTGAGATCAAGTGCTGGCTCCCTCTCTTTTCAGGAGTTTCTACAGCATCTCATCTGAAAAGTTCATTCAAGGCAAATATTCTAGTTGCCTGTTTCAGCCAACTAGAAGCTAGGAAGTTTTCCAAAAATTAAAATAAAAATAGTTTGAATAAGAATAATATAATAATGCCTAACATTGAATTGAGAACTTGCTACTTCCTACACTGTTCTAAGTAGTCACCATGAATTAACTCATTTTATCCTCACAACCACCAGATAAGGTAGGCCTATTATTCTACCCATGTTCCAGACAAGAAAACTGAGCCTCAAAAGGTTAGTAACTTGCTCAAGGTCACACAGTTCATAAGTGACAGAGCTAAATGTGGAGTACACCAATTCAGTTAATCACTACAGGAAGGACTAAGGAATTGGTATTTTTCAAAGCTTTCAGCCAGCTACAGCCAAGGTACAAGGCACAGCCAAGTCTGAGAACGCATGTACTGCTGGGCTCCCTGCATCCTTTAACTCTGTTCATGCAAAAGCTGAGTCGCTGTATAATATTTATAGCCTCTCCACACATATATAACACTACTGGTTTAACCAATGAAAAATATTAATAATTTCTAGCATCCATTATGTAAACTAACAAAGTCTCTGATATTGATCTGAGATAAAGACTGCCAAAAATGTGGAAGCCACCTCAAGGGATTGGACTTTTGATTTCAAGTGCTAACCAACCACCCTGGAGTGTTCTATTTGGAACACTTGGAAAGTTAACTGTCCTTAGAATATATATTAAAATCAACCCACATACACTTACATATTATATTACCTGTTAAAAACATGTTAGATTAACTTATAGACAACATAATGCATTGCCATTACCATTACTTCTTTCTTATGTTGAACAACATAGTTCTCTTCACCCGCCATGTAAGCACCAGATGAAGTTTCCTAAATCACTTAAATAATGATTATGTTAGCAGTCCTTTTTTTCTGCCAAATGATCAGCATATACCTTCAAGATCAAGTGGTATTTCTCTGCCCTTAAGATTAAGATAAGATCACCTCCAGCCAACTTATTCTACCCTTCCTTCTTTATCACCACCACTTTGTCTGAGGTTTTACCCTGCTTGCAAACTAGTAAGTTAGCCTGCTACAGTTTCATGGGTGCAGGCAGAAGACACGAGACCCCTGGATCAGAGACAAAGGGTTTATTATTACTCACAGCATAACCTGCAGCAGAGCATAATGGATATGACCATTGGTTCCCACGTCTCCCAGGTCCTACGGGGATGACACAGAGGGGCCCACATGGAAGCTACACATGCAGTGGATTTGCATCACAGCCAAAGAGCGTTGCACTTAGGGAATTCATCGCTTTTATGGTGAGCAGTAAGCAAACCTGCTCGTTGTTTGACAGAAGACAAGACTGCTCATTGCAAATAAAGACCCTGAGAAATGGCCCATGTCAAGAGCGATCAGGGTCTTGCATTCTTGGCCTACACAGCAGAGATGAGCAGTGCCCAAGATGAGCTGCCTCTTCCAACACCCATTGCTTTATTTTCGTCTCAGCATCTAGTTTCCCGATATGTCCCTTTAGTCTGTTCACACCCATCTCGTGGTGCAGTGGCACCTCTAGGATGTCAGGGTCCTCTCTGTCTGTCATTTATTGCTACTTCCTGAACAATGATAACACCTGACCTGACCCAGCCAGGTACTCAGTGAATGCTCCCCAAATGAATCATAGGACTGACCTCAACTTCCAACACAGGCCACAGATTCTCCACTCTGTTCAAACAGAATTCTTAGCTGCCCCCAAACATACCTGGCCTCATGACTTCTGCTTAAGAGAACTTACCTCCCCTCTCCTACTAACACAGCCTCACCCACCCCCAAAGCCTGACTCAGTCCCCCTCTTTCAGTGCCCTACCACCTTAAGTCTTCTCTTTTATCCCAATTCCAGGAGACCAGGGCTCAATTCCTGGGTCAGAAAGATCCCCTGGAGAAGAGAATGGCTACCTATTCTAGTATTCTTGGCTGGAGAATTCCATGGACAGAGGAGTCTGGTGGGCTACAGTCCATGGGGTCGCAAAGAGTTGGGCAAGACTGAGTGACTGACACTTTATCCCAAAAGCCCTCCTCTCCAGCCTCATGTATTATTATTGCAATCATCATTCTCTCTTCTCTGTCATTATTACTTAATTCCTAAAGCTTAAGAGTCTTGTTAACGGACTTCCCTGGTGGTCCAGTGGTTGACTCCACACTTCCAATGCAGGGGGCATGGGTTCCATCCCTGGCCAGGGAACTACGATCCCACATGCTGCATGGGGAGGCCAAGAAGAAAAAAGAGCCTTCTTAAATGTAAATATACCTTGGTGAGAAGAAGGAAGAGAGATGAGGCCACAGGGGTAGTAACAAGCTCCGGATATCTGTGTTGCTACTTACTAGCTGTGTGACCTTAAACAAGTGGTCTAACCCCTCTGTGCCTTAGTTTTACCACCTGCAGAATGGAAATAATGACCATAGCTACCTCTGAAGGTTATTCTGAGGATTAAATTAACTGCTTTATGGAGAATACGTAGAAGAAGGCTTTGGGGTTATTTGTGGCATGCCTACTACCTACCTAGCTGGATGCTTTACATGCATTCTGGGGAGGCTCCTTGGGAAATGCCCCACCCCATCCAAATGCTAGCCCCTTGAAAGAGCAGAGGCTTAAAATTCCAGTTCTCCTGCATCCCCTACAGGTCTCACTCTGCCCCAGAGCACAGGATTGCTGAGGGAAGGGACGTAGAGTATGCTCCCAAGTAAAGTCAAGCCTTTCATAGAAACGGGAGGCATGTTCACCAAATGCACACCCAAAACTAGAAAGGACTGTCTCATGACTTTGATTATGGTCAGAGAGAAGCACCTTGTTGAACCAAATAGGGAGCAGTTACCCCACACTTTAGGTCTGGTAATAGAAGCAGGAGGTACAGTGGGTACTCTTAGAGTTGGATTTTTCTGGGCTGAGAAAGTCAAGTATATCTAATCAGGTCTAGACTGGCCTGAATTGGTCTTTCTTCTTTAATACCATTTTACTAAATAAAAAGAAAGTAGATGTTCACAGAATTTCACAAGCATCTGAACTTATATCATCCCCCTTAACCTTTACAATGCTAGGAGGCAAGCATTTCCACCAGCCTCGTCATCCTCCCATTTTGGAGAGGAGGAAACTGAGGCACGGTTGTTCTTGTTGTTGTTCAGTCACTAAATCGTGTCTGACTCTGCGACCTCCTGGACTGCAGCAGGCTAGGTTCTTCTATCCTCCACTATCTCAAGGACTTTGCTCCAATTCTTCTCCAATGAGTCGGTGATGCTATCTATGCATCTCACCCTCTACTGCCCCCTTCTCCTGTTGTCTTCAATATTTCCCAGCATCAGGGTCTTTTCTAATGAGTCAGCTCTTCACATCAGGTAGCCAAAGTATTGGAGCTTCAGTGTCAGTCTTTTCAATGAATATTCAGGGTTGATTTCCTTTAGAATTGACTGGTTTGATCTCTTTGCAGTCCAAAGGACTCTCAGGAGTCTTCTCCAGCACCGTAATTCAAAAGCATCAGTTCTTTAGCACTCAGCCTTCTTCATGGTTCAACTCTCACATCCATACACGACTACTGGAAAAACCATAGCTTTGACTACACAGACCTTTGTCAGGAAAGTGATATCTCTGTTTTTTAATATGCTGTCTAGTTTCATCATAGCTTTCCTTCCAAGGCGCAAGCATCTTTTAATTTCATGGCTTCAGTCATTGTCTGCAGTGATTTTGGAGCCTAAGAAAATAAAATCTGTCACTGCCTCAACTTTTTTCCCTTCTATTTGCCATGAAGTGATGAGACCAGGTGCCATGATCTTTATTTTTTGAATGTTGAGTTTCAAGTCATCTTTTTCACCCACTTCTTTCACCGTTATTAAGAAGCTCTTTAGTTCCTCTTCACTTTCTGCCATTAGAGTGGTGTCATTTGCATATCTGAAGTTATTGATATTTTTCCCAGCAATCTTGATTCCAGTTTGTGACTCATTCAGCTTGGTATTTCCCATGATGTATTCTGCATAGAAATTAAATAAGCAGGTGAAAATATACAGCTTTGACATATTCCTTTCCCAATTTTGAGCCAGTCAGTTATTCCATACCTGGTTCTGTTTGCTTCTTGACCTGAATACAGGTTTCTCAGGAGACAGGTAAGGTGGTCTGGTAATTTCCATCTCTTTAACAAATTTCACTTGGTTGTGATCCACACAGTCAAAGGTTTTAGCATAGCCTTTCAATGAAGCAGAGTAGATGTTTTCTGGAATTCTCTTGCTTTCTCCATGATCCAACTAAAGTTGGCAATTTAATTTCTGGTTCCTCTGCCTTTTCTAAACCTAGCTTGTGCACATGGAAGTTTTCAGTTCACAAACTGTTAAAGCCTAGCCTGAAGGATTTTGAGTGTAACCTTGCTAGTATGTGAAATGAATGCAAATGTATAGTAGTTTAAACATTCTTTGGCATTATCCTTCTTTAGGATTGGAATGAAAACTGACCTTTTATAGTCCTGTGGCCATTGTTGAGTTTTCCAAATTTGCTGACATATTGAGTGCAGCACTTTGACATCATCATCTTTTTGGGTTTTAAATAGTTCAGCTGGAATTCCATCACCTTCACTAGCTTTGTTCATAGTAAGGCCCACTTGTCTAAGGTCCACTTGACTTCACACTCCAGGATGTCTGGCTCTAATTGAGTAACCACACCATCATGGTTATTCAGGTCAATAAGAACTTTTTGTATAGTTCTGTGTATTCTTGCCAACTCTTCTTAATCTCTTTTGCTTCTATTGGGTCCTTACCATTTCTTTCCTTTATTATGCCCATTCTTACATGAAATACTCTCTCAGTTCAGTTCAGTCACTCAGTCATGTCAGACTCTTTGCAACCTCATGAACCACTGCACGCCAGGCCTCCCTGTCCATCACCAACTCCTGGAGTTTACTCAAACTCATGTCCATTGAGTCAGTGATGCCATCCAACTATCTCATCCTCTGTTGTCCCCTTCTCCTCCCACTTTCAATCTTTCCCAGCATCAGGGTCTTCTCAAATGAGTCAGTTCTTTGCATCAGTTGGCCAAAGTATTGGAGTTTCAGCTTCAACATCAGTCTTTCCAAAGAATATTCAGGACTGATTTCCTTTAGGATGGACTGGTTGGATCTCCTTGCAGTCCAAGGGACTCTCAAGAATCTTCTCCAATACCACAGTTCAAAAGCATCAATTCTTTGGTGCTCAGCTTTCTTTATAGTCTAACTCTGACATCCATACACGACTACTGGAAAAACCATGGCTTTGACTAGACAGATCTTTGTTGGCAAATTAACGTCTCTGCTTTTTAATACACTGTCTAGGTTGGTCATAGCTTTTCTTCCAAGGAGCAAGTGTCTTTTAATTTCATGGCTGCAGTCACCATCTGCAGTCATTTTGGAGCCCCCCAAAATAAAGTCTCTCACTGTTTCCATTGTTTCCCCATCTATTTGCCATGAAGTGATGAGACCAGATGCCATGATCTTAGTTTTCTGAATGTTGAGTATTAAGCCAACTTTCTCACTCTCCCCTTTCACTTCCATCAAGAGGCTTTTTAATTCTTCGCTTTCTGCCATAAGGGTGGTATCATCTGCATATCTGAGGTTACTGATATTTCTCCTGTCAATCTTGATTCCAGCTTGTGCTACATCCAGCCCAGCATTTCACATGATCATAGGGATTTGATTTAGGTCATACCTGAATGGCCTAGTGGTTTTCCATACTTTCTTCAATTCAAGCCTGAATTTTGCAATAAGAAATTTATGATCTGAGCCACAGTCAGTTCCAGGTCTTGTTTTTCCTGACTGTATAGAGCTTCTCCATTTATGGCTGCAAAGAACATAACCAGTCTGATTTTGGTATTGGCCATTTGGTGATGTCCATGCATAGAGTCCTCTTTTGGGTTGTTGGAAAAGGGTATTTGCTGTGATCAGCCTGGTTTCTTGACAAAACTCTGTTAGCCTTTGCCCTGCTTCATTCTGTATTTCAAGGCCAAACTTGCTTGTTATTCCAGTTATCTCTTGACTCCCTACTTTTGCATTCCAATCCTCTGTGATGAAAAGGACTTTTTTTAAATATTAGTTCTAGAAGTTGTTGCAGGTCTTCATAGAACTAGTCACCTTCACCTTCTTCAGCATCACTGGTTGGGGCATAGAGTTGGATTACTGTGATGTTGAATGGTTTGTCTTGGAAATGAACAGAGATCCTGTACTGAGTTTCAGGATCCACTGCATTTCCGACTCTTGTTGACAAGAGGGTTACTCCATTTCTTCTAAAGGATTCTTATCCATGGTAGTAGATATAATGGTCGTCTGAATTAAATTCGCCCATTCCCATACATTTTCACTGATTCCTAAGATGTCGATGTTCACTCTTTCCATCTCCTGCTTGACCATGTTCAATTGATCTTGATTCATGGACCTAACATTCCAGATTCTTATGCAGTATTGTTCTTTATAGAATCAGGCTTTACTTTCACCACCAGACACATTCACATCTGAGCATCGTTCCCACTTTGAACCAGCTGCTTCATTCTTTCTGGAGCAATTAGTAAAAATTGCTCTCCACTCTTTCCCAGTAGAATATCGAACACCTTTGGACCTGGGGGTGTTCATCTTCCAGTTTCATATCTTTTTGCCTTTTCATATGTTTCCTTGCATGACAAAAGGGACTTTGTAGATATGATTAAGTTAAGAATCTTCCTAGAGGTTATCCTGGATTATCTGGCTGGGCCCAATCACAAGCACCCTTAAAAGAGGAGGTTTGAGTCACAGATGGGAAGATGCTGCTGGCTTTGAAGGTGACAAGCAGCCTCTTAGAAATGGAAAAGGCAATGAATTTGATTCTACCCTGGAGTCTCCAGAAGGAACAACGTTCTGCCAACACTGTGACTTTAGCCTGGAGAGATTCATTTAGGATGTAGACCTCTAAAACTGTAACATAATAAATCTGTGTTATTTTAAGCCACTAAGTTTGTGGTAATTTGTTACAGTGACAACAGAAAACTGATAAAGCTCCCAGCGCACACTCGCCATGATGTTTTCAAGAGGTGTGTTATTTTTAAGTGAATCCATACTTGATAGAGATGCAACAGAAGCCACGGATGATCCAGAAAGGCTCTCTAGCTTCCCTGCGCTCAGCTTCCAGAAAACCACCCTGGGAAGTCAGCAGAGGTGGGATGGTGTGGTGGTTAGCAACATACCTTCTGGAGCTGGTGGTGTCTGAGACTATAAACAGACTGCTTAGCCTTCTGTTCCTGTTTCCTCATCCGCGGATGGGAATGAAAATAATATGGAGCCCCAAAGCCAGGAGAATTCATAAATGCTTGGAACAGTGCTTGGCACATGGCTATTGACTAGCGCTGGTAAAGGACTTTGAGTCCTTTTGGAAGCTTGTTACCATTTAAACATGGTGGAAGGGATGGTGAAAGGGGAAGGAGGAAGGGAGAAGTGGGGGTCACCTATGAGCCCCTCCTTTGTGCCAGGCACTGTCTTGGGAACTCCCAACACATTATCTCATCTATTTCTGCTGACAGCCAAGAGGTAGGGCTTGAGGACACGTGCCCAAAGTCACATCGCAGAGAAGAGGCAGAATCCAAAGGCAGATCTGTTACATTCCAAAGCTCTGTCTAGGACCACTTCTCCCACCTCTGCAAGAGTTGACAGAAATTGAAGGGAAACGGGCAAGTCAGTTTATTTTCTGAACCTCAGTTTTCTCATCTGTATAATGGAGATGAAGTATAGGATAATGAAGTCTTCTGGGACTTCTGGAAGAATCCCTAGAGATAATATGCATGAACTTCCTTTGCAAATCAAAATGTGTCATTCAGATGAAAGGCAGAGGTGGGTAGTGGAGTTGACAAACTCTGGACAGAGAAGCTGGGACGGGGAGCTAAGACCACCCCTTTACCCAAGCAGCACGTGTGTGGGAGGGTGGCTCTGGGCTGGGCACACTGCAAGGTGCTGGACACAGACTGGCCCTGTGGTACCAGTTTCTTCTTTCTTAGAGAAGAAGTGGAGGCTTCAAGGGAAGTGTGTGAGCATTTCTAATTCATTTCCAGCTAACTGAAATGCTGAGTGGAAGATGTTCGGCCCAGAGAGTATCAGCTAACAGATTTTCCAGCAAGGAGTAGCCAAGCCCCTAGAGTCAGTGAGCAACGTCACCTAAGAGCAGATGCTCTGCAGTAGAAGAGAGATCTCTGCATCCCACGTGCCCCCGTGACCAATTGGGTGACCAATTCTCCTGGTTTGCCCAGGACTCAGCGGTTTCCTGGGACATGGGACTTTCAGAGCTAAAACCAAGAAAGCCCTAGACAGAGTAGGCCAAGTTGGTTATCTTATTCTCAGAACGCTGCACCTTTCTTCACCAAAGCTTCATTCAGAACTCTTTCCAACCTGCCCTGGATTAGCACAGATGTCAAGCTCTCAGTTTGGGTTTTCTTGCCTAAAGCAGAGACTGGCAATGTTTCCAGCTCATAGCAAATATTGTCCATTTGCTGAGGACTTTGCATTATGCAAAGCATTTTTACATACCTCAACATGTTCAGTCTTTAGAACAACCTCAAGGTCAAGAAAAATAAAAGATAGTTGTATTAAGAATGCATTAGGCTGGAAGAGACAGAAAGCATAACTTGAGCAACTTAAGCAAATAGGTTGTGCTTTTTCCCCCAAAACAAGAAGCCCAGAGGTAGGGAGCTGCTGGGTTTGTCTTAGTAGCACAGTGATATAAAGATGGTTGTTTACAATTCTCCTTTTCTTCCCTCATGATTATAAACAGCTGCCATAGCTCCGGATGTCTAGTTGCATTTTAGGTGGGAAGAAGGATGGTGAAGAAACAATACCAGCAGAATTCTACATATGTCTTTTCAGCCAGAACAGTGTCACATGGCCACTCCCAGCTCCATGGTCATCATGTGTCTAGCTCTCTAACCTCTATAGCAGAGGAAGGAGAGGGGTGAAAGGCTTAGGAATGGTTTGAATGAGTCTCCTAGAGTATCTACCATGATAGGAAGAGAAGACCATTTACTAAACCTAGAAGAGGCTAGAATGACTTAGGATATCATGGAACCCAGTGGTCTCAACACTTTGCCTTCACATTCAAATTACCTGAAGATCTTTCAAAATAATGATGAACAAGCTTTACCCCAGACCACTTAAATCAGAATCTCTGGGGATATACTCTGGCATTGTTATATTTACAAGGCCCCTAGTTGATTAAAATGTGCAGTCCATCTTCTAGAGCTGCTCTGTGCTTTTTACGGTAGCTATTTGTGGTAGCCTTTGTGGCTATTGTCATTGAAACTGAAATTAACTAAAATTAAATAAAATTTAAAGTTTAGCTTCTTAGTCATACTGTCTGGCTGCCATTGGACACCACAGATATAGAACTTTCCATTGTCATAGATGGTGCTGTGATTGGATGGCTCTGTTCCAGAAACCCGGGGGTGAGCGAGGCTTGTTAGGAATGTCCAGGCCCCTTAAGTTTGGTCTAGTTAAATGAAGCAAGCCAGATAGGCCTGACCTGGAGGCAGTACAGGGGAGTGTCAAGGTCACTATCCGTGGGGCCAGATAGCTCAAATCTCAGTCCCCAATCTCCCACTTGCTGGGTGGGTGACCTTGGACAAGTACTTATCTCCTCTCCATTTGTAAAATGGGAATGATAACGGCGAACAGGATGACAGAGGACGAGATGGTTGGACGGCATCGCCAGCTCAATGGATATGAGTCTGAGCAAGCTTCAGGAGTTGGTGAAGGACAGGGAAAGCCTGGCGTGCTGCAGTCCGTGGGTCGCAAACAGTTGGACACAACGGAGCGACTAACCAGCAGCAAACAGGGTACTGTCTTCTGGGACTGCAGTGGGAACTCTGAGTTGATTCATGTCCTGTGCTTAGAACGGTGCCCTGGCACATGCCACCTGCTGTCAGTGTGACCCAGGAGCGCTGATGGGGGCCAAAGCTCCCAGTGGGGCCCTCTCGGGACACATCTGCCATGCTGCCCCTCAGCCCTACTCAGGCCTGCAGTGAGGCTGCCTGACTAGGACCCTCATTCTGGCATTTCTGTGCCACCCGGAACTCTGAGCCTGATCTCCTGGCACTCAGCCTACTTTCCCATCCACGGTGTCTGGCACGGAGAGTGAGTGAGAAAATGAATGAATGAATGGACAAAGACCGAACACATCCCTGTGCTCATCTGCTGAGTGTAAGCAGGCCCTTTGACTTATACCTTGGTCCTGGATGCAGTGGCTGCAGAAGATCTAGAGGCAGGAGGGCAAGCTGAGTGGTCCCAGCAGGTCACAGGGCCTCCTGAGTATGTGGGACAAGATCTACAGAACCAGAGGTTTGGCTAATACAGAGTACAGCCTCTGAAAGGCACACAGTCTCTGAAACACAGGGTTTTCCCTCCTTGGGGAAGATTACAGCTTCCTAATCACTGTGACTGTACCCTGGTCTTTCTTCCTGGGTTTCTGATCTCCCCGAGATGAAATGCGAGTCTTTTCTCAGTGCCCAGACTTACGGCCACCCAGCCTTCCCCATCCCCTCCATCTCTCCAGGCCGTGTTAACTGTGTCTAGGGATGGGATCCTGAAAGGAACATGTCATTTACTGCACCAGAAATGAACAAGATGCTCCCTTGGTGCCAAATGCTGGTTTTCAGAGAGTAGAGGGTGAAGCCCCCCAAGCAGCTCCACCTCCCAGGGAAGGAAGGACATTTTCCAGACGCAGCAACCTTGAGCCTGAACACATCTGCTCCTAGCGTGCGCATCCCACAGCCTGGCAGACACGCCGCGATGGGTCCCAGTCATTAACTGGCTGTCAGGTTCTTCAGATGATGGAGCTAAAAATAGCGCGCTATAGATAGAACCTTCTCCCACGCAGGCAGGCACAGGCTGTAAATGGAAGTGGGAAGAAGGGGCTGAGTCGCTCTCTCCCCTCAAGGGAGGTTCATGCGGATCTCCAGTCCCACACCGCGCTCGTGGGGCATGGTCCTGCTTCCTTCAGTAGCATCCCTCCCTCATTACCCGCAGATGTGCCCAATGTTCCAAAAGTGCCCTGCTGGGTGCGGGGAGTGAGGGGGGGCGGGGAGTGGGACGGGGTGGGGGGGAGGTGGGGGCAGGGGAGTAGGGCGGGGGAGGTGGGGGTGGGGCGGGGGAGATGGGGGGCGGGGGAGAGAGGGCACGAGGCGGGGTTCATTTGTATGCTGCATCCTGGATAACAGTGATAAGGCCCGAAGCACTCCAAGGAGACGGCACAGAGGAAACCAGCGCTGCTCCGCTCTGGAGGCGAGCTATTTATAGAATCCAAATATCAGCATTTTCCACCCATTTACACAAAGCAATTTCAGCCTTTTCAGATGAGAAAAGTGCAGCCCGGGCCGTCATTCATTCCGGTACTGGAATCACATTTGGGGCCAGGAAGCCCTGGTTTTATAGGAAACCTCGAGGCAGGCTCCGATTAAAGATCAATGACAACATAAAATGTAGGCTGTCATATTTTCACTGCGAACATGTCGTGGCAATAAAAAATGTTGTTTTAGTAAATAAACTCGGGGAGATGCATTGCTGGCTGCATGTTTATCCCCCCCGGCCTCACCCTGAACACTTGGAGCAAAGGACGGGGAGAGAGACACATAGACAGTCATATCGTGGGAGTCACAGCTGAGCCTGCCAGCCGCCCGCCAGGACTCTGACACACTTTCACCTTCAAGCCAAGGCGGCGTGCTGGGTATTTCTCTGCTGAGATGCTCTTTGCTGCTTCTCTCGGAAAAGTGTAAAATGTGTTTCTTAATAATGATGAGGCTGGCATTTGAGCAGGCTGGCTAGCAGTGCAGATCCTGGGGACAGATGGACTTGGGGTCAAGTTCGGGTTCTGCCACATCCTAGCTATGTGATTTGGGAAGTTACCTAACACTGCTAAAACTGTTCCTCACCTGTTAAACGGCAGTGGGTCCTCTCTCTCTCATTGGACAAAGGTCCTTGTACTTTCAGACCCATGCAGTTCACATCTATCTGGGGTTTCTTACCCCGCCCGCTGATCTGGCCAAACCAGTGGCAGAGGGGAGCCACCACAGAGTTGTCTTTTTTTCCAGGCGCCATCGCCTTGTTCTTTGCTTCCTTGCCAGCTCACCTTTCTCCTTACTGTCCAGACCAGTGGTCCTCAAACTTGAGGGTATCATCAAAATCGTCAGCACGGGGAGTACCGTGGTAGGCCAATGGTTGGGATTTGGCGCTTTCACTGCTGTGGCCCCTGGTTCAATCCCTGGCTGGGGAACTAAGATCCCACAAGCTGTGTGGTGTGGCCAAAAAAAAACACAAACACCATCAGGACAGCTCATTAAACTCCAGAGAGCTGAGTCCCACCCACCCCCAGTTTCTAATTCAGTAGAACTGTGATAGGGCCAAGAATTTGCATTCCTAAATTCCCAGATGATGTCAAATGATGTTGATCTGATCTGGGGACCACACTTTGAGAACCAATATTCTAAAGAAACCAGTATGGAGGGTGAGGAACTAGAAGTTGTGCTCTTATTCATCAGGTCTTGTAGAGTCTTAGTGTATAATATATTTAGGGTTTGCTGAGCTGGCACCTTTGAAGCACAGCAATAAAGATATAATTACAAATTGAGATGAGTGCTACATAGGAAAATTCAGCATATCTTGAGAGAGTACGGTTCCAATCAAGGACAGCTCTGAGGACATGATGATGGATGCTGAGGATGAGGATGCATAGAATGAGCCAGATGAGGAGACAGCAAAGAGTCTTGCAGCAAGGGGCCCCCAGAGATGCCTTGGAGCCACACTGTCAACAGAGAGAAGAGAGAGCAAATGAAAGACTATAGTAAGCATGAATTTCCTACCCACAGAAACCAACTACCAGCTATGGTCTCACTGAGCCTCCTTCTCCTCTTTCTTCTTCTTCTCCTTCCCCTCCTCCCCTTCCCCCTCATTCCTCTCTTTCCCTCTCCCCTCTGCTCCCTCCTCCTCTCCTTCCCCCTTCTATTCTCCTGTTTCTCTCTCTCTTTTTTAAAATTTCCTCAACAGACTTTCCCCTACATTTCATAGACCCAGACTGGGACAATGGTGTGCCCATAGCTGCAAGGGAAGTTGGTAAATGTAGTCTCTAGCAAAGGAGGATATGACTGTGCAACAAGCTGAAGTCAGTCATCCTTCCCCGCTTAGGGTTTTACTAGTACCTGAAAAACATCAAGGTTCTGGTTTCAATGGGGCATGGAGAAGGAGCAGACAAGTGGGGAATGCTGCTGAGAAAACGTCTTCCATCCAGCCCTTTGCCTTGACTGCCTTCCTCACTCCCTGGCAAATCCACTGGCATGAACCTCAGCTCCCTTCCAAGTCTCCTCATCCAGGGATTGCTGCAACCTCTGGAAACATGGGACAGGAGGACAGAGAAACAGCCTCCCAGGGTAAGCATGCAGATAGCTGGACAAGCCAAAGGCCATGCCCTCCGGCTCCCTGGCCTCCCCATTGCCCTGGCTTCCAAGCTCCTGGTGGAGGGCTCTCTTTCCAGCCAAATAAGAGCCGTGTCTCTCCCCACAGGCTCGATCTGTTCACATGTGCCCTGGGCCATATGGCCAGAGTCCCCCTCAAAATAGAAGCTCAGGCCTTAAATATTGTAGGGTCCTGCCATCCCCTTTTTCCTGCTACTGCTCATTCACTGACCTGCCTATATTAAAGAGGAAAATAAAGGATTTTAGGAAAGCATTTTCCCCTCAACAGCGCCTTGAGCTGTGGGACAACTCTCTAAGAAGAGAGCTCAGCCCAGGAAGTCAGGAGGCTGCCTCAGCCTTGCTTGGCTGGCTTGCTTGCCTCTCCACCATCATTGAGTGCGTGTGTGTGTGTGTGTGTGTGTGTGTGTGTGTGCACAGACTGAGGGGTGGGATCCCTGGGGCCATGTCCTATCCTGAGGTCACCCTCGCCTAAGCCATGACCTCCCAGTAAAACAGGTCTGGACTCCAAGTTTCCTAGCGTACTCATGACTATCTGGATATTTCTAGAGCTACCCCCTCCACTAGCAGCCACAGGGAACAGAAAAGCAAAGATCTGGGTATGTGAACTTTTCATTCTCCCTCTGCGGCTATTGACCTGCATGACCCTCCGTGACCCCTTAGGGTCAGAAAAGTGGGAAAGGGATTCCCCGTCCCTTATGTTCTATCTCCTCTTTCTCAACTCTAGCTAAGCTTTGCGATCCATGCTGGTCACTGCTTGGTTCCCAGGGCCAGCACAGTGCCTGGCACAGAGTGGGCACTCACCAAGTATGCTCCGGGTGAGTGAATGCCTTTGCTTCTTTCCCTGACTTTCTCTCTCCCCTGACTCTGATCCTTGGGTGCCTGGCCCATCACCCCCATCCTGAGCCCTCCCTGGCAAATCTGACTTACCCTTCCGATCCCAGCACACCCTCATGCTTTCCAGGAAGGCCCCCATCCCCTCCAGCTGTCAGAGCAAGCTGGGAAGTTCCTTCTTTCTTCCTCAGGCCTCTCCCTCATCTCCTGGCCCTCTGCTTAGGAAGAATTTTGTTCAGCTCTATGTTAGATCAAGTTGCTTGCATTCCATGGGCTTCCCCGGTGGCTCAGCAGTAAAGATTCTGCCTGCAATGCAGAAGCCGCAGGAGACACGGTTTTGATCCCTGGGTCCAGGAGATCTCTTGGAGAAGGAAATGGCAACTCATTCTAGTATTCTTGCTTGGAGAATCTATGGACAGAGGAGCCTGGCAGGAAAAAAGTCAGACACAACTGAAGCGACTTAGCAAAGCACGCCTATGCACCCCACTCCCATTCTAAGAGTTCCTTAGGCATTGATGGGAATGGGAGATGTTTCATTTTGCTTTATATTTATTCCCCCACCTCTTACCCCCATCTTCAGGAGCCAGCACCATGCTTAGCACATGATAGGTGCTTAATGGATATTTTTTGAACTAATAATAGTTGTTATTATATTGTCTACATGTATATATACATTATATACTGTATATAGTGATATCTATTTTATCTATAACACATGTATGTTTATGTTATGTAGATATATATGCTATATACATATCATATATACTAGTTATAGTGAGTGTTCATCTCCTCCATGTGCTTGCCTATTAACTCATTCCAGCTCCTGGGTTCCCTGAGGGTCACCCAAGGCCATGCCTTTAGTATCAGAAAGACCTGGGGCTCTAGTGTTGGAGACTGATTTTAGTGCATGCTAAGAAAAGAGGGTTGACCATTTGAGCTCAGTAAATCCAAAAAGGCTCCTTGTAAGTGGGAGTTGATTCCCTGGTTATCTGAATGATAGGAAGAATGTTTTCTTGGTGAGAATGGACAGAGAAATACAAGGAAGAGTAGGGGGTCCGTGGGCAAAACCATTTCCCCCTTTCCTGTTCCTCACTCACTGGGCCTTAAGTTAGCAGACTTGAAACTGCTTTATTTGGTTCCAGGGAAAGATGGTTCCACCGAACATTATCCTGATATGCTGACTGTACGGGTATCATACTGCTGGAAAAAGCAACCCCGTCTCAGCATATCAGTCCTTTAGTAAGAGTTCACAGTTATCAAAGTGCATTACTTTTGCGTAGGCACTCGGTGAGTCGCAGAAATGCCATTCACTGTAGCTAAAGCGCTCCTTCTCTAGCTGCATAATTCCCCATGCTACCAGTCAGCGTGAAGTGTGTGTGCTGGGTCTCTCACTGCCATCTGGCAGCCTCTTTGAAATTGCAGCTCCCTCTGCACCTCCCACCCTGCCCTCCATCAGCCCTGGGGTCCCGAGCCAAGACTGTCGGTAAAGCAAGATCAGGACGACGGACGCCTCCACGAGGACAGCGGTGATGTGGCTGCATCAGTTGCTTTCTGACCCGTCCATAGCTCTTCCCGGCTTTACCCCTGTGGCCGGCCAGTTGAGAACTGCAGAAGTCAACAAGCAGAAATTGAATTTTCCACAGCGTGCACATTTGGGAGGCTCATTCCCCACTTCAGGCAGCTGCCACCGTTCCCCATGCTAGGCCCTGGGCAAGCCCCCTGGGGGAGCTGACTCCGCCCAGGAAGGGACACTTAGCTCTGGGGACAAACAGGGGGCTCAGAGTGTGTTCTTCTCTGAGGCTAGTGGAGGGGCTGTCTGGAGGCTCTCCCCTGAGTTTCCTGAGAAAGCCCAGAGGGTTGCCCATTTTGTTGACAATTTGACTACACAGACGTTCCCAAGGGGATCGTGGTGGGTGTGGTTGTGGGAAAGACACGTCAGGCAGGGCCCACACTCGCCTGACATCGGGGTGCAGTCCAGTCCTCTAAATCCTCCAGATGGAAGGAGTCTGCCCAAACAGCAGGAAGGGCGAGAGATTCCCTTTGTCTGCTTAGCATCAGAACAATGGGCTTTGCTTCCGTGTGAGGGGACAGGGGAGGTTAGGATGCCAGACAGACTGGCTACGCGCTTTTCTAAAATCCTCAGTCCCCTTCCTCTATTCCACTCTATCACCTCTGAGATGGGGAGCATGCCCTGAGTGATGGCTCCCGAGTTTCGGTGTATAAAGGAGTTTCCTGATGGCCGTGTCAAGACCTGTCTGATCTCCGGTGGTTCCAAGTTGCTCTGAGATGAACCCAGAAAACTGCATTTTGAAGAAGTACTATGCAAGGCTCTCTTGTAGGTGGTTCTCAGCTGTCATGTAAGAGATGTTGTTGCATATCCAGCCCCTTCCTCCTGCACTGACTGTCCTTGAAGGCTATGGCAGGAGTACCAACTGTGAGATACTTTGTGCTTTCTTCTTTCCACTCCTCAGACACCATGTCTGCTCCTGGGACACATCCAGTGTGTGGAATCACTCCCCCTACTTGCCTTGTATTTTCCTTCCTACAGCATGGCTTGTGTCTCTCCGAAAGCAGGTGCCCCCCTCACCAGGTCACACACCAGGTCTCCACATGGGCAGTGGTAGAAATGATGCTCTATTCCCCTCCATGTCTGAGGGTGCCTAGCATGGTGATGAGCTTGTTAAATATTCTTGAGCAACTGCATTACCTGTGCATCAAGTACCTTCCTTGCTTCAGACCCTGTTGTTGTTCAGTCACTAAGGCATGTCCAGCTCTTTGTGACTCCATGGACTGCAGTATGTCAGGTTTCCCTGTCCTTCACTGTCTCCCAGAGTTTGCTCAGACTCATGTCCATTGAGTTGATGTGCCATCTAACCATCTCATCCTCTGTCTCCCCTTCTCCTCTTGCCCTCAATCTTTCCCAGCATCAGGGTCTTTTCCAGTGAGCCAGCTCTTGGCATCAGGTAGCCAAAGTACTGGAGCTTCAACTTCAGCTTTGGTCCTTCCAGTGAGTATTCAGGGTTGATTTCCTTTAGGATTGATTTGCTTTGATCTCCTTGCTGTCCAAAGCACTCTCAAGAGTCTTCTCCAACACCACAGTTTGAAAGCATCAACTCTTCGGCACTCAGCCTTCTTTATGGTCCAACTGTCACATCCAAACATGACTACTGAAAAATCATAGCTTTGACTATATGGACCTTTGTCGACAAAGTGATGTGTCTCCTTTTTATGCTGTCTAGGTTTGCCAACAAAGGTCTATAAGGTCAAAGCTATGGTTTTTCAAGTTGTCACAAATGGATGTGAGAGTTGGACCATAAAGAAGGCTGAGTGTTGAAGAATTGATGTTTTTGAACTATGGTATTGGAGAATACTCTTGAGAGTTCCTTGCACTGCAAGGCAATCCAACCAGTCAATCCTAAAGGAGATCAGTCATGGATATTCACTGGAAGGACCAATATTGAAGGTGGAGCTCCAATACTTTGGCAACTCGATGCGAAGAGCCAACTTATTGGAAAACACCCTGATGCTGGGAAAGATTGAAGGCAGGAGGAGAAGGGGACAACAGAGGATGAGATGGTTGGATGGCATCATCGACTCAATGGATATGAGCTTGAACAAGCTCCAGAAGATGGTGAAGGACAGGGAAGGCTGGCATGATACAGTCCATGGGGTTGCAAAGAGTCGGACATGACTGAGCAACTGAACAACTAGATTTTCATGGCTTTTCTTCCAAGGAGAAAGTGTCTTGTTATTTCATGGCTGCAGTCACCATCCACAGTGATTTTGGAGCCCAAGAAAATAAAATCTGTCACTGCTTCCATTTTTCCCCATCTATTTGCCATGAAGTGATGGGACCAAATGCCATCATCTTAGTTTTTAGAATGTTGAGTTTTAGGCCAGCTTTTTCACTCTCCTCTTTCACCCTCATCAAGAGGCTCTTTAGTTCATCTTTGCTTTAGCTGCTGATGAGAAGAAAGAAGATAAAAAATGATTTTTAACCCAAATTGATAAAAGGTGCTAAAAGTATAAAGCATCAAACCTATTAGACCAGCAAAATCTGAAAAAAGGAAAACCTTCAGCTTTGCAGAGGTGAGGAGAAGCCCTTACAGTATCTGTAGGACTGCAAATTGGTATGACCATTCTAGAAGGCAATCCGGTCCTATGTGACTAACATCAAAATCTCTATCCCCTTTATTCTAAAATTCAAGTTCTAGGAACTTTTCCTAAGGAGACAATAGAGGACACAAAACTGTTCATTCAGGTTTGTCCCCAGACATCTTGAGAACCCACCATACACAGGGTGTGGAGCTAGGCCCTGGGCAGAGTGTAAACCCAACAGCAGGGCATGTCAGAGTGTGCACGGGTCCAAAAAGAGTCGCTTCAGCAGGGTTTACCAAAGCAAGAGGCCAACAGCAACACAAAGGCCATCCAGGAATGGCTGAGGGTACATTTTGCTTCAGCCACGTAACAGAATTCTAAGCTGCCTTTTAAAATGTTGCTGTGTATCTGTGGTCACTGGGGGAGGCTCTCAGTGACATCATTGAGCGAAGAAAAGCAAATTGGGAAACAAAAAGTCTCCTTGAGTTGAGTGACACATAAATGTCTACCCAAGTACATACATAGAAAGAAGTATCAAAACCTTCACTGTCAAATGTCAGAGTATTCAAAGGATTTGTTTCTGGTCAATGGAGTATTTTGCCTTCTTCTTTCTACATTTCTGTATTTACATTTTCTACAAGAGCATGTACAGAGAATGCAAATATTATCTTTGTAAACAGAATAAGTGAATCAATACACAAATGAGGAAAAAGCAAAACTGTATCAAAGTTCAACAAGGAACTAACTTCCCGGGAAAAGGAAAGAGCTTCTGCAGAAAGAGCTTCCGCAGAAAGCCCGGCACCCCATCACACTTCCCCCAGGAGGCTCTGAACTCCTGGGGGCGGGGCGGGGGCCAGCATGGGGTAGGAGACCAGTGACCAGTCTGTGTGGCCGCTGCCCTCCGGCTGGTCCTGACGTGAAACACTCTCCCCCAGAAAGCCTCAGGTGTCTCCTCTAATCCAACAACTGTTGGCCTCTGTGACCTTCCCGGGCCTCTACCAGCTCAACAGCTGAAGCTGCCGTCAGACCACAAGTGAAATCAATCCAGGCCCAGCATCAGGCTGGGAGCTGGCTGGCCCCGGCTCTGGCCCTGGGTCATCGTTTCTTATCTGCCGAGGCTCTGTTGAACTGGCTAACTGACGCGGCACAGCTGAAGCTGTTAAATCTTCCCCAGCAATGCATGTGCTGTCAGAATTATTCACAGTAGCTTGCGTCCCCTGCCCAAGACCCCTTTTCCCCAAAGATACCCTTCCAAGCTTGACTCATGGCTAATAAACTCATACCCAAATTGATCTCACAGCTGTGCTCCACGGGCCATGCCAGCCCCCTGATCGGAGCCAAGCTATTTGGACCTGCGATAAATAGGGGTGATTTTTCATCGGGGGCTTGTCATTGGTTTCAGAAACTATCCTCATTCAGCAAAGGCTTTTTTTTCCCAATTTTTTTAAACATAACTTTTTCAGAGCAATTTTAGGTTTACCACAAAATTGAGAGGAAGGTGAAGAGATTCCCTACATACCCCCGGCCCCTCATACGCATAGCCACCCCCATGAGCAACATCGTTTATCAGAATGGTCCACTTTTTACCAAGGATAAGCCTACACTGACATTATAATCACCCAAAGTCCATAGTTTACTTAAGGGTTCACTCTTGATGCTGTATATTCTGTGGGTTTGGACAAATGTATAATGACACGTCTTCATCATTATAATATCATAGATAGTATTTTTCATTGTCCTGAAAATCCTTAGTGCCCTGCGTATTCATCTTCCCTCAACAGAACACCAGTTTCCCCAGTGGCTCAGATAGTAAAGAATTCGCCTGCAATGCAGGAGACCTGGGTTCAATCCCTGGGTCAGGAAGATCCCCTGGAGAAGGAAATGGCAACCCACTCCAGTATTCTTGCCTGGAGAATCCCATGGACGGAGGAGCCTGGCGGGCTACAGCCCCTGGGGTCGCAAAGAGTTGGACACGACTGTGTGACTAACACTTTCACTTTCAACCCACCACCATCCTCGGCAATCCCTGTTCTTTTTGTGTCCACAGTTCAGTGGAGACAGTAACATATCTTGGTAACATCATATCATGAATTTGGAAAACTGGCTTTTTCCTACCACCAGATAATACTAGCCAACAATGCTCCCTCTCTCTAACATAGTTCGGTTGTTTCATGGCGGTATGATTTGCTCATGAGTAAGAAAAGAAGAGAGTGACCGTCTCTCTCCCCACAGCTTACTTCCACCAGTCGATGGAACTTCCTCCCATCAGCTGATGCACAGCTCAAATAATATGGCCCGGATGTGAGAGGGACTGGAAATCAAACCTCACTGATCATCCACTTCGTACGAGGCAGTTGTGGAGAGAGAGGAGGGCTGGTTGTTTGGAACGAGGTATCTGGAGGTCCATGACGACAAGAGCTGCAAACCACTTAAGGCCAGCAGTGATGCAAGTAGCCGCGGTGGTTATGGTAACGGCAGTGGGAAAAGACAGGTCCTGGCACCTTCAAACACAACCCGCAGAACACGGAGGAGGCTGCTGTGAGGCAGAGCGTGTGCCCAGAGTCCACAAGCACCTGGTGATGACTTGCAACCTGATAAGAATCTGAAAAACAACCATCAAGCACTTACCGTGAGTCAAATACTATCATATTTTATCTTATTTAACTCTCTAGATCGTAAAAGATGGTTACTATTTTCTCCCATTTTATAGCCGAGAAAACAGCCTCAAAGAGTTTCAGAAACTTCCTCAAAGACTCCCCCCTCCAAAGGTATCAGTAAAATTGAGTTTCAAACCTAGGTCTCCCTGGCGTTGAACCCCAAGCTCTTGGCACCTTCATGGTTCAGAAACACCTGAGAAGATTGTAAGAAATTCCAGGAATCCAAGCCAATCCTTAAAGATTTGAATCCCTTGGTCTGGAGTAGGTCCTAGACCCTGATACTTACTCCTAATGGGCAGCCAGGACAAAGAACCGTTGCCTGAGATCATAGAGATGTCCTTCCTATCTCTGTAAAGCACTTTTAGCCACTTGTACAAAAGCATGTGACCCCAGCCTCCCCAATTTCCAGCAACTCAGGGCAACCCTCCGCTTGACTAAACATCACCATGTGGGTCACAAGATCCAGTCAACTCATGAGGGATAGAACAGCCATCTGACCTAAAGGCTGCCCGAGATGGGTGGGAGGGATGAGCAAGATGAGAAACAGAGAATGCGCCTTTCTTTTCCAATGTGGCCTTTCATTTCTATTACTTTATACGACTATGAAGTACGAAAAGTGGTTGCAGTGGGAAGAACTCAGGGATGTTAGCTCCTGGCTTGTCACAGCCGTGATACATACCTGTTCCACTTCACTTACAAGCATAAATGTCCCTGTGATGTGCAGGGAACAGTATATACAGTTGGGCCCACCACACACAAACCACAGAGTGAGCCCTAAGCCTGCACTCCAGGTCTGGGGCTATTTGGTTTTTGAGTGGTTGGGGCAGTAGGGGTGGAGGGGGAGGTTGGGGCTTGTTTGCTTCTTTTCCAGGGTTGGCCAAATGTCATCACTCAGGATTTCCTTTCCAAACATTCTTCTTGCTTAAAAAAAAAAAAAAAGAAAAAAATGCCTGAACTGCAATTTTGCCTTTATGGCCTCTCCCATGAGATCAGCTTTTATTTCAAAAGTAAAACCCTAGCACAAAGGGTAAGGAAGCTTGCAAACCTTTTGAGGATGGCTATATAGCATGGGCTTTCATTAAAATACTTCTGCAACTCCTGTTATCAGGAAAATGCCTTTTGCTCTTGTGCTAAAAAGTCTCTAGCTTGCTTCTGATTTTATGATCCTGTGATTCTCTTATTTCTACCACAGTGCCTGGCTCAGTTTGTATTAGGCAAAAAAAAAAAAGAAAGAGGGGGGATATTGATGCTAATTGGCCAACTGGATTCATTCCTTCTTCAACAGCAAGATGCTGTTGTGTGTATTAGTTGCTCAGTTGTTTCTGACTGTTTGCAGCCCAATGAACTGTAGCCCACCAGGCTCCTCTGCCCATGGAATTTTCCAAGCAAGAATACTGCAGTGGATGGCCATTTTCTTCTCCAGGGATCTTTCCGACCCAGGGATCAAACCCACATCTCTTATGTCCTGCATCTCTTGCATCTCCTGCATTGGCAGGCGGTTTCTTTACCACTAGTGCCACCTGGAAAGATGCTGTTGGGGACAAACTATTTCTTCAACATATGAAAATACGATATTTTGTTCTCAGTCAAAGCCAGCTGGAGAACAAGAGGCAGGGGATAGAAGTCTTTTCATGAAAACACCAATCCCTCCTTTAGTTTCAGCCTCCTCCCCACCTTTTCTCTACTAATAAACCACATTTTTTGTTGTCCTCCTTTCTCTGGCAATAATTCTACAGGCAGTTCCTTCTCTCCCCAGAGCCCAGCTGTCCCAAGTTGCAGCTGGGCTGGGCCGTGTCTGGGTGGAACACCCATTGGGCCTCCAGGGCAATGCCCGGGACCTGCTGAGCACTGAGAAGGCTCCCTCCTATAGGATGTGTCCTTGAACCTGACCAAGCTGACTCTCAAATGACTCATGGCAGCTGCAGAGATATATCTGCTGTCACTCGAGGATCTCAAAGCATGTCCCACCATAATTTTCCCTTCATCTCATCAAGATGTGAAGGTTACGATAAGGCAGAGGAAGAAAATACGACTCCAAACCAGGCAGATCTGGCTTTCTGTCTTGTCCTTGCCACTTGCTTTGTGACATTTTTCTGAATTTCAGTATCCACTTCTGTGGTGCTAGTGATTTAGCTGCTCAATTGTGTCCCACTCTTTGCAGTCCCATGGACTGTAACCCGCCAGGCTCCTCTGTCCACAGAAATCTCCAGGCAAGAATACTGGAGTAGGTAGCCATTCCGTTCTTCAGGGGATCTTCCTGACCCAGGGATCGAACCTGTGTCTCTTGCCTCTCCTGAATGGCAGGCACATTCTTTACCGTCTGAGCCACCAGAGAAGCCAATATGTTCATATAATATATGACATATATAATACATGTGATGTATATTCATTTCTATGTTTGCTATTCCTTGAACCATTCAGTGATAGTCTTGGGGCCAGTGGCCTACGGTCTTCCAGGTGGTCTAAGGGAGGTGGGGGTGACAAGGTGGGAGAATTTGGAAGACGTTTAGCCACAAGTTTCTGTTGCACTGGTTCATACTCCCCAAACCTCAGCAGTTCCACAGCTTTGGGGACCCTCCAGGAACTTCTCTTTGTAGGTTGTCCTGAATTTGATGCTAATTCCTGTAAAAATAGGTTGATCTCAAAACCACCTCTTCCAAGATGTCAGTGTTCAAAAGAGTCCATTGACATTCCCACCAGCTCATCTATAAATGGTCTTGCTTATCTGGGGACTGGGAAGACCTCCAGGGCAGACCCTCCTCTGGTATAGACATTCAATCCCCTGTGCCTGGACATACCTAAACTGGGTATAGCCACTCAGTTCTTCCCAGACTGCTGGTGCAACGGTTGGCAGCTCATAGATCTCTCAGGAGAGGGTCAGGACTTGGTCAGCACTGATCACTGAAATTGATGCCCACGGCAGCATAAAGGCCTCCTCCCTCCTCAACTTCTCAGATCCCAGCCACCACCCCTATTGTCTGTTCTATCCTCTTGTTGCCTGGTATCTCTCGGTGGAATCTTCATGATCCAAGATGATTGCTTGAGCTCCAGCCATCACATCTGATCTCTACTTTCTTCCCAGGGCCCTCCCCAGTCAGAGTGGCTGTTACTGAGTGCATGCCTTATTGATATGTGTGATGGTTTTAAACATGTCCACAGATTTTATGACACTCCTAGTTAGAAAAATAGAGGTCTGTGTCCGCTTCTTCTATGTCTGGGCCCCAGTATTTGTAACTCATCTGTAACCAGTAAGATGCAATAGAAAAGAGGCAGCACAACTCAGATCAGAAAGTTCACGCAGTTTCCTGCTGGTACCTTAGGAGCTCTCACGCTCCAGAAGCACCATGCCGAGACTCACAGCATTGATATACAAGACTACTGGACAGGAATCAGATGGTCCAATGCCAGCTGAATCCCTGTCTCTCTCTAGCCTATCGGGTGTGGGTTCTGGAGGCCAAGTGCTAAGATTCATGTGCCACTTGCCACTCACTGGCCATGTGTCCTCACACAGGCTGCTGTACAGTGGGAATATTAATAGCCCCTACCTCATAGAATTGACATGAAAGTTAAATTGGCTAATAAACATGACAGTTTTAGAACCTTGTCTCACTCAATGTGACTTTTTCTTTATTTAATATCACTGATTATTTCCTGGATTTATTGTGGGTTTCCTCCTTTGTGGTTCTCCCTCCACTGCAATGTGAGTATACAAAGTGGGTACCATATGTAACATCCTCACTGCTGTCGCCACCACCTGAAGGAGTAGCATACAGCAGAATCCTGTATCAGTTTAGACTGGGTTTGACTGCGTGTTAACAAATGAACTCAAGATAACAGCAGTTTTAAAAGGCTGCAGTTTTTCTACCTCTGATGAAAACTGTCTGCAGGGAACATCCCTGCAGGAAAAATCCCTGCAGCCTAGGGAACGTTTTATGGTGCTCTCATCATCAGAGGTTCAAGTTCCTGCTACCTAGATTCTCCACTAGGCTTAGTGTGCCTACTTCATGGTCCAAGTTGGTTGCTTTAGCTCCAGCCATCACGTCTAAAGTCTGTATTAGGAACAAGAAAGCACAGACATGTGTAGTACTTCTTTTTTAAGGGAACTTTTCAGCAACCCCACACAATAACTCAGCTTACATCATCTCATTGGCCTAAGCTTCCTGGGTGGTTACACCCAACTCCAAGGTGGCCTGGGAAATTAAATCCATTGGGAGGATGCCATTATTTCCAGTTAAAGTCAGGGTTCTAGAGGAGAAATGGAAATATTAAGAAGAAATTAGCAAGGTTCAGTGAATCTCAGTCAGACAGGGACCTCTGCCCTCTCTGACTGTTCCCTGGGGAGTCCCACTGAACTGAAAGGCCAGTTGAGCTGTAATTTGTGCCAGCTCTGCCTACACAAGGCTGTGACCACTGTCTGATTGAGTGGGAGTCAGGAGCTAGGAGGCTGGTTCAGGAGTGAGGGATGGGCCAGGCAGAGGTAGCCCTTCTTCAGTCTCTGGCACCCTGATCCTTCCCATACCCCCATCACTGCAGAGCAGCTCCTGGGCCTCAAAGGGCTGACCGGTTAACAACAAGGCTATTGGATGGGTCAGTCAAAGACAGCTGACCATCCTTGTTTACACCCGCCAGGGTTTCATCTGCTTCATTACCAATGGTTCTCACCATTCATCACCACAGGATACAAAAGGTCACCCTGCACACGGTCAGTGTGAGTGCCAGCAGTCCTCTGGGTAGGGGCAGAGATCCCCGCTCACGAACAGGGAACTTCAGGCGCCAAAGGGCAGACACCCGATTCAGTCTCTTGGGTACCAAGAGGCCTGTTCTGACCTTCATATCCATCCTGCCTGCCTCAAGGGAGCAGCATCATCTGAGAAGGTTGGTCTATGGAGGATTCTGGAAGCAGATGCCAAGTCACAAGCTTCTACTTCTGAACAAGGAGAGCAGGGAGCCAGATCTGAGCAAATCTAGGCCAGGTTGGCACATGCTGAGTGGACAGACTTGGGGTTTTTTCCTGGATTCAGCTCCTTAGCTGCTTTCTGCACTTGCGGATGTCTTCTGCTCACCACGCTCCCAGCCTCCCATGGTGATGCCGGAGCCCCACAGACCATGACCCCGGGCCTGGGGCTGAATACTCACGGTGCCTGGAGCAAAGGGTTTCCGAAGATCTCTTTAGTGCTCAGGAATAAAAGGGGCATATTTGGCTAATAGACACTTCCCTCCCGCCCCCGCCACCATTAGCATCAACACTGATCCCTTCAGAATCCAAGCTTGGGGGGGGGGGGGCACCTGTGAGGGACAGAACAGAGAGACCACCTGCTCTGGAAGATTGTTGACCCTTGGCTAAGCACAGTGCTATACCTTTGACACCTATCACCCTATTTCATCTTCTCCATCCTACGAGACAGAAATCATTGTTATTATTCCCATTTTACAGATGACAAAACTGAGGCCTGAGAGCAGAAGATCCTTATCCTGATTTTGTCAGCAGGCCAAACATGCAGCCTGTTCATTTCCTTTGGGCCTTTCCTGTCACTACAACTTATTATTTTTTTAAAGGCTTTGTTGTTGTTGTTCAGTTGCCCAATCATGTCCGACTCTTTGCAACCCCATGGACACCAGCCTTCTCTGTCCCTCATCATCTCCCAAAGTTTGCCCAAGTTCATGTCCATTGCATCAGTGATGCCATACACCCATTTCATCCTCTGACACCCTCTTCTCCTTCTGTCCTTGATCTTTCTCAGCATCAGGGACTTTTCCAATGAGTCGGCTGTTGGCATCAGATGACCAAAATGCTGGAGCTTCCACTTCAGTATCAATCTTTCCAGTGAATATTCAGAGTTGATCTCTCTTAAGACAGACTGGATTGATCTCCTTGCTGTCCAAGGGACTTTCAGGAGTCTTCTCCAGCACCACGGTTCGAAGGCATCAATTATTTGGCGTTCTGCCTTCTTTAAAGTCCAACTCTTACAACCGTACGTGACCACTGGGAAGGCCGTAGCCTTGACTATAAGGACCTTTGTCGGCAGAGTAATGTCTCTGCTTTTCAGCCACCTAAACACTATCTATGTTTGCCTGAGGCTTACCTTTAAAGACTTACCTTTGGCTTAAAAAAAGTACTTCTGTCCTGTGGGTCTATCTGGATTTCTCTTCAATTCACAATTTTTCATTAGGACCACGTGAAGAAAAGGCTGAGGTTGTTTGAGAGACAGTAGAATCCCCTATGGGTGTATTTCAGGAGGACAAATGATTCCCTAGAATTTAGCATCATCGAATCATGACACCTCCCATCTGCTGAGGGCTACCTATGTAAGAGATTTGCTAAACACTTTACAATTATTGCATTTCATCCTCCAGTCCCTACGGGTAGAAAACACTATGACTTTTCCAATCCTGTCATTGAGGGCACTTAGGCTTATTTAGGTAATCCGCCCCAAATTGTATGCTTAATAAATGGCAGAACCAGCTCTAAAAGAAGGTCAGTGCACCATGGCCCATGAGCAAAAACACAACCAGCCTCCTATTTCTGTGTGGCCATGAGCTAAGAATAGTTTTTACACTTTTAAGTGATTGAAAAACAAAGTCAAAAGAAGACGAATATTTCACAACTCATAAAATGATATGAAATTCAAATTTCAGTGTCCATAAATAAAGTGTTAATGGAACCCAGCCATGCCCATTCATTTACATATTGTCTGCCGCAGTTTTTGAGTTGTTGCAATGGAGGCCGTATGGCTCCCAAAGCCTAAAATATTTACTACCTGGCCCTTTTCAGGACAAGTTTGTCTATCCCTGCTCTAAAGCATAGGATCTTAACCCTTGTTCTAAGTTTCCAAGAAAACTGCAAGGCGGGCGTCAGAGTCCTGAGTGCCTAGGTTTCTAGACCCTCCTACCCCTTGAAAGGAGGGCAGACAAGTCATCTAAATCACCAAACCTCTCTGGGGCTTAATTGCAAAATACACATCATCATCATCATGCCCGGTCCTGCTCCCAGGACTGACAGAAGATAAAAACAAGATAATGTATGTGAAACTATTTTGTAATCTGGAAAGCATTCTATAGAAATGGGAAGGATTACTGCATTATTTGACTCAGAGAAAGGAGGCTGGTATGAGGAAAATAAGCCAGTTTGGGGGAGGGGGAGTTCTGCTTGGCTTTTGCATGATTTATTAATGAAACAGACCAAACCTGCTAGAAATGGCCTTTGGCATAAACCCTGTGGCCTTGCTCATCAAACTGTTCCTTTGGCCCTGCAGAGAAGAATCATCCATCAAGCATTTCTATCTGGGGCCAGTGCTTTTGCCCCAGAAAAGAGGGCTACCTGGTCTTCCCAGATTCAGCCACTTCCCAAGGAGTGGGCTTACCCCCCACCCAGGGAATCTCAAAGTGCTCTGAAAGCTTCCCTGCTCCCCACATACACCCAGTTCTTTCTGCTCACTGATTTGCAAAAGATCTCAGAGATTCGTTTCTATCTTTATTCCGAACTCAACATTTGTTTAAATATTTATTTCTGGAATAGACTGCCATTAAACCTTCTTGGTTATTGCTATAGTATGAACAAGTTATTTGATCATTGGACCAACAGATATTTACTAAGGTTCTCCAACATGCAGAGGGAGGAACATGGTAAGTAGATCGATGACCTCCAGGAAAGAGGCAATTTGAAGGACCAGCAGAGAATACCAGGAGGGTAAAATTGAAGCTGGTGCCATCACCACTGTACTGAACCACGCCCACTTTTTAAGGTGTCTAAGAGAGAGAAAGGAGGAGACGAAGGTACAGTGAGAGTCCCAGAGGTATGGAATTGCTTTGTGACAGACAAGGGCAAGGGTGTGAGGCACGTCTTGAGTGGGCAGGGATATTTGGAGCCTGATAATTCCAGGACGGGGCCCACTGCTGCAATGAACCCCCACTCACCAGGAATCTGTTGTCCTGGGGGCTCTCAACACAAACGCTGATGTGGAATCTCATAGCAGCGCTGCTCGCCTATACCCCTAGCCGTCCAAGAGTCCCTGCTGGCACCGTGGATGCCTGATGCTCAGTCGATCTTTTTAAAGTAAGAGGCAAACAAAACTGTGTGCGGAATTGGATGTTTATTTCCACCATCTGCGTGGCAATACAAGTTCAAGTTATAATGGCATCCGCACTCTATCAGTATTAGGGAACCATTTAAACATCCACAGCCATTTACTGATTATAAACACACACTAAAAAAAAGCGGCAAGTGGCATGTGGCCCCGCACCTGCTGCCTTTGTGTGTGTGTCAATTTCATGCCTAGGAAGCACTGGGCTCCATGGGGATGGCTATATAAGCAGTTTGCTTGGTTGTGGGTTTGCTTTTTTCTTTTTTTTTCCTGGGGAACAGCATAAACCAAGTTGGCCCCAAAATGCATTTATTGCAAATAGATGGGAATAAATGGAAAATAGACAATGATCATAAATGCAAACAAAAATACTGAATTTCCTAATGTTAAAAGGTCCATTTGCTTATAATTAGTAGATTAAAACTAACGAGTATTTTTACTGGCTTTCAAGAAAAGTTGCAGGGATCACTGTGCAAAACAAAAAGGCTTCTATCTCCCACCTGCCTCCACCCTCACCCCAGAAGGTTTGAGTCACCAGGTGATGGCAAATAGGGCATAAAGTGAACATGGGGAGACTGGGCATGGGGAATTGAAGGCACAAAAAGAAAATGACGCATTTTACAGGGGAACTAAAGGAAGTTTACCCAAAAGCTGTCAAAATGTTTTCTGGATCAACTTTTTATCTTACGAAGTTTTATCTCCTTGAGACCTGTCCATGCCCTGTTATAGTTGGTAGGGGGCTCCTGCCTCAGTCCTGACCTTAATTAGCTGGTATGACCTGTTTAGAACCTTTCTTACTGGGGAAAGACTTCAAGGGGGAGTTTCATTTCCAGATTAACTTCTCCAAGGAGAAGTTTTGCTTCTGTTTTGTTCTGTTCTGTTGGGTTTTTGGACTTTTTTTTTTTTTTTTTTGGCAGCTTTCTAACTGAAAGTACTTTCTGCCTTTATGGTGTATAAGACCAATTTACTGCCTGTGAGCAAATCTTTTGGAGGCGAGAGTGTGGAAAATCACTCTCTCAGCTTTCTATCTGGTCAAAAGCTCCAAGTGCTTTCGAAAAGTTTCCATCTCTCTAAAGCGGTCCGTGAGGTCCATCAGGCATTCTTCCCACTGAGTATCACATTCAGCTCTTCCGATTTATCCTGGAGGGGGTCCCTGTCTGCATCCCTTCTCCTCTGAAAACTGGTTTTGAGATGGTACTCACCCTTCCACTGCTCATTAAACCTGGCTGGCTGGAGCCCCAAACAATGGTTCAATTAGCCTTCAATGCATTTATTTAGAAAAGGGTTCCCTTTATGTATCTGAAATGATTACCCCCATTGCCTTATAGGCCTAGTCTAATTTGAGGTTCTAATTCGCAGCCTTATGTTAAGGAAGTTGGCATTGAAATTGGAAAGTTATACATGACTATGGACTGAAGTTCATTTCTTATGATAACCAGTGGAAACTTGGAACAGGTGAAATGTGAATTTCTCCAGCATCCTGGAAGATATTTAGGAGCCCATTTGAAGTACGAACACCCTTCATAAATCCAGTATTACCAATCCATGGGAAAGTCGTTAGAAAAATACCATCTCAAGTCTTGTGAATCTCTTTTCTCTGCACTTGTCTAATTTTCTCTGGTTACTCAAGCCATCTGTTTCTCACCTCTTCTCCCTTTTCCACTAAAATCTACCCTTAGGGGATCTTATTTGCATCAGGACTCAAATGTAAAAAAGGAAAGTAATTAGAGAAATGAACAATGATAGCATATTTGATGATATCAAGATATCATTAACTGGGGTTGATAATAGTATCGTGATTTTTTAAAAAATGAGTCCTTTAGTTGTTGTTCAGTTACTCAGTCCTGTCCAACTCTTTACTAACCCCATGGACTGCGGCACACTAGACTTCCCTATCCTTCACTAGCTCCTGGAGTGTGCTTAAACTCATGTCCATGGAGTCAATGATGCCATCCAACCATCTTATCCTCTGTTGCCCCCTTCTCCTCTTAGGAGAAAGGAAGATTCTTCAGTTAGGAGATTCATATTGAAAGGTGAGCTATACCTTAAAATGCATATTTGCTTTAAAGTAAGAGGGTGGTGCAGTGAGACAAAATAGGGCTTGATAAGTGTCAAAGGTGGACCTATTGTATGGTTCTCTCTGCTTTAATATATGTTTGAAATTTTCCATAATAAAAAAATCTTTTTTAATAAACCACTCTCAGGGAAACATCTGATAAACTCATCCAAACTAAGACGTTGTTGCTAAGGGTAAACAGTAGTTATCTATTTCCTGATGTAGCTATTAATACATTTTAACAGGATAAAAAAAAGACTTAAGACAAATAAATAAAACCAACAGTAGCAAATAAGGTGGGAGCAAAGGAGAGAGGAGGGAGGGTGGGGGGCCATGAGGAAAACGGCCACTTAAACAAGAGCTTTGAATACAGTTCATCTTAATTTTCATTTTTTCATCTGATCTAATAGGATTTAATCAAGACCAGGCCTCTAAACCCAGCTGCATTTTTTTAAATTGAAGTATAGTTGATTTACAGTCTTGTGTTAGTTTCAGCGATTCAGATATGTGTATATATATATATATTTTTTTAGATTATTTTTCCTATACTCAAAATATTGAGTATAGCTTCCTGTTCCATATAGTAGGTCCTTGTTTGTTTCTATAGTAGTGTGTTTATGTTAATCCCAAACTCCTAATTTATCTCCATCCCTTTCCCCTTTGATAACTGTTAGGTCTGCTTTCTATGTCTAACAGAGCTACATTTTAAAAGATTGTTTCTGGTGCTACTTTACTGAAATCTCTTTTTTGTTGTTGTTAACTGCCATGTAATAATAGCTACTATCAAAGCACTTGCTGTTCATCAGACTCCTTGCTAGGTACTTCACACACATGATTACATTTGATCTTTATTTCAACTTTCTTAGCTATCATCACCCCAACTTTACAGACGAGTCAAAAGTAACTTGTGCATGTAGAAGTCTGGTCTCTTAATTATGTCATGTTCACCACAGTACCTTGGTCATTACAGAACTCTTCCGAAAGGTTCAGGGGATGACTTACTCTTCTCACAGTGTATGGACCACTTGTCAGAGGTATGCTAAACCACTGTCTTGCCCTAGGTTTAAAACAGTAATTAGCTCTTTAAATTACAAAAGAGTGGACAGCTGAGGTGTGAGCTAACCTTGAAGGAGCGAACAAGGCCGCGGGCACGGGTTCAACCCCTGGTCAGGGAACTAAAACCGCACGAGCCCCAAGGAGCGGCCAGGAAAAACAGAAAGGAGTGAACACCAGGGAGGTCGTCAGCTAAGCACACTGCCGCAGCCAGGTAGCAAAGTCTTCTCTTGATGGGAAGACTGGAGCAGGACCTCTTTGGATCTGCCATAACCAAACAGGATTCTTGGAGCTCTGTCATAAAAGCAATAGAAAACCACTGAATAGACTCAATCAAATATGATAGGATTTCATACATAGTTAAAATATATTTAATAACGCCTACTGAATCATTCATACAACAAATACACTGTCTCATGTGCCAGATGCCATTTAGGTTACTTGGGTATATGTGAGGGGACAAAGACCCTGCCCTGAAGAAGCTTATGTTCTAGCCAGAGGGATAGAGATAACCAACTGTACATAATAAGTAGTTAAATTACATAATATGTTGTATCTTTGCTCTTCAGTGTGGTGCCTGGGGCAGTATCACAGGCCAGTATCTGTTATCGCCTGTGGGTTTGCTACAAATGCCGGCCTCACCCCAGGTCTCCTGAATTCAAATTTGCATTTTAACAAGAAGCCCGCTTTTAAGCATAAAAAAATTGAGGCTCCACTTTCAATTTTAAGAAAAATTTTAAGCAATGTTAAAGTGGGGGAGATAGCTACCAGTATTAAGAGGAGTCGTCTAGGTAGACCTCATCAGGAAGGAAAACTTGATTAAAAACTTGAAAAGGTGAACTAGCCAAGCATCTGGGTTGAGCTGTTCCCAGGCAGAGGAAGTAGCTGGAACCGAGGCTCTCAGGCAAAATGTACCTAGTGTTTGAGGAACAGCAAGATAGCCAGTTTGGCTGGAAGGGGCAAGCGTGAAGAGTAGAAAGAAGAGATAAAGGAAGTCAGGGAGATACAGGGGTGGGAGTAGGGTGGCCAGATGCTGTCGGGCCTTTGGAGGCACAAGGACCATGACTTACACTGATGATATGAGGAGTTTGAGCAGACGAGTGACTGCACGTCTCGAAAGGATCACCCTGACCGTGGTATTGAGAACAGATTGTAATGGGGCATGGTGAGAAGGCAGGGAGACTTTCAGGAGTGGGAGGGAAGTACTGAAATAATTCAGACAAGAAACAGATAGTCCAGACCTGGCCAATAAGAGAGGAGGAGATAAGAAGCGGTTTGATCCTAGATAACTTTTTAAGGTAGATCCAACAATATTTCTTGATGAATTAGATGTAGGATGTGGGGGGAAAAAAGGGAAAGAGGAGAATTCAAAGGTGTGGAGTTCAAGAAAGAGGTCTGCTAAAGATGTAAACTTGAGAACCATATTTGGTCATTCTACTATAAAGTTGGGCTTTCCTGGTGGCTCAGAGGTTAAAGCGTCTGCCTGCAGTGCAGGAGACCTGGGTTTGATCCCTGGGTTGGGAAGATCCCCTGGAGAAGGAAATGGCAACCCACTCCAGTATTCTTGCCTGGAAAATCCCATGGATGGAGGAGCCTGGTGGGCTACAGTCCATAGGTTCACAAAGTCAGACACGACAGAATAGGGGTAAATATAGCAAACTGCTGTGCTAGTAGGTCTGCTGACTATACCAAAAACTTTGGTCAGATAATACAATGGATGCAGACATCATAGTAAATGAACTTTCTCTATACATTTTTGCTGGGTTGTGATCTGAAATTTCAGGCACATAAAATTATTGATGCATATTTAAATGTTTCTTAAAAAAAAAAACTCTCAGATATAAACACAAAACAGAAATTCACAAAGACCTAAATAGAAAAATTCTGGAAAAAGAAAAAAGATAGTCATCAAAAATCAACTAATACTCTGCAATTTCCACTGGAGATGAATAAAATTTCATTGATGACTCTCTCTCAAAAATAACTCTGCTGGGAATTCCCTGGTGGGTTCCTATGTTTAGGAGTTGGTGTTTTCACTGCCATGGCCAAGGTTCCTCTGATCAGAGAACTAAGATCCCACAAGCCACATGGTGTGGCTGGGAAAAAAAAAAAATCCACCTAATAAGCTTAGAAATAGATTTTCATTTAATTTTTAAATTTAATTTAAATCTAGTAAAAACTGGTACATTATAGCTTTATGCAGACTATCATAGCAGTTATTAACAGCAAGTGCTATGTTTCAAGTATCAAGTAAATCACTTTATATCTCATTTAAACCCTCAATCCTAAAGGATTGTACCCACTTAACATAGGATGAGACTGAGATTCAGAGAGGTTAAATGTGAATTCACTTGGGTTAATAAGTACCAGTGCAAAGATTTAATTAAAAATCAAATGAGAACCTGCAAAAATCAAACAGTACAATTTAAAAATGAAGTCGGCTGAAGAAGAAAGTACTACCACTTTATTTTTAATTAACATGTTTCTTTTTAAATACTTCTAAGCCTCCAATGTTCTACAGTCAACAGAGCTTTGAGAAATGGCTGCTAGAAGATTCTCTTCTTCCTCTTTAAAAAAAAAATAATCTAGCCTCCATCCCCGTGAATCATGAGTCTCATTACAAAGTATGACTTTCCTTGCTGATTTCTGGGCAAGTTAATACTGATGACTAAATGAAAATATGTGCAAGTAATTTAACGTTAGTTATCTGCACTTTCAGATTTTATCTGTAGCAATGATTAGGTAAAATAATGTAATGCACTGCCATGATTTATTAAAAATTTATTTCATAATAAATTATACAATTCAGTCTTATTTTTAAATAGTCTACACCAAAAATATTTTTGGAAATGTCTTTCTCTTTTAGTAAAACATATAAGTTAGCAGGCTTCAATTCTAATAGCTAAAATCCCTCACAACTATACATTTAAACACAGCCTTTCTTCACAGTTCTCTAAAAGTTCAGGTTGACACCAATATCACTTCATAAAAATAAGACCATATAAATATTTCAGATTTTGCTTAAGGCCTTAGATTGAACTTTAAAATATTAGGTGGAAAATTATAAAGATATAGTCATTAGCCTTGAAGTCATCATCTTACATGTGTACACACCATAATGACCAAGAAGAGCATGAAAGTAAAAAGGAAGGCACAGAAGAACACAGTGGGGATGTCTGAGACCTGTATACTGAGTGGCCGAGAGAGACCAATAATCAACACAATGTGACAGACAAGAAAAAACTACTTACAGCAACTTAAAAAAGATGTTAACAGCATATTCAGTTGTTTCATCAAATTATCCAGAGGGTATCAAGCCTCTGAAATAATTAAACTTCTACGTACACAAACTTAGTTTCAAAACGAAATTGGCCTCATGAATGCAAAGCACAAAAGCAATGCAGGGCTTGGCAGAAATGAGCACATTTCAGACAGCGAGGAAAGAAAGCCCAATTCTATATGCACCGAATGTGTGTGTATTCAAAACAGCTTCCCTGAATGGGACTCATCAGGGTTTGCCATACCTGTCAGTTGTTGGATTTTTCCTCTACGAAAGAAGACAAGAATATAACTTAGGATGAGCTACTAATTCAATATTAAAGTAACATCACTGGTTGAACAAATTATCTCTGTTTAATTTTACTAAGACCTACCATGGCCGTCTAGTCTAAAATCAAAGGTACATACTATAGCTTAGACCTCATGACAGTACTTATTGTAGTGCTTAAAGAAACAGAACTACAACAGAGGTATGTGCTACGGCAAAATATCAGGAAAAAAACTCAATTTATATTTAAAGTTATCATTCTGTATATCAAGTGCCCACTGACAGAACATAACTGTATTCAATAATTCACATTTGATCAACTCATCAACTAACGCAAAAAGCTAAATAAAAACATTTATAGTTGAACACAGAGTTCCTAAGGCTAGTATCACATATCATTCCCTGATAGAGGGAGAATTTGTCAGCAGAGAACTTAAGAGCCAAATTGAGAACTGGACTGAAAATACCCTTTCCTGCTCTGTGTATAATAAGTAACACATTGGGTGTAGTGACCTAAAGAATATTTCACATTATTCAATTTTCTTTTCCGGGCAGACTACCACACAGCCCAATGACTTTAAAAACTAAACTCAAAAATTCTACCTGATAGTCTTAATAAGGGCAGCTGGATCACAAAGACAGAAGAGATCATCTTAGCCACTGATTGCAAAAGATATCATCAGTTGGCCCTTTGCCCCAGTGAGACGATAACTAAAGCCAATTATGAGGCTTACCAATCATTACGAGGAGATTAAAATAAATAACTTGTATGTACACGGAAAGGAGAGACAGCAAGTCAAAGGACACTGGCGTGGTGGCAAAGGAAAGCCTAAATGTGCAGGACCTGTAACATCTCTTCAAAAATTCTTGACTTCTACAACCTCAAGGTCAAATTGAAACCAGCAGAGGAATAGAGTTGGAATTCTAAAATCTCTGAAAAGAAAAGGCTAACAGTAAAAGCTGCAGCTCATTTTATGCACCAGGAATGAAATGTTATAACATATCTATCATTCACATGTGGGTTGGTGTAAATTATTTTCAATTAGAATTATTATCTATTCAGCAGCTGTAGCCCCAGAACTGCTGATACACCACAGATGAGAAAACATTTGCGGGTCTCTCGACTCCAGCCTTTCTTAAGTTAAATGATGATCACATAAAATAGATCACTCGTTCTATAAAATGATCTTGGCTTATGTGGACAGTATACTGCAACACCAGCATACATCCACAACATCACTTCACTTCCCTTCACAGATTGGAGAGGGTCTATAGCAACTCTTCACCTTTACTAGTTCTTCGATTCAGCCCCAAATTCACATTAAAAACATTATACAACTTTTTAATCCAGGATTTACTCCTTTGAAAGAAGTATTTAAAGAACCCAGACACTTCAAATATCTGAACCCCAGAGATACAAAAACTTCAAAGCAACCTTCTATGATAGTTGTAATTAAGTACTTATTTCAACAGTGGACTTCCTAAGTTGGCAATAAAATATTCTAACTTACCAGTGGGAGTGGCAGCAATCTGAGCTCATTTAACACAGTTTACAATACCAAACCAATGGGGAAAAACACAATCAAGAGAGAAAAGTGGCATTCTCAACTGTAGTGTTTTCAAAAATACATTCAATGGGATGCCAGTTAAGTATTTAATCTAAAAAACAGGTTCCATCTTTAGATAAGAATATATTCAAACTCAAATAGAAGAGATTCTTAGAGCCTCTAATATGCCAATGGGCAGGTTTGCAAAGTTCCCAACTTATTTGCTCATGGAACCCTTCATACCCTTGGGCATCTCTTAGGAATAAATGCTCCACAGGGCAAGTCTTAAGAAATACTGTTTTGAAACTTCGATGCATTCAGGAGCTTCAGTAATTCCTTAGGCTATCAGTCTTAAAATCAACACCAAAAATAACAGATATAGCCAGTAAGTCTAGAATTTCAGACTCAAAAGGAAGCATATGGGCAATGGGTAGGGAATACACCTGTTCATCATACTCCATCATTTTCACCTCCCCAGCAAAAATATGTTCAGAATCCCCATGTTAACCACTCTTGATGACGGCTGGACAAAACACCTGAACAAGCTAACCAAGACTGCTTGAGGCAAAAAACACTGAAACAGTTTTCACTTTCCCAAATGGAAAAATGCACATATGCTGTATTAACAATTTATAATTATATACTTAGAAGAGGTAACCTCAGTCATCAGTTAAGAATCTGCACGCTGTGTAGTTCATTAACATTTACAGAGCTACTGTCTACTAAGTTACTAGCGAATAAGTAAAGTTGCTACGCAAAACTTCTCTTTACTTAGGAGTTCTCTTACTTTGGTGGTGGTTAGTCGCTAAGTCACGTCCAACTCTTGCAACCCCATGGACTACAGCCTCCAGGCTCCTCCGCCCATGGGATTCTCCAAGCAAGAATATTGGAGTGGGTTGCCATTTCCTTCTCCAGGGGATCTTGCCCATCCAGGAATCGAATCCGGGTCTCCTGCGTCACAGGCAGATTCTTTACTGACTGAGCTATGAGAGAACTGAGAGCAGTGTTTCTCAACCATAGCTCTAGTGAGGTTTGCAGCTGGATAAATCTTTGTTTGGGGAAGTTGTCTTGCCCATTGTAGGATGCTGAACTGCACGCCTGGCCTCCACTAACTAAATATCAACTAGTATTCTGCTAGCTTTGACAATCAAAAAGATCCCCAGATGTTTCTTAGATATAAGCAAATCATCTTGAAGTTGAGATCCATTTCTGTTGAGTGAAAATTAAAGCTTACTCGTTGCCTCTGCTTTCCTGGGAAATATCCATTTTACAGGCATACCGTGACTTACACACATCGACAAACATCTAGTGAATAGTAGCACTAGTGATCTTTCTAAATTCTGTGTGGTCAGAAACTAAGTAATTTGTGAATGATAAGAGAATGGTCAGGGGAACGCAGTCTACACATTTTAAAGAGAATCAGAGGTTATGTGTAATTTTACTATCAACATATTAGTAAGAATTATCTGAATCATAATGCTTAATTGGCAAATGTTTAACAATTAGAAAAATGTTAATTGTACATTATGACCTGTTGAGGATGGTAATGATTGAAGTAGTCTAGAAACAACAAATGTAACAATCATCAATGGCTAGCTCAGACCATATTCTATTCCTTGACCAAATATTCTCCATGAAATCAATTCAAAAATCTTACATTTTGTCTTTAAACTGCTAGTTTATACTGTAGCCTCCTCACTTCTTTCAAATTATCAAAAAGAAACCCTTCACATGTCATCAAGAAGAATCCTGGCATGTGTCAAGACATACATTATCTAGTTTTAAAGCCATTTCTTCTATATCCACATCTTCAGTTTTGTCATTATTGTCAACTCCAGATATGTCACTCTCTTTATTTTGTTCTTTTCTGACTGTCTTTAAACACTTATCAAGTCTCTTTATGAACAAGTCCACGTCCTGTGTCTTCATTCCGATGGCTGACGCAGCATTGAGGTAAGCACAAGGGTAATTATTTGTATGTGACATAAAGCCCCTGAAAGTGTAGCCACTCACAGTCTGCATAGACCCAAGGGGAACAACCCTGCAAAGGAAAAGATTTACCAATTTAATATGTTTGGTGATGTTAACAGAGTATCACTCATAAACAAAAGAAAGCTGTGTTACTAAGCCTTACACCCACTTTTCTTTCTAAGAAGTTTAAAAACAGCCACAGATCGTAGCCTATGAAAATAGACTGTCAGCCTTAAAATAAAATTATACGATATAATGCACTTCACACAGGAAGGTACTATCTGATGCTTACCATTAACTTATCTTCTATTAAAGAGCTACAAGTTCTAGAAATCAAAAACACCTTCACATCTACAAAAAGTTAGAAAGAAAACTATTTCTGTTTTTGTACCAAAAATGAAAATCTGACACTTCACATATATACCCTTCAATGGAATATTTAAGTTTGTAAATCAAACCACTTTGATTAACTGCCATGTATCTCCTCAAGTAATCAACAGACTAAAATTACACCTATCTGATCATATTATGCATGGAAGGTATTAAAGCAAGGCTCCAGAAGAAATCGCATAATTGCTTACAGTAGTTTGATGGTCAGCAACTACCAAAATTCAGCAATGGCACATGCATTTTTAAAGCTTGAGTTCACTGGCATACTTGATATAAGCAGATTTCTAATGGTACTTTTTTTTTAAAGTAGCCAATTAAGATCAACCTAAACATAAAGACAAATAGTGGCAACACTAAAAAGCAAGGCCAAGAAAACCATTTTATAAGTGTCAAAACTATGCTGCATACGGATACAGCTCATCAAGGTAAAAAGGTTAAGTAATCTAAGATTTTTTCCTTTTAAAAAGTTGTTCTTTGACGTGAAATCTCTGACCTCTGGTAGTCAGAGAGAAATTCTTTAGTAGAAGCATGTAAAGAAGAGTACTTAGAGCAAGATAATTCAAGTCATCTTTCTCTGACCTCATCAAATATAAAATGAAAAATGAAATTCATCTTAAGCTATAAAAGCAAAAAAGACATTTTTCAAAGGCAAGACAAGAATTGCATAGGTGCTTTCAGTCTAGGAAATGGACTTTTCCTTAAAAACATTTTCACTTAAACTTAGGAATGACGCTAACTTACTTCTAACACCATAGTGTGAAGATTATCTAACAAAGGAAAATAAATACAAGAATTTGTACAGGGGGTAATGAACTTTGCTTTTGTGTATCTATTAAACAAGATTCATATCCCTTTGTGACTGCTTCACACGCTACAGGTGGATGCATAACAGCCTCACAGATTCTCTACCTCATCGCTATTTTCCTACATGATGAATCCTCAGGTATAGCTCACCATGTACTTGGGGGATTTACTGGTAAGGAAATGTACTTCATTAACTTTGTAACACAAAATAAAACCAATCCCCTTTTAAACATACTCACCTGGCTCCAGAAACCTGTCTTGTAAAAAGCATGGAGCCAAGCTGAGTGACAGCTTTGCTGCACCGTTTATCCAGGGTTTTAAGTGTCATCGCTGAAAAAGAAAACAGTATTCCAGCGAGCCTTGGTTCACCAGCACGAAACCACTCAAGAAACAAACAATCATGAAGACATTACTTTTTTTAATTGTGTTAATAAACATAAAGCATAAAATTTACCATCTTACCCAATTTTTAAGTATATACTTCAGTGGTATTAAATACCTCAAACATTGTTAATCATACCATTCATCTCCATAACTCTTTTTATCTTAAAACTGACACTCTACACCTATTAAACTGTAATTCTCCATTCTCCCCCACCCTGGCAACCAGCATTACACTTTCTGTTGTGATTTTGAATACTCTGAGTGCCTCACATACGTGGGATCATATGGCATTTATCTTTTTGCAACTGGCTTATTTCATGGAGATAGCACTTTTTATTCATTGTCTCATGGGACCATTTCACCTTAATGCACTTAATAAATTATAGTAAGGATTTTCTTGCATATCAAAGAAAAATATTGTAAAACAAGCTAACATACTAAGAATCAGAAAAGAATTTCCATATAACCCTTCCAAAGAGTGAATATTCCAATTAAATGCACAGAACAATGACATGAATAGTATGACTTACAATACTAGATACTTGACAATTATAATCTTAACCACTTTTAACTCTGTATGTGAGGGATCATTATCTCTACTTATAGACAGGGAAAAGAAAGTTAGAGGCTACTACATGGCAGAACTGGAATTCAGATCACACCATGTCACCTTCTATAACATCTAACTAGACTTTAAACCAACAGAGAGGACTGACTGGGGTGATTTATTATCTATCAATGGCCAAATGGTTTTCCAAGGACATTCATTCCTGGAAAAGGCTTCAACTACAAATTACTAATTTCCTTACTTTCCTCAGATATACATAAATATGAACCATATTATACTACATATATTCACAAATTAAAAGAGGTAATTATGAAGCTTAAATGTTAGTTAAATGCATAAAAAGCCAACATTCATATTACCCTGTTTAGTAGCACCTGTACTACAATGACAATATTAAATCATCATAAACACTGATATCTCTAACATAGGCATACTCAGGAAAACTAACAATAATAACATTGTAACTTTAATATCCAATGTTATGGTGTTTTTTTAACTGGTAGAAATTTTTAAATAGTTATATAGATTCCTTATTATTGACCAAATTATTTTGGTAAGAAGCAAGAAGTGAAAGTATTTTTTCCATATATTCATTGTAACACAATAAGATATGAATTCTTTCAGCACATAGATTTTTACCTTTGAAATATATTAAAGTATTTAAAAAGACTAACTACATTTTTAAAATTTACAAATTAATACTGTAATGAAATTAGAAACATCACTGCAACAAGGACGAATTCATACTCTTTCAAGAAAAACCAGCCTCCCAGTGGAAACGGTTCAGAAGTACTAATGTTTTAAAAAAGAAAAAAAATTACCTAAAGATATGGGATTGTGAGGTGTATGCAATAGTCTTTCATTGTAAGCTTCTGACAGTTTCTTTAGTTGGTTGGACAAATAGGAAAACATTTCCTGCAACAACAAAATGTTACATTTACAGAAAATCAAATAAACACTCACTGCAACTTGTCCAACTAAGTGAAACAAATCTGACTGGTGTACAGTCTATGCTGTGTGTTAACTCATCCATGTGCCCTAGGAACAATTCTTTCCTTTGCACAATATAGTGAGATTCAGAGCTGCCAGAATGATCTGAAACCACAGAATTTAAAGGTAAAGAACCAGAACATTTCCTGCTCAGGGGCTATTACATATCTATCAGAAATCCATCCTCTTTTTAGAACCTCCAGGGCTACCACTCTAGTCCAAGCAGCCATCAACCTCTCCCCTGGATCACAGCAATAGATTCTAAATGACTTCTCTGCCTACTTTCCCGCCCCTCTACAATCTGTTCTTCAGACCAAGGCCAGAGTGGTCTTTCAAAAACATAAATCAGATCATACTCCTCCTAACTTCCTCCTCTAAGTATTAAAAAAATAAAAATAAAATAAAATAAAAAAACTCTTCATCTATAAGGCCCCGCATGATCCAGCTGAGCCAATATGCCCAACTCAGCAACAACCATTCCCTCCACTTATTACGTGCCAGGCACAACAGCCTCCTTTTCCGATCCCTGCTCCTCCAGGACTGGGAAGGCTCTTCTCCCAGATCATTCCATGAGTGGTCCCTTTTGTCACAATCTAAGGAGACCTTCCTTTATCTCTTCCCTATTAAAGTAACTGTCAACCCTGCCTACCTTCAACTCCTAATCTCCCTCCAACACCACTGTCTATTTTGGTTCCTTCACTATACTTCTCACAGTCTGAAGTTATCTCTTCTATGTGCACAAATAAATACTGCCTATGACTACCCATAGAATGGAAAGACTCCTTGAAAGCTAGGACTCCTTACCTTCTTCACCACTGTTTTCCCAACACCAAGAATAATATGCTAAGATTTTAGTATGTAAGTGAACTGGGAAGAGACAGTTTAAAAATTAATTTCCTTTAAATATTATAAACTTAAAATTAACAATTCCCTTTTAACTCAATTAAAAAATATAGCAGCTAACAACTAAAACTGTATTCTTGATCCCATACTGAAAAGTAATGTATATCTAGTAGTAAAAAATAAAAATATATATTATTTTACAAGTATAAAATCTCATGTGCACTGGCGCATTTGAGAATTTAATGAAGCTACAAATAATATTATGTTGGGAACTGTTTGACCTAAAATTGCTTTTTCTTCTCCTAGTAAGGACTTTAAAAAGTGTTGAAATGAATATCTGCCCCAGTAAGTCTGCAGCTGAACAAACCCATTTGCAATGACTTCCTCCAGCCATAGTCAAGATATATAAACTCTAATGATGTACCAAAAAGCCAAGGGCCAACAGAGTACCTAAGTGGAGACAGGAGGAAATCATACTTGAACTTCAAAGACCACATAAGCGGCTTCAGTTTTCTCTAAGGTAAGGATTGGCGAGTCTGAGCCCACACTGGGACCCAGAGTAGCTTTTTCATGTCTAAAGCACATAGTAGATGACTAACTCTGTCTTTTGTTAGGTAAGGATTAAAAGAACAGGAAAATTCCTACCAGGTTTATGAATTATGAATGAGTCTCCTTAAGACCACAAGCATTTTTATCCTTGTCAACACAGTATATTTTATATTCTGACCTAAAAAAACTTTAATAGTCATTCTTAAATTTTTAGTATCTTTTAAGATCAATTCTCAGCATGCCAGAATTATGAAATCTTAGATCACTAAAATATACTGATTCTTTTTATATTCAAAAAGTTAACACCCACATTTGTCATACCAAATGAAGTTATAAGTAAACATATTGTTATATTTACTAAGTCTTTCTCTTCTGTCATTAAAAAAAAAGTGTACAGAAATACTTTAGGAGACATATGTTATCACCATTTGCAGTAACAGAAAAAAGAGTAGGCATCTTTTCTTAGACATATAAAGATTTCCTGGCCCCTCTGTCTTAAACTAATATTCTGATGTTCACTTCACTAGGTGAAATTATAAGAAAATCAAATGAAATTTAAAAATCAAGAGTTTGTCCTACAACTGGAATAATTCATAATCTTTTAGTACCATGCCAGTGTTAATGAAGAGCAAAATTCCTGGGTTTTCATTTATGTATTTCCATCTACTATAAAGTAGGTCATTAACATAATGTTCAGTGTTGGGAATTCCCCTGGAAGTCCAGTGGTTAGGACTTGGTGCTTTCACTGCCAAGGGTCTGGGTTCAATCCCTGGCTGGGGAACTAAGATCCCACAGGCCAAAAACATTAAAAATAAAACTTTAAAACTGTTTAGTGTTGTTTAAAAAAGAAAAAAAAAGAAGTCATATATTTTAATTGAGATGTTAACTGCTGATTCTTCATAATATTATACATTAAAATCTTAATGGGCATCTAATTCTCTCTTATTCTCAAATCCATTAACCTCCCATAAGCAGAAACAAATCTGAGAGCCAGGAAATGCCTTTTACAGACTCCCACATTCTGCGCCCTAACACTAACAACAAAAAACGTATTTCAATTGTGAGGGCCAAATTTAAAATATTATTCTCTCCAGTATGGCTGCCACAGTAATCACCAATGCGATCACACTTGTAGAATAAAAGGAACCTGAAAAGAGTAGTTAATTTCTCCTTAATTTGTACTTAGCTATTTCTTTAAAAAAAAAAAAGAAGGGAAATGGTTCCTTAATAACACCCTTAGAGGGTGCTTTTAAATTCACTAATGTATACATGGCTATTAAAAAACAGATTTTTCCAATGTTCAATTTCTAATACCTTAACAAATTAATTCTAACCAGTTCTATCAATCACTTGCTAATACCACTGGAATGGTAGCTAATATTAGAATAAAAATCTTCAGACTATAAATGTAATGCTAAAGTAACTAAATCACATATTACTAGTATGGGAGTAATTAAACAAAAAAGAATATATTTGTGTGTCAAGTTCACATCCGTCTGCAAATGTTTTTATTATCTCTACTCTGTATAAAGGGTTATGACAAGCAATCCAATAAGCAAAGCAGCTTAAAATATCTTAAAGCACAATGTACTGAGTCCTACAGTATTTCACATATTAAGGTCCTAAATGCTCTCCCATTAATATCACTACACTTTAAAAATATCATTTAAGAGACTGTACCACTATTTCCTACACTGATACTTAGCTAAGCAGTTTTTTATCTGATATATTAAAGGTATTTCAAAACCTGCACTATTTTTTTCCTACAGCTAAATCTATAAGTGACATTTATTACAAAATACTCCTGTAAAGGGAGAAATTTATAACCTCTCCAAACAAATGTATATAGAAAGATCTTACTTAAAAGAAATGAAATATTATTGATTTTCTATGTGTTTTGTGCTGTATTTAACTTAATTTTAAAAGATTCTTCACCAGAGATAAGCTGAACCGTACACCTGAATGCTAATGTCAGCTACATTTCTAGAATAAAATTACAGAACTTTACACCATAACTCAAGATGTTAATGGAAGAGAAGTTGAATTACATTAAGCATTATCTTTCGTATAGCCTTTTGCAAATTGATTTGCAGTTGTGAAGCCCAACATCTAGCTTATCTGTTCCCATAACCCAAAGATGTACATAATTCACTAAATTTTAAAGGGTCTTAGGTAACCATGTCTTTCGAAATAACTATTTCATGTTACAGGATGAAAGAGAACTTCACATATCATTACAATATGCCCCATAAGGTGGGAAATAAATCAAAAAGGAAACATAACAAGTAGTCTGGTATTTCAATGATAACATGTAAGGACGGACAGACAATGGACTGGAGGTACATATCCACTCACACAGATGTTCCTAAGTGAAGATAAACATACTAAATATGGGATGCTGCTATCTATGACTATGGCCAGGCCACAGCATCCAGACACACTCCATGCAGCACAGGCTAAAGCTTTCGAACGTTTCCACTGATGCTTCATATCCAGGCCTAAAATCTGACACTTTTGTTGGGATTCAACTACTCTACCTTTAGGGCTACAAATTTACAAAGCTTTCAAACTTAACTTTATTATAGGACATTGTTTGAGTTGTATGTCTAACGTTCTCCAAGTTTCAGCAAACAAATTCCAGTCACTGAAGCAGCCATTTTGTCATTCTTTTTCTGCAGATATTCTCTTCTCCAAATCAGTAGATATTTGCAATAATGAATGATTACCTGCCTGTCCTGTTCAGCAAAGCACTCTTCTAAAAAGTACAGCTAAGCAGAATAATGGTCTTCTCTGGAATCAAATCTGAAGCAGGGATGAACGTCTAAGACTGATCATTCTTTTGCATAGAACAACTCAAAGAAACAGTTTCTGCAATTTTCATCCCTTTTCTTAAAGGCCTCTTCAGTTAAACTTCCTGGTCACTTCTCCCCTCAATGCAGCAGATGTGTTGATCAGGAAGGGGCTAAGGGCAAACAGGTTCAGTTCACACACACAGTCCACTCTCAGATCCTTTCACCCTTCAAAAAAGGAGGCTTGAGAAGGAATGGCTTCAAGCTGAGTTCTTGTCTGCTTTTACTGTGAAAAAGATAAAGCCTCTTTGGAAGAGATATAGCTAGATGAAATAACCTCTAAAAATATCATTGTGGTGAATAAGGGCACAGAATTAAAAAAAATCCTAAGTTTTCTTTTAACACTCCTTTTTTAGTACGCAATAACACCAATAATATAAAAAGGAGCTCTCAGTGATGGGATAAAAATAGCTCTGGCTGGAGCAAAATATCTATGCCTCAGCTTCTCCAGAGCTGAACCAATAAACTATCACGATTAAATTTTCACAGTTCAAAAGCAAGTCCATTTAAACAAAAGCGGGCTTTACTTCTGCAACAAATCCAATAAAAAAACAATATTTATGCTACATATATGCAATTATGGTTTATGGAGGACATCCACATTTTTCAAGAAAAAGACTTTCCTGTTGAATGAAGTTGTTAAAAAGCAAACTTTTATTCTCTTACAATGATAGAGTTCTCAAATGAGCATTTTTATACTCTGAAGATTACTACTATAGATAGTCTCTGTTCTACGTAAATTCAATACAAAGAATTTTAAATAAAATCAATGAATACATTAGAGCCTTTGGGATTTTACACACCTCCATCAGATAAGAAAAGGGGTCATGAGATTACCATTTTTATGGCTCAAATGCCTAGCACAGAGCAGGCAAACACTTCCACAACAGTTGATGGGTGAATGGAAGCAGGTGGGAAGAGTGGGAAGACATAAAGTGCAGAGGCTTCAGTATCATACAGACTTGGGTTTCAGCACCAGTTCCGACACTTACATGTGATTCTGGGTAAGTATGTAACTTCTTCTAACCTCAATTTCATCTGTAAAATGGGGATAATAGCTACCTCATAAACTTGCTCTGAGTACTACATGCACTGCATGAAATAATGAATACAATGAACCTAGCAGAGTCCTAGAGATACAGCAGACATACCTAAGAGTATTAGTTTCCCACCCACCTACTTTTCTCTTAGCCTAACAGTTTTCAGATTAAATAATTAACATTAGCCTGGTGGGGACGAAGAAGCGACTTAGCAGCAGCAGCAGCAGGACTCATACAGACAGATGCTAATATACTGAAGCTATAATCCTATTCTTTTCCTGTCCCTGTTCCTTCCACTCTACGCTATCTAAATAAACAAAAATAACAAAGTTCTGGATGCTACAAAGCCAGTTATCTCTTGACACCTAAAATGGATTCATCTAATTCATAACACTAAAAAATAAAATTTCCCCACAAAATATTTCCCCAGAGGTTATGGTTCAGACGGTAAAGCGTCTGCCTGCAATGCTGGAGACCTGGGTTCAATCCCTGGGTTGGGAAGATACTCTTGCCTGGAAAATTTCATGGACTATGGAGACTGGTAGGCTACAATCCATGGGGTCGCAAAGAGTCAGACACGATTGAGCAACTTCACTTTCACTTTCCTTAATAAAGGACAAAGTTCCAGTGAAATCAGAGCTGGGCTGCCTATTGCATCCATTTACCAGCTGAGCTACACATTCCTGCAGGTCAGTCTCAAAGCAGGTGGACGTTCATTCTTGCTGAGCACGTGCATGGGACTTTGGTATCATCTAAAAGTAACTTAAAAATTTAAAGTCAAACCCTAAATGTCAAAAGTAACAAGCATGGTATAAAAGAAATTCTTAGACTGAAGAAAGATGACAGATCACCCCTAAAATCAACAATTTCAAAATCCTTAGAGGTAAGAAAAGTCCTTTAGGAAGAAGAGTATTTGCTAGGGAGGAAGCCCTATTCAAGTGCTGTAAAAGCTACATACAACAGGTAATCACCATTTTATTAAGTCATTCCTTTTTCACAAGTTTTCAACTATATCCCTACAGAGAAATGTCTCTATAAGAACATCTAAGTCATAAGAGATGTCAGTTGTTTTTTGTTTTTTGGACTGCAAGGAGATCCAACCAGTCCAACCTAAAAGAGATCAGTCCTGAGTAGTCACTGAAACGACTGATGTTGAAGCTGAAACTCCCCAATTTTTTATAGAAAGATATTTATTCTGTGTAAAACAAGACTGAAGAGTGGACTTATGTGTCCCCAAATGTCCTTTCACTTTTCACTTTTATAAGAACTACAACACTATGACATTGCAGGTTTCTGCTCCAAGCTTCCATTACAGATACAAATGACCTGTGTGCCCCCAAATAATGGGTTTTAAGCTTGGGTGTGTATCAGATTTATCAGGAAAGTTTGTTAAAAATACAGTGACTAGGGACGTCTCTGGTGGTCCAGTGGTTAAGACTCTGTACTTACACTGCAGGGGAAATCTACATACCAAATAAATAATTACAAGTCTGATGAGAGTTACAAAACAACAAGCAATACTTCTCTATTCAAAATCCTCTAATGGCTATTTTACTCAGAATACAGGGCAAAGACCTTACATAGCCTAAAAAGCCCTACTTGACCAGCACCACCCCCATTACCATCCTGACCTCAATTCTCACAACTCTCCTTAATCTCTTTGCCCTAACCACACTGGCATCTTCTCTGCTTCTCAAATGCACTGTTCAGTTCAGTTGCGACTGACTCTTTAGGACCCCATGGACTGCAGCATGTCAGGCCTCCCTGTCCATCACCAGCTCCCAGAGTTTACTCAAACTCATGTCCATTGAGTCAGTGATGCCATCCAACCATCTCATCCTCTGCCATCCCCTTCTCCTCCCTCCTTCAATCTTTCCCAGCATCAGAGTCTTTTCAAATGAGTCAGATCTTCACATCAGGTGGCCAAAAGCATGGGAGTTTCAGCTTCAACATCAGCCGTTTCAATGACTACTCAGGACTGATCTCCTTTAGGTTGGACTGGTTGGATCTCCTTGCAGTCCAAGGGACTCTCAAGAATCTTCTCCAATATCACAGTTCAAAAGCATCAATTCTTCGGTGCTCAGCTTTCTTTATAGTCCAACTCTCATATCCATACATGGCTACTGCAAAAACCATAGCTTTGACTAGAGAGACCTTTGCTGGCAAAGTAATATCTCTGCTTTTTAATATGCTGTCTAGGTTGGTCATAACTTTTCTTCCAAGGAGCAAGCATCTTTTAATTTCATGGCTGCAGTCACCATCTGCAGTGATACTGGAACCCCCCAAAATAAAGTCTGCCATTGTTTCCATTGTTTCCCCATCTATTTCTCAAGAAGTGATGGGACCGGATGCCATGATCTTAGTTTTCTGAATGTTGAGCTTTAAGCCAACTTTTTCACTCTCCTCTTTCACTTTCATCAAGAAGCTCTTTATTTCTTCACTTTCTGCCATAAGGGTGCTGTCATCTGTGTATATGAGGTTATTGATATTTGTCCCGGCAATCTTGATTCCAGCTTGTGCTTCATCCAGCCCAGCGTTTCTCATGATATACTCTGCATATAAGTTAAAAAAGCATGGTGACAATATACAGCCTTGACATACTCCTTTTCCTATTTGGAACCAGTCTGTTATTCCGTGTCCAGTTCTAACTGTTGCTTCCTGACCTGCATACAGGCTTCTCAGGAGGCAGGTCAGGTGGTCTGGTATTTCCATCTCTTTCAGAAATTTTCCACAGTTTGTTGTGGTCCACCTAGTCAAAGGCTTTGGCATAGTCAATAAAGCAGAAATAGATGTTTTCCTGGAACTCTCTTGCTTTTTTGATGATCAAGTGGATGTTGGCAATTTGATCTCTGGTTCCTCTGCCTTTTCTAAAACCAGCTTGAATATCTGGAAGTTCACAGTTCTTGTACTGTTGAAGCCTGGCTTGGAGAATTTTGAGCATTACTTTACTAGCATGTGAGATGAGTGCAACTGTGTGATAGTTTGAGCATTCTTTGGCATTGCCTTTCTTTGGGATTGGAATGAAAACTGACCTTTTCCAGTCCTGTGGCCACTGCTGAGTTTTCCAAATTTGCTGGCATATTGAATGCAGCACTTTCACAGCATTATCTTTTAGGATTGAAATAGCTCAACTGGAATTCCACCACCTCCACTAGCTTTGTTCATAGTGATGCTTCCTAAGGCCCACTTGACTTCACACTCCAGGATGTCTGGCTCTAGGTGAGTGATCACACCATCGTGATTATCTGGGTCAGGAAGATCTTTTTTGTATAGTTCTTCTGTGTATTCTTGCCACCTTGTCTTAATATCTTCTGTTTCTGTTAGTTCCATACCATTTCTGTCCTTTATTGAACCCATTTTTGGATGAAATGTTCCCTTGGTATCTTGAATTTTCTTGAAAAGCTCTCTAATCTTTCCCATTTTATTGTTTTCCTCTATTTCTTTGCACTGATCGCTGAGGAAGGGTTTCTTTTTTTTTTTTCTTACACAGATAATTAGGGTATTCTTTTTTTTTCATTTATTTTTATTAGTTGGAGGCTAATTACTTTACAACATTGTAGTGGTTTTTGTCATACATTGACATAAATCAGCCATGGATTTACATGTATTCCCCATCCCGATTCCCCCTCCCACCTCCCTCTCCACCCGATTGAGGAAGGGTTTCTTATCTCTCCTTGCTATTCTTTAGAACTCTGCATTCAAATGAGTATATCTTTGCTTTTTCCCTTTGCCTTTCACTTCTCTTCTTTTCATAGCTATTTGTAAGGCCTCCTCAGACAGCCATTTTGGTCTTTTTGCATTTGTTTTTCTTGGGGATGGTCTTGACCACTGTCTCCTGTACAATATCATGAACCTCCATCCATAGTTGATCAGGTACTCTGTCTATCAGATCTAGTCCCTTAAATGTTTCTCACTTCCACTGTATAATTGTAAGCGATTTGATTTAGGTCTTACCTGAATGGTCTAGTGGTTTTCCCTACTTTCTTCAGTTTAAGTCTGAATTTGGCAACAAGGAGCTCATGATCTGAGCCGCAGTCAGCTCCTGGTCTTCTTCCCTAATTTCAGGTACTGGTTCTTTGCCTGAAATGCTCTTCTCTATCACACAGTTGAGGGAGTATACTCCCTCAAACTTCTTCAAGTCAACTCAGAAGTCATGTTCTCAATGAGGCCTGCACTAACCACTGTATTTTAAAAATCAGTTCTCACCATTTCCCCCCTCACATCAAACCTAACCCCCCTTATTTTACTCTGTTCTTCTTTTCCACAGTGCTTTCACCTTTATAATTTATGTATTAAACAAACTTTGTAATTTATACTTTATGTTATTTGTTTATTGCTGGTATCCTTCATACAAAATGTAAGTTCCATAAGAGCAGGTATCTTATTGGTTACTATATCAATATTATCAGAGAAGGCAATGGCACCCCACTCCAGTGCTCTTGCCTGAAAAATCCCATGGATGGAGGAGCCTGGCAGGCTGCAGTCCATGGGGTCGCAAGGAGTCGGACACGACAGAGCGACTTCACTTTCACTTTTCATTTTCATGCATTGGAGAAGGAAATGGCAACCCGCTCAGGAAATGGCAACCCGCTCCAGTGTTCTTGACTGGAGAATCCCAGGAACGGGGGAGCCTGGTGGACTGCCGTCTATGGGGTCGCACAGAGCTGGACACGACTGAAGCAACTTAGCAGCAGCAGCATATCAATACTATAGGCTTGACACACAATATATACTCAACATATACTTAGTAAATTAATTATGCAATGAAACTTGTCCTACAATCAAAGTTCTCTACTGTTTATTTCTATTTCATAGAAACACTGGTCCATACTTTAGACCATACTATTTTAAATGAACTTGTCTGTGTTCAGATTGGGGGAGGGGGTGGATCAAGATGGCTTAACAGGGGTAGAAATGGATATGAGATACCATGAAATTGAAGAGATCATCTTAAAAATTTCAAACTCAAAAAATGCTTGATATAAACTACCCGTATGACTTGTGCTAGATTACTAAATTATAGGCCAATTCCCATGATTATAATACCCAAGGCTCAGAAAGCAGCTATTTCATTTTAAGAAATATTCTATAATCTTTTAGAACTAGAAGTGGCCTGAGATATCAATTGTTTCTTTCACAAACAAGGAAATAAAATTTGTGAGTTCAAGTACCATAGTGAAACAACTAGGGACAGGAGAGCTAAGACTCACTGGTGTCTGATACGACTAAACTTTCACATAAACAGGTGATGGTTTTCCTCAGTCAAAAGTCTCCATCTCTCCTACAGGGAAGGAGCCTTGAAAGATTCTGCTGAGGTTTTCTCTCTCTACAACAAGATGATTATTTCTTGGAGTTCATTAAACTGGAGTTTTAGTCTAATCATCTAGAATTTATTTTCAGGTCTATTGAGGCATAATTTACACGGAGTAGAATTTCAGGTGTCCCCCTTCTGTGAATTTTGACAAACATACAGTCATGGAACTACTCCCATTATCAAGATACAAAACATTTCACTACCATTAATAATCCCCTCCCCAACCCAGGCCTCTAGCATCCACTGATCTCTTTTCTCTCCTGATATCTTTTTGCCTTTTACAGGATGGCATGTAAATAAAACCATACAATATGTAGCCTTTCAAGTCTGGCTTATTTCATTTAGCATAAAGCATTTGGGAGTTATTATGCAGGTGCATATATCAGTAGTTGGTTCCTTTTTATTGCAGAGTATGTATGTACCAGTTTGTTTATACCCCAGATGATGGACATTTGAGTTACTTTCAGGTTTTGGCAATTATGAATAAAATCACCATGAACATTCACATGTAAGTTTTTGCACACATACAAATTTCATTTCTCTTGAATAAATAGCTAAGAGTGGGACAGCTAGTTTTTGTGGTAAGTATAAAAGAAACTGCCAAAGTGTTATCAAAGTTGCTGATTAGTTTTTTCTATTAGTTTTTGTTTTTTATATTAGTGATATCTCACTTTAATTTGTATTTCCCTAAAGACTGAGGTTGACCATCTTTTCCTATATCATGTAAATCTTAAAGAGATGTCCTAACAATAAAAAGTAAGCAATTACTTTCCTATGGGTTGAATTAGTGGGAAGAAAGGGACTAGGGTAAAACAGGGCACAGAAAGTTTTAAATTTCTGTTAGATATTCATAAGGCTGTTAGTTGAGAGGATCTATCAGATGATATACATGAAAATATTTTAAAATACGTAAATTAATATTACAAATCTTACGGACTGTAACTGCGACTAAGTATTAGAAAGTTATAGATACAAAAACGATACCAGGAACCTCTAGCCCTCCCAGATTGGAGACGAATAAAACATCTTAATCTGACCTACCCTAGCAACACTCTCTGACTACAATTTTGAAGCTGCCCTGAATTAAGCTAGCTTTTAGTGTTGAAGACGAAGTCCAGTTTTCAAGCACAAATGTCACTTTTCATGATCAACATAGTCAATGAGTTCAGCATTCCAATAACAGCAAAGAATGGATTTATTACTTAGAAAGAGAAGCTGGCCAATTTCTGACCTGTATTTTTCCTCCTGCAAATGACATGTCACATCTAAACAAGTCTTCCAAAACTAAAAAGAAAAAGCTTGTCCATCTGTCTTTTAAGAGCCTCTATTTACCTATAAGTGATAAATGAATTACATTTTACCAACGTAATAGAATCCCTGATACAGGACTTCCTCAAAAAAAAACAAACACAAAAACAAAATCACTTTTCCAAGATTCATTAGGATGTCTGAATAGATGGGATAACAATGATTAATTGAAAATCAACTCAAAGTCAATCCCCTAGGACTGTGCTAGGTATCTATATCCCAAAGTGATAAACCAATAGACAGACACACCAATACTGTGGAGTACTGTTTTAGTCAAGGATAGTATTTTATACCTACAGGGAAAGCTTACCTTTCTTTCTTTTAATAGCTTCTTGTAGCCATTTGATCCAAGTGATAATAAAGTAATAAGGACATCTAAAGAAGGTGAAGCTGAAGCTCTTCCTGAAATAAGGATGATATGTTACATTAGGGAGAAAAAGCTTTGTAAAGTAACATTTATTACAGTAGCCTATATACAAATGGATTTTTGTTAGTTACTTTTTTTGAAGACCAACTGATTTATTTACCTGGATACATCTTGCTGATTTCCTGAATGAAGGAATCATTAAAGCCAGCAATTATAGCACCACCTACTGGAACCATAAAATTTTTGTCCAAGCTCTGAACAAAAGCATCTATTCTACCAACACGAGCTCCCTAGAACAGAATAACATGCAATATTACATTATTAGTTTCCAGAAGAAAGGACAGCAACTGCTATTAATAAATGTCATTAAAACAATGCACAGAAATAAAAACACAGATCAAATATTTTTGTTTTCTTTGTATAAACAACAGTAAAATATTTTTAAGTATTAAACGGAGTTTTTAAATGCTGCTTCTTATAACTGGAGGGCTTCCCTCATAGCTCAGTTGATAAAGAATCCGCCTGCAGTGCAGGAGACCCCAGTTCAATTCCTGGGCCAGGAAGATCCCCTGGAGAAGGGATAGGCTACCCACACCAGTTTTCTTGGGCTTCCCTTGTGGCTCAGGTGGTAAAGAATCCGCCTGCAACGTGGGAGACCTGGGTTTGATCCCTGGGTTGGGAAGATCCCCTGGAGAAGGGAAAGGCTACCCACTCCAGTATTCTGGCCTGGAGAATTCCATGGACTGTATAGTCCATGGGATCACAAAGAGTTGGACACCACTGAGGGACTTTCACTTCACTTTCAGTTATTGTAACTGGAGGGCTTCCCTGGAGGCTCAGACAGTAAGGAATCCGCCTGCAATGCAGGAGACCTAGGTTTGATCCTTGGGTTGGGAAGATCCCCTGGAGAAGGGAAAGGCTACCCACTCCAGTATTCTGGCCTGGAGAATTCCATGGACTGTATAGTCCATGGGATCACAAAGAGTTGGACACCACTGAGGGACTTTCACTTCACTTTCACTTATTGTAACTGGAGGGCTTCCCTGGAGGCTCAGACAGTAAGGAATCCGCCTGCAATGCAGGAGACCTAGGTTTGATCCTTGGGTCAGAAAGATCACATCCACTCCAGTATTCCTGCCTGGAGAACTCCATGGACAGAGGAGCCTGCAGGCTACAGTTCGCTGGGTCCCAAAGAGTCTGACACGACAGAGCGACTAACCCAACGCTTTATAAGTGGAAGAGCACTGTATAGTTACAAGCTGCTTTCACACACAAATCAATTAATCTTCACAGCAGCTTGTGAGAAAGGCAGGGTTTCAGCATCAGTTCAGGTGGGCATTATTATTGAAATAGAACTTTTCATCTTAAAATTGGGTAAGACAGAATGCATTCCTCCCATACCTTTCGTATGATCTTCTATTTGATAATAAATGTCAACAGTGAGTCCAACAACTAGTAAGTAATTTTAAACACCCTCTGTAAAGTCAAGAGTGGCAACTCTAACCTGATGGACTGGAACCACCCACACAGTTATAAGTTATACATCAAGTGCCTCCCTCTGATGCTTGGATAATCTACTACTACCTGTGTGACCACTTTAAGCATGACAGCTCAGTTGGTAAACAATCTGCCTGCAATGCAGGAGACCCCAGTTCTATTATTGGGTCAGGAAGATTCGCTGAAGAAGGGACAGACTACCCACTCCAGTATTCTTGGGCTTCCCTTGTGGCTCAGCTGGTAAAGAACCCACTTGTAATGTGGGAGACCTGGGCTCAATCCCTGGGTTGGGAAGATCCCCTGGAGAAGGGAAAGGCTATCCACTCCAGTATTCTGGCCTGGAGAATTCCACGGACTGTATAGTCCAGGGGGTTGCAAAGAGTCGGACACGACTGAGCGACTTTCACTTTCTGCTCCTACCACCACTTGGATAACAACAGAGAAAAGAAAGATTTTATTTTTAATATCAACTAATGGAATTTTGGGGGGTATACTATTGCCAATATTTCTACATAACTTCTGTTTCCTAATATCATAATCTTAGATGATCCTATTCCATTGCAAATGAACTTCAAGTGAAAATTTCATATTCTGGTGAAAAATGGAATACTTGCTAGAAATGTAAAACTAAGTTCTAGTCCCATGCAACACAGTTCATGACCTTCTGCCTAATGTGTTTCAATTTTCTCCTCTTAAAAACTGAGATACTATCTAAATTTCAGCTAAGATCGTTTTTCTTCTTTATCTGTAGCCACAGATTTTCAATCTGTATTCACAATCTACATTCCTATTAATATTGTAACCACATTTGACCTTCATATTCCCACTTTATATCCACATCCATATCTCAGGGAGGGTAGAAGGAGCAGATAGGGAGCCTAATCTGAGAGACCAGATCCAGGCAATAGAGAGAAGCCGCAAAAGCAGAAAAAGGGCACAGACCACTCTGGAGGCTATCTTGTGATTGTTTCAATCATAACCTTCCCAATCATTCTCCTTTCTAATTTCCTCATAATCTATGATCAGAGAAAATCTCATCTTACCACAGGAAAACAGAGAGAAGCATACAAGACTAACTGAATAATAACTGAAAACCATGCAAAGCCACTGAATAAACAACTGAAAACTATGCCAAGTAGTAGCACATAAAAATAAAGTGGAACGGAGTTACCTCTTCGTCAGCATTTAAGTACTGCCCAAGATGTCCCAAGGGAAACCTGAACCTATATTGGGAGCAGGAGTACTAAGAGGGTGATCAGTCCACAAGACTTTGCTAGAATCCCTTCCCTACTAAAACACAGAAGCACTCAAAGGGCAGCAAACTCTGTGGCAGGAAAACAAACAGGCTAGGAATGGTGTATAGATCCTGTTCTCCACACTAAGGTCTGAGGAGGAAAGAAAAACACTACAAGGCTAGGAGGGCTTAAACAGAATAGGAGACACAGGAGCACGTCCTATCAAGTAAACAGTGGCCATTTATCAGTTCATTCACTCACTCATTCATTCAGAGGACGAATATTGGGGCATCTATCACCTATTACCATACACTGCTCCAGGTTCCGGACACAGCAGCAGTGAATAAAACAGATGACTGTTCATACAACAATTAAGGCTCGAATTTATGGAGAACTTACTGCATCAGGCACTGTTCTAAGCACTCTACATTCTTAACTCATTTAACCTTTGCAATACCCCGCTGGGAAGATGTCACAATAATAGCTATTTTACAGATGAGAAAATTAAGGCACAAAGAAATTGAACTGATGTGCCCAAGGTCAGAAATGTAGTGAATAGCACAGGAAGTTAGAGCATCTCACTGAAAGTCACCAGGGGCTTCCCATGTAGCTCAGTGGTAAAGAATCATCTGTCAATGCAGGAGTCACAGGAGACGTGGGTTTGATCCCTGGATCAGGAAGATCCCCTGGAGAGGAAATGGCAACCCACTCCAGTATTCTTGCCTGGAGAACCCCATGGAGAGAGGAGCCTGGTGGGCTACAGCCCATGGGGTTGCAGAGTAAGATTCGATTGAGCAACTGAGCACACATGTACTCACTCAAAATCACCCTGCCAAAAACCTAGATAAGTGCGATGAAGAACTCATGTTTCAAGAATTAAATAGTATCCTACAGCATTTTCATCTTTCCAGCGACTCACACCAGAAGTATTGGAGGCCCTGAATCCTCACTTCCTCACATCTGATTCATCAGCATACCCTATAAGATCAACTCTCAAAACACATCTGAATCGAACTGTTCCTTAACACCTTCATAGCTACCACCTTGGCCTCGGCCACCAATACATCTCACCTGGGCAGCTGCAACAACGTTCCATACTTGTCTTCCTACAGGCCATTTCCCACAGCGCAACCAGAGCGATGGTTTAAAAAAGTAAGTCACGGGCTATTCTCCTGCTCAAAACCTTCCACTGGCTGATGATCATACCAAAAATAAAATCTCAAATCTTTACCACACCTCAAAATCTCTTTACCCTCATTGCTGCCCTCATTTGCCCTGGTTCAGCTACGCTGGCCTCCTTGCTCTTCCTCAGCCATTCCCAGCATACCCTGGCCTCTGTGTCTTGGTACTTACTGTTACTTTCTGCTTGGAATCTCTCCAGAGTAACCACCCAACTCACTCTTATCACTCAGGGCTCTGCTCAAATGTTACTTCTCAGAGAGGACTTCCTGGATCCCTCCATCTGACACCCCTCCCCTCAAACGCTGGAGCGTTTATGAAGACCTGCCGTCCTTATTGCTCACTGTCTGCTTCCATTCCATGAGGATGAAGGCTGCTACATTTACTACTGCATCCCCAGCACCTTCCCTGGTGCCTGGCACATCTGTGGGAATCCTGCAAATACGTGTTGAATGAATTGACAGGTCTATGAATAAGTAGTATAACACCTACTTCTCTCAAATTCTCAATGAACACACTCACTGCTTCCCACACCTTGGGAGCTTAGCAATCCATTCTAACTCTAAAATTTAAATTAATTCTACGTAATTTTGTGACTCTACTACAACCCTATCTAGTAATGTGTCCTCACACCCATATTCTATGAGACTCCTAAGTTAGTCAGTTTAATATATATCAGAACTATATGTTTTGCAAAGTTAATTTCCTGGGGACCATATATGCATATCAGAATGCATGGTATGCTCAGCATTAAGTCATTTTGGGGTACTGCCCTTAAAAAAAAAAAAAAAGAATTCAGAAACATTTTAGTTATACCTCTTTCTTCTGTGACTGTTTGATTACTGTAATACTATCTCCTCAAGAAAGTTTTGCAGTTTTAGTACTTTGTTTTATAGAGGAAAATAAGGGCTTTGGAGTCACATAGAACTAGATGGGCCATTTTGCAGCTTGGCACCTTAAGTAAGTCACTTAATATCTCTGAGTATGTTTCTTCATTTGCAGAACAGAAACAATAAGAAGTATACCTTAAACTGTTAGGATTAATTTAATAAACTTTAAAAGTCTAGCTGGATGCCTGACACATGGTCTGTACTGAGTAAATGGCATGTATAATGAATAAAAACTACTGAAATAAAGTATTTTAAGTTTTTAGAACGTCATGAAACAGCTAGCACCAATAAGACCCAAATATTTATTTGGTTGAAAGCAACAGGGACACCATCTCTTTTTTTAAGGGTCAATGTTCATGTATGGTTTTTTGTTTTTTTAAAGAACTATCAGTTCTAGAAGGTAACACAGTATCTGCAACAATACAACAGCTACCTCATAAAAATTCATTCACCATCTTATAATGTTATTTTCTGGTTAAAATTTTAGTAAAACCACCACAAATGAAGAGAAGTGATGACAAAGTAGTCTATTTGTGATGTATAACCTCATGGGAAGATTTGCAGTCTTAATTTCTTCAATTACACCATCAAATTTTCTAGTATTCAAAAATATGTCAGGCCACCAGCCCAGGTGGGATGCATGAGTCAAGTGCTCGGGCCTGGTGCACTGGGAGGACCCTGAGGAGTCGGGTGGAGAGGGAGGTGGGAGGGGGGATCGGGATGGGGAATACGTGTAACTCTATGGCTGATTTGTGTCAATGTATGACAAAACCCACTGAAATGTTGTGAAGTGATTGGCCTCCAACTAATAAAATAATTAAAAAAAATATATATATGTCATGAGCATTGCTGGGTTAAGTATGTAACATCTGGATAAATGTTAAGGAACCATTAAACTGATTATTATGAAAACTTCATAGGCATGTGGAGAGTATAGAAACACAAAGTTAACATTTGAATTTAAAAATTAAATATTTTTACTAAATTTTAAAATGTTAATACTAAGTATACATAATAGCTAAAACCACATATGTATTTAAAAAGAGACAGAAAAGGGATGCAGAAACTACTAAGGGTAACTGCTGGGGTAACAGGCTTATAAGCGATCTTCTACTACTTCCTCATTTTTCTAAACTTTTAGGAATGCTGGCATATTTAACTTTTAAAAGAACTGAGGCTGCTAAAAATTAAAGAGGAAGAGAGAGGAAAAGGGGGAAAGGGAGACGGAATAAAAATGAATCACTGAAAGGAGATTTTTTTCAAGAGTTCCTCTGCCACTATTCGAATTAGATATAATCTAATCTAAAATTGTGATGAAGGCTTAAAAAGTTAAGAAGTTATGGAAAAGGATATCAAGGAAACAGTAAATGATTTTCTGCAAAGGTGTTAAAAAACGTGGCATACCACTCCACCTATGGACCTCTTCTGTTATGCAACCTAATCTATTTCTTTACTGATTAAGCTAATTTGGGTTGCACTTCTGTTACCTGCAGTCAATTACATCTTAACTGGTACAACCTTTGAGTAAAGAAATTAAGAAAATCAGCTAATATTATCATATAAACCATATTTATATCAGAGATAATACTAGTACACTCAAATGAATAAAAAAGAAAACAAAAAATTTATGAGATCGGACCTACAGAACTAAGAAGCATTCACCACCATGTGGGAGAAGACCACAGATAATCCTTGAGCAACTCTTTTTTTTTTTCCCCAATTATTTTTATTAGTTGGAGGCTCATTACTTTACAATATTGTAGTGGTTTTTGCCATACATTGACATGAATCAGCCATGGATTTACATGTATTCCCCATCCCGATCCCCCCTCCCACCTCCCTCCCCGTCCCATCCCTCTGGGTCTTCCCAGTGCACCAGCCCTGAGCACTTGTCTCATGCATCCAGCCTGGACTGGCGATCTGTTTCACACTTGATAATATACATGTTTCAATGCTATTCTCTCAGATCATCCCACCCTCGCCTTCTCCCACAGAGTCCAAAAGTGTGTTCTGTACATCTGTGTCTCTTTTTCTGTCTTGCATATAGGGTTATCGTTACCATCTTTCTAAATTCCACATATATGCGTTAGTATACTGTATTGGTGTTTTTCTTTCCTGCTTACTTCACTCTGTATAATGGGCTCCAGTTTTATCCACCTCATTAGAACTGATTCAAATGAATTCTTTTTAATGGCTGAGTAATAATTCATTGTGTATATGTACCACAACTTTCTTATCCATTCATCTGCTGATGGGCATCTAGGTTGCTTCCATGTCCTGGCTATTATAAACAGTGCTGTGAGCAACTCTTAACCACATAACACAAATTAGATGTGTGTCAAAACTGAGTACTTGATTTACATCATTATGCACACAAATCATAAAACTCATATCATACCTAAATAATATCTATCGATATACTAATATAGCATGAATAATCACTGCAAGTAAATATAATTCAATTTGGAGTAATCAATTATTGAGTGTCAATTATGTACCAGGTTCTATCCCAAGTTTTGAGGACATCCAAGTGAACAAAGTCCTTCCCCTAAAAGAAAACAGTCCTTTTCCTATCTGCCATCTCCACAGTTATATGCTAGAACAAATATTCAACATTTTATGAATACTATAATCAAGTACATTAGGAAAATGAGAACATTGGTAATGAAACATTTTGAGAAAGTTAAATAAAATAAGCTCAATTTTTTTTTTCTTTCAAGAAAAACAGATTTTTTTAATTTTAAATTGAAGTATAGTAGGTCTAAAATGTTGTGTTCAGTTCAGTTCACTCAGTCATGTCCGACCCTTCGCGACCCATGGACTGCAGCAGGCCAGGCTTCCCTGTCCATCACCAACTCCCAGAGCCTACTCAAACTCATGTCCATTGAATCGGTGATGACATCCAACCATCTGACCCTCTGTCATTCCCTTCTCCCTTCTTCAATCTTTCGCAGCATCAGAGTCTTTTCAAATGAGTCAGGTCTTTGCATCAGGTGGCCAAAGTATTGGAGTTTCAGACTCAACATCAGTTCTTCCAATGAATATTCAGGACTAATTTCCTTTAGGATGGACTGGTTGGATCTCCTTGCAGTCCAAGGGACTCTCAAGAGTCTTCTCCAACACCACAGTTCAAAACCATCAATTCTTTAGCACTCAGCTTTCTTTATAGTCCAACTCTCACAACCATACATGACTCTTGGAAAAACCACAGCTTTGACTAGATGGACCTTTGTTGTCAAAGTAATGTCTCTGCTTTTGAAGATGCTGTTTAGGTTGGTCATAACTTTTCTTCCAAGGAGTAAACGTCTTTTAATTTCATGGCTGCAGTAACCATCTGCAGTTGATTTTGGAGCCCCCCAAAATAAAGTCTGCCACTGTTTCTACTGTTTCCCCATCTATTTCCCATGAAGTGATGGGACCACATGCCATGATCTTAGTTTTCTGAATGTTGAGCTTTAAGCCAACTCTTTCACTCTCCTCTTTCACTTTCATCAAGAGGCTCTTTAGTTCTTCTTCACTTTTTGACATAAGGGTGGTGTCATCTGCATATGTGAGGTTATTGATATTTCTCCCGGCAATCTTGATTCCAGCTTGTGCTTCATCCAGCCCAGCATTTCTCAAGATGTACTCTGCATATAAGTTAAATAAGCAGGGTGACAATATACAGCCTTGATATATACTCCTTTTCTTATTTGGAACCAGTCTGCTCTTTCATGCTCAGTTCTAGCTGTTGTTTCCTAACCTGCGTACAGATTTCTCAGGAGGCAGGTCAGGTGGTCTGACATTCCCATGTCTTGAAGAATTTTCCACAGTTTGCTATGATCCACACAGTCAAAGGCTTTGGCATAGTCAGTAAAGCAGAAATAGATGTTTTTCTGGAACTCTCTTGCTTTTTTGATGATCCAGCAGATGTTGGCAATTTGATCTCTAGTTCCTCTGCCTTTCCTAAAACCAGTTTGAACACCTGAAAGTTCACTGTTCACATACTGTTGAAGTCTGGCTTGGAGAATTTTGAGCATTACTTTACCAGCGTGTTGAGATGAGTGCAATTGTGCGGTAGTGTGAGCATTCTTTGGCATTGCCTTTCTTTGGGATTGGAATGAAAACTGACCTTTTCCAGTCCTGTGGCCACTGCTGAGTTTTCCAAATTTGCTGGCATATTGAATGCAGCACTTTCACAGCATTATCTTTTAGGATTTGAAATAGCTCAATTGGAATTCCACCACCTCCACTAGCTTTGTTCGTAGTGATGCTTCCTAAGGCCCACTTGACTTCACCTTCCAGGATGTCTAGCTCTAGGTGAGTGATCACACCATCATGATTATCTGGGTCATGAAGATGTTTTTTGTACAGTTCTTCTGTGTATTCTTGCCACCTCTTCTTGTATCTTCTGCTTCTGTTAGGTCCATACCATTTCTGTCCCTTATCAAGCCCATTTTTGCATGAAATGTTCCCTTGGTATCCCGAATTTTCTTGAAGAGATCTCTAGTCTTTCCCATTCTATTGTTTTCCTCTATTTCTTTGCATTTTTCGCTGAGGAAGGGTTTCTTATCTCTCCTTGCTGTTCTTTCAACTCTGCATTCAAATGGACATATCTTTGCTTTTCTCCTTTGCCTTTCACGTCTCTTCTTTCCACAGCTATTTGTAAGGCCTCCTCAGACAACCATTTTGTCTTTTTGAATTTCCTTTGCTTGGGGATGGTCTTGATTCCTGGTCCTGTACAATGTCATGAGCCTACGTCCATAGTTCTTCAGGCACTCTATCAGATTTAGTCCCTTGAATCTATTTGTCACTTCCACTGTATAATCGTTAAGGGATATGATTTAGGTCATACCTCAATGGTCTAGTGGTTTTCCCTACTTTCTTCAATTTAAGTCTGAATTTTGCAATAAGGAGTTCATGATCTGAGTCTCGGTCAGTCTTGTTTTTGCTGACTGTATAGAACTTCTCCATCTTTGACTGCAAAGAATATAATCAGTCTGATTCCGGTATTGACCATCTGGTGGTGTCTGATGTTGTGTAAGTTTCTGCTGTACAGTGAAGTGAACTGGCTACATACAGCCCCTCCCTCTTGGGCCTCCCTCCCACCACCCACCTTGGGTAGGATGAACTGGGAGACTAGGACGGATAAATACACACTACCAACTACCATGTGTAAAGTAGACAGCTACTGGGAACCTGCTTTATTGCAAAGGGAGCTCAGCTCAGTGCTCTGCGGTGAAATATTTTTACATCCATTCTGACCACAGCTGTAGTCCAATGCCACTAGCAAAGAATAATGACTTTCACTAGTGACTACTGGATGCAAATTCCTAATGCTCCATAAAAACGAAGATGCTAAACTGTCTTTCTATATTAGGTTGTAAGAAAAACAAAGTAAATATCCCAAATATGTTAAAATCCATTTTTTTCTTGATGTATCTTTAGAAGCTCTCTTACCTGCTGAATGAGGTGCATGCACTTTGAAGATTGCACTCCATAGGCATTGTTGACTATATGTGGAATGCCGTAATTAGCACAAATCACAGCCAGTTCTTCTAACCTATAAACATTCAATAGAAAGCTGTATTCATACTCTGCCTTAATAAACTACAAGAAAACTTTTAAAATTTAAGCTATCCATATGGCAACTCACTCCAGTATTCTTCCCTGGGAAATCCCATGGACAGAGGAGCCTGGTGAGCTTATAGTTCATGGGGTCACAAAAGAGTCAGACACGACTTAGCGACTAAACAGCAGAAAAGTATACTAGGGAAAAAAATGACAAACTGATATTTTTACAGCAGTATTTCAGCATATACTTTGGCACCTTTGAAATACATAGTAGGTACTTAGAGATAAGGCTGGAAAAGCTTTTAAATTAATGCTACCAATAAAAATAAGAAAACAAGTGTTTAGAAAAGTCTATATAGATGGTAGCTTTCAAATCACTTGAAAATTTTCTATATAAAAAGCAATAAGCAAAAAAAAAAAGCAAGAAGCAGATTATTTATAAAGTTCTTACAAGGTAGGTATGCTCATTTTTAAATGCTTTCAATTGCTTATCATTCCAAAGCTAATATCTGCAAAATAATTATCATATCTTGAAATCCTAAGAAGTCTCTATGAAGCATCTCATAAAGTAAAAAATACATTTTCAAATAGACTTTAATGTATTAAAAAATACAGAACATTAAACTACTTGAGTGCCAAAATAATGTTTTCCAACAACTTGGATACTAAAGAATCTTTAAAATAGCTGCTGGTTTAAAATTCACTCTTACTTTTTCATTTGACACTTCTCATATTAAGACAATCTGAGAATCTAACTTTATGCAAAGTAAAGTAATAAATTTCAATTAGAGTGTAATAAATGATGCTCTTTTGTAAAACTAAATACTACTTGTGACTGAGGTCATCTCTAACAGAAATGTCTTCATGCTATGAAGCTAACATGAAATCCTATGGCTTGATAAAAATTATTTAAAAATGCTCTCTACAATATAAAAATTTGAAACATGTTAAAAGAATAAAAATTCTTTCCCACAAGAATGTATTACAAGTATATAATAGCTTAATTATCTATTTATCCATAGCACATTTTCCTTTTACAGTAGATGTACATTAATATGTTTTTAAACTACAAATAGAAATCATATTATTCAACTGTTAGAAGTTTTCAATTTACTTCCTTAAAGTTTTGTTTTATGAATTAAAAACTCATTTTATCACTCATTTTCATAAACCTCACAATCAAGGCAGAAAACGAATCAGACATTGTTTTTAACAAAAATAGACCTCTGGAATACACACAAGTATTTTCTTCATAAAAGACACTTTCACATGTTTGTGTTCTAATGAAAGTATTTCTTAATAATGGAACAAACTTCTTTGAGAATAAAGCATCATTATAACAAAGCACTTTAAAAAAAATAACTTGTGAGTAGTTTTAAATATTCTGAATTGCTCAAATTGCTAATATTTATAATGTGTATTAAGAAGGCAAGGAGAAACGAAAAAAATATTTTCCATGTGAATCAGACTGTATTCTAACTTAGAATCCAATTTAAGTTATCAATTTAAGAAATGATACTTTTTAAAAACATTTTCTTTGATTTTGCCCCACAATACTCTGTCTAATTAATAAAGACAATATATACATTCAAATTAAGACTATAAAGGAATCAAACTTAATGTAAAGAAATCAAAATGTAGTTTTAAATTTAATAAAATCAGAAATTCAAACATATTACTAACAACTGAGCATCATCATTTTCCTAAAGTTCACTCGAATCAGGAACATTCATTATATAACACCACTAAACAGTAGTATTTAACATGAGAATAAACATGAGAATTCTGACTGAAAAAAAAAAAAATCTGATTTTCTGTAAAGGATTATACACACAAAATGTACTTATCCTATACCAGGCAATAAAGGTACTCAAAATGATACAGATGGCCAATAGGCACATGAAAAGATGCTCAACATCGCTAATTATTATAGAGTTGCAAATCAAAACTTCAATGAGGTTATCACCTCACACCACTCAGAATGGCCATCATTAAAAAAATCTACAAATAATAAGTGCTGGAGAGGGTGTGGAGAAAAGGAAACCCTGCTACATTGTTTGCAGGAATGTAAACTGATGCAGCCACTATGAAAAAAGAGTATGGAGATTCCTTAAAAAAACTAAAAACAGAGTTGCCAGAGGATCCAGCCTTCCCACTTCTGGACATACATGCAGACAAAACTCTTAATTCAAACAAATACCTGCATCCCTATATTCACAACGAGGGCTTCCCCAGGTGGCACCAGTGGTAAAGAATCTGCCTGCCAATGCAGGAGACACAGGTTCAGTGTCTGAGGTGGGAAGATCCCCTGGAGTGAGAAATGACACCCACTCCAGTATTCTTGCCTGGATAATCCCAAGGACAGAGGAGCCTGGCAGACTATAGTCCATGGGGCCGCAAAGATTCAGACACGATTGAGTGACTGAGCTATATTCATAATGGCACTATTTACAATAGCCAAAACATGGAAGCAACTTGAATGTCTACCTATAGGTGAATGGATAAAGGTGTGGCCTATACAGACCATGGAATACTACTCAGCCATAAAAAAGAACAAAATAACGCCAACTGCAGCAACATAGACTGACCTAGAGATTACCATACTAAGTGAAGCAAGTCAGAGAAAGAAAATTACAATTATGATACCTCTTATATGCAGAATTTAAAATATGATACAAATGAACAAACTCACAAAACAGAAACAGACTCACAAACACAGAGAACAAACTTATGATTACCAAAAGGGAAACCGGGTGGGGGAAAGATAAATTAGGAGTTTGGGATCAGCAGATACAAACTACTATATGTAAAATAGATAAACCACAAGGTCATACTGTAAAGCACAGGGAGCTATATTCAATATCCTTTAATAAACCCTAATGGAAAAGATATAAAAAACCAATATACATATTGTTTTTATATGTACAACTGAATCACTTTTCTGTACACCAGAAACTAACACAACACTGCAGATCAACCATATGTCAATTTAAAAAAAAAGTCAAAATGAAAGAAAAACAAAAATATCCTCAAGGATAAATAATCTATAATAATACAAATATCCATATGCTGTTTTTAGAAATGTAATTTATTTCCATCACATTAAAATTTTTCTAGATAGCAAAAACACCAATGAAGAAAGAATAAAGATGTTTACTTAATATTTCAATACAAATTTAAAATGAATAAACAACTCAAGCATATGTAACATAATCTGAAAATAGAACTCAAGCTCATGAATGAAGAAAGTGTCTTAAAAAGTGTCTTAAAATCCGCTTATAAAGAAAGCTAATATGCATTCATTAATTACTGTCAAATCATGTGACTCCATGAACTAAAATCAAAGTATAACTTGATGCTATGAAAACTGTCCAAACTCAATGTAGTTTTTATAAATTATTAGTACTTCTGTTCAAAATGTTAAAATGAAACAAACAGTTGCTGTCAAAACTAGAAATATATATTACTATACCTAAGCCTACTACATTTTCAGAGCAAAAACTTGTGGCCATCCTTTAGTAAAGGAAACAGTTGCCATTTTTAAACACTTGCATTTTCTCAAAATGCAAGGATAATTATATACCTAACTGTATATCTGGGTTAGTCTTCCAATTTAAAAAAGGAAAATCAAAAGACAATAAATAATCCTAAAATTTTCTATTTAAAATCTGTTATTATAATACTGATAGTTCCTATATATGAAAACTAACTGTAAGATCAAATAAGTGGAGATGGCAATAAAAACAAATATGCAAATCAAAAATTTAGCTTAGAAACTTCTATTAATGACAAAAAAGATGCTAAATGTTCAGAAACATAAAGAAGAGCAAGAAAATAGAGATGCTCTGCATCTACTCAGGTGATAAAAAGGGTCTCCACTTGGTAGTAGTTGCTTTTCCTTCTTCTATATATTTTTATTTTCTGAAGCCATTATGTTGTTTCTTCAACAGTTCATTCAAGTAACATTAACTGCCAAATGCTCCTTAGATATCTCTCAGAATTAGTATAAATGCATTTTAAAGACTGATGAACAATGAAAGACAATATTCACAAATCATTTACCTATCAGGCACCCTTGGAGCAAAACAGGACGTGGTAGAATGAACACACAGGATGTGATCAGGCCCAAGTTCCTGGACTTTAGCCTCCACTGCTTTCAGGTCTGTGCGCAGCTCGTCACCTTCTAAAATGTTCTCTATCACCACAGGCTCAAAACCTAACCAAGTCAACCAGAAACCAAAATGTTAGAGTAAGGGGAGATCCTGGACTCTAGGAAGCAGTCTTGTTCTATACAGAACTCTTATTTATTTTGGTCAATGAACCCTTCTCTAATATAAAGACCTGGCTTAATACTGGCATGAGGCAAAGGCAGGTCAAAACAATGTGAAGGACAATTAGGATCACAAATCTATTTAATATTTTGATATGACAAGAAAGACTAATTCTGGGAAGAAAGGAAAACAAGTGTTGAATAGATGCCTAGGAAAGTAGTAACACAGTCACTGATGACAAGAGAGGTCACTGAGCCCTGTTCAATTTCAGTCCATCGAGAAGTAAATCTACTCAATCTCTGGCAACACAAGTTTTATTTTAAAGTTCATTTTATTTGAGAGATGAACAAAAATAATATAATTCAAGTACTGGAACAAATCACAATCATGCACTTAATGTTTTAAAGAAAAATAAAACACATTTTAGGAGATCCATCTCATAGCTTATAAGAGCCTTCTATAATTTAAATATAAAAATTGTTTTGCACGTAAAGTTATTATGTACTCACGTCTTAAGTCTTCCTAAATACCAGATCTAGCAGTAGGCTAGATTCATGGATTTAAAAGCTATAAGGGATTTAGAAACCATTTAACTCAACTTCCTTATTTCAAAGATAAGGGAGCCAAAGTTTAGAAAGATTAAGTGGCTTCCCCAAGGTCACACAGCAATTTAAAGCAAAGTTAAGTGCAAGTAGTTTTCATTTCTGTTTTAGAATCCACAACAAGCTGTCTGCATTCTAACTACAGAAATATAAAACTTCAGCCATTATAAAATCATCAATTCACATATGCTGTTCCACAAAAGTCTAGATTTCATATCTAAGCAGCTATTAAAACAAAACTTTACTTAAATCAATAACATCCTAAGGACAGATAATTTTCCATTCTCAGATTCTTTAGATTCAATCTTATTTTTGCTTTCAAACAACTACAATGCAAGTTTGTGTTGTTTTTCTATGAATACAACCATCTTGCTTCGTAAGAACATAATGTTGTTCAAATCATAACACCTTTTGGAAAAAGCTTCCAGTTTTTCAATATATCAATCTTTCCATAAGTTTGGTTATCAGACTTTTGGTTAATAGTTTGCAAATTAACAGACTTGACAGATTTATGCCACTTAAAAGTCTATTTCTGCTATATGATCTTATTATGAATCCCTTTACCCGAGTTTCTTTAGAATTATTTATGCAGTTTAATTACAGTCCAATACTGTTCATTTCATACAACAGACTGAGGTCATTCAAAAATAACTTTAAATTCTCAAATTCGACTTGACCCAATCAGGAAGCCAAATACTAAAATGCCAATTTAAAGTTTCTTTTCATCTATATTCAGTGATGTCTGTAGTCTCGTACTTTGGTTCATGGTAATTATTTATGGGTATTCCACTCATGTACACACAACAAATATTCCTGAAGCACCTTGCATGCTTCAGGGATTATTGCCGGCACTTCATATGTCATCTCATTTAATCCTGAAAACAATCTTCTGAAGTAGGTAATCATATTCCCATTTTAAAGAACGGGGGCATACAATGCAGCATTTCCACTTCTTGAGTGTATACTGAAAAGAATTCACAGCAGGGACTCAAACAAGATATGTACACCCATGTTCTTAGCAGCATTATTCACCATAGCCAAAAGGTGGAAGCAACCCAAGTGTCCACCAGTAAGTGAATGAATGAATAAACAACACACACACACACACACAATGGGAGTCTTGAAGGAGGAAATTCTGGCACATATTATAACATGGTTGAACCTTAAAGATATTATGCTAAGTCAAATAAGCCAGTCACAAAAGAACAAATAGTCTATAATTCCACCTATATGAAGGACAAATTCAGACAGAAAGTAGAATAGTGATTTCTGCAGACCTGGAGTGGAGGGGAGGGGAGAGTTATTGTTTAATAGGTAGAGTTTCAGTTAAAGAGAATGAAAAAGTTCTGTAAAGAGATGGTAGTGATGGTTCAAAAGTGATGAATGTACTTATTATCAAGAAACTATATATTTAAAACTGGTTAAAAAGATAAATTTTGTTATGTATGTTTCACCACAATTAAAAAAATGGAATAGGAACAGGTTTAGTTGGTAGCTCAGATGGTGAAGAGTCTGCCCTGCAGTGCAGGAGATCCAGGTTCAATCCCTGGGTTGGGAAGATCCCCTGGAGAAGGAAACAGAAACCCACTCCAGTATTCTTGCCTGGAAAACCCCATGGATGGAGGAACCTGGCAGGCTACAGTCCATGGGGTCACAGAGACAGACATGGCTGAGTGACTTCACTTTCGTTTCTTTTTCACTTATTTGCCTCTATGTAAAATGTTTGAATTTTCTGGGATATTGAAGACAAATATGCTGCTTCTCTTTTTTTTACCTGCAGTGATCATGGATTTAAAGCAAGACTTCTGGTCTATTCGCGGCCATATAATATACTTTGCCTTTGGTCTTCTGTGTCGCAATGTTAAGAAACACAGGGTTAGACTCATACCAGTTGCCATTGGAACTACAAAGCAGCTGGTCACTGTATAGACACCTACAAATAAGAACAAAAACAGAAATTAGTTATTCCATTGAAAAACTAGCATCCTTCTTAAAGAAATTATATACTTCTATCACATAAAAAGAGTTATAGACTTAGTACTTCTTCTGTATTCCTGCTCAGGAAGCTCACTGCTAAATTCATCCTCCAGACTTATGGCTCTTATTTTTCATCTTATTCTAAAGGTTTTACATATATCTTTTCAAAAGCCATTTATACTCCTTTTGGAAAGAAGCATTAATAAAAGAAATTAGGCAAAGGTTTGTGCGACTGGTCAGCCAAAAGTATTATGATTAACACAGTACATACCAGCCAGTTTTATGACGTCCAGGACCAAAGAATTGGTAATTTTGTTCAAAAGGCTAGAACCTGCAGCTTTGGGTTGCACAGCAGAAATATCGCCTGATCGTCCAATTCCATGAATGAACCTAAGCAAAAAATGGGCCAACAGCTGGACAAAAATGTTCACCGTTAAGTAATCCACTGTGTAAGTATACAAATACAAGTAACCAAACAAACACTATATTTGACTATTAATAATGTGGACATATCTAGTTAAATCAAAACAAATTCATCAATTATGCTGTGGTTGCTAGTCTTCAAAGATGGCCACTATCGATTCTGTTTCTGTCTATGCCCAAATGCCACTGCCATACCAAGAGATGGAGTCTAATTCCTCTCAACTTGAATCTGGGCTGGCCTCAGTGATGTGTTTGGTCTGGAAGAATCGAGCAGACACGATGGTGTGGAACGTCTGAGCTAAGTCATAGCAAGTCTTAAAGCCTCTCTCTACCTGGCCTCTTGAAGGGTTTGCTCAAGGGGAGGCTGGGGAGAGGAAGAGAGGGTTTCTCTCTTCAAATCCAGCTGCCATGCTGGTGGAAACCCAAGTCAAGCCACTTGGAGAGGCCATCTCAATTCCCAGCCATCTAAGTGACTGAACTTGGATAAACTGCCCAGTTGAACTTCAGATGACTAAACTCTCAGTCGGACTATATACGTGAGAGACTTGAAGCAATAATTACCTGCTAGGTCCAGGTGACCTATAGAACTGTGAGAGACAACAAGAAGTGACTGCTTTAAGCTGCTATGTTTTGAGGTGGTTTGTTATACAGCCATGGAAAACCAGAATATATGCAATATTAAATTCTCTTCTTTCTTTCCATTTCCCTAATCAGAGCAGTGAGCTAAGTTCCAAAAGAGATGAACTGGTGTTTCAAATATTGCCTTAAGTTTAGAAGAATTATATGCTCCTTGAAAATTAGTGTACAAACCATTCATTTTAAATTTGATTTATTTATCATTTATAGTTGCCTACATTAGAAACTCTGCACATAGGAATTATCACAGAACACTAGTGTCATACTCCATTACCACTGCAACCTCAGGTACAAAGCTTTTTTTTTAACATATATTATCAATGATGTTATCAGCTTATTTTTAACCATGAATTTTTCATCTAGGTCATACATTCATTATCATTAGCTTTGACAATAGCTTGGGCTGAAATAAAATTCTACTATCCCGAGGAAAATTTCATCATGATTTAAAATCATGGAAGACATGAGTTTTAAAGAGTTTATCTATATTTCAAGGAAAGGCTGAAGAACAGAGAAATGATCGTATTTCGAACCACTGACAACTAAATCGTTGTCAGAATTGATGGAATAATGTTTTCTGAAATAATACAAAAGAAAAAAGTGATTTAATAACCTGAAATTAAATATAATATACCTTTCCTACACCTACTGCAACAAAGCAGGATACTCGTATAGGATTCAATTTAGATGTGAGTGAATGATGGAAAGTCCTATCCATATAACATTCTATAAAAAAAATCTGCAATGTTAGAAAAGAAACATGGAAAACTATAAACAACCCTAACACATTTTAAACTCTGATAACCAAATAGGTTTATTAGGTTAAACACTCTTCACACAACATACAGCCAGTACTTTTTAACAACCCAGACAGGATAACCACCACATACTATAACTTTTACCCTACTGTCTTAAAAACCACCTACTCAGATAAATCGCTTCCATCTCCCTGTTGAAGCTAGTTCACATGTCCATTTAAACACGAAGTAGGCTACAAACAAACATTTTATAATTTTATTAATACTGCCACCATGGTTTTTAACAAAGAAAAAAGAAATGCTTTGTACTTAAAAAAACCTACCTGTAATGTCGCCGAGCAACTAACGCAGATGCCACTCTTCCTTCCCTTTCCCCCACGCCACAATTGCCCAGGAAATTGTTGCTGTCCATAACTGCAAGTTCATGTAAAAAGAGTTCAAGTGTACTTTCATCCCAACCATCCTCTGGACACTTGCCCTTAAAAAAGGAGGGGAAAAAAAGCTTATGACTATATTTTAAAAAACCACCATTCCCTAGAACTCTATTCAATGAACTTTAAAACTTTTCCATGCACATTCTGCCACGCTCCTTGCTTTCTAAAATTCAGACATGAATTCAGCACTGTGAAGAAACCCTCAGGAGGCAAAATGTTTGTTACAGTGTATTACAATTATCTACAGACTACAGATATGATGATAAATGCATACAATGAGATTTACTCAGTTTTAAAGCCACAAGAAAAGTAACTGAAGACAAATAAACCTTATCTTCAACTAGGATTTTTCAAACCAGGATGTTAAAACTGGGGTTGCCAAACTGTACTGAGATTAAAATTCAGGATGCTGGCAAGAAGTAGGAGACCTATTAAGTTCCTTGGCAATACCTGGTTTGAGTTAGCATGTTGTTCAGTCACTAAGGGGTCCGACTCTTTTGCGATCCCAAGGGCTGCAGCACCCCAGGCTCCTCTGTCCTCGACTATCTTCTAGGATTTGCTCAAATTCCTGTCCATCCCGTGGTTGCTACCTAACAATCTCATCCTCTGCCGCCCCCTTCTCCTTTTGCCTTCACTCTTTCCCAGCTTCGCGGTCTTTTCCAATGAGTCGGCTCCTTGCATCAGGTGGCCAAAGCATTGGAGGTTCAGCATCAGTCCTTTCAATGAATATTCAGGGTTGATTTTCTTTAGGACTGACTGATTTTAAGTGCCTTGCTGTTGTGTCGTCGCTAAGTCCTGTCTGACTCTTTGGGACCCCATGGAGCGTAGCCCGCCAGGTTCGTTTGTCCATAGCATTCTCCAGGCAAGAAAATTGGGAGTGGGTTGCCATTTCCTTCCCCAGGTCTTCCCGACCCAGGAATGGAACCCACGTCTCCCGCACTGGCGGGCGGATTCTTGGCCACTGGGTAAGTCCTTACCAGTTAACAAACCTAAGTTTATACAAACATCACGTGTTTCCTGGGAGTAGTGAAAGTTGGAAGAGGCGAACTTTGCCCTACCCGTAAACAAAAAGCTAAATCATATGGTGCCTCCCCCTCGCTTCTCCGACCCGAAGTTAGGGGGAAAAAAAAAAAGCGGGGGGTGGGGGGGGTGGCTCAAAATCCCGAACACCTCGTATCGCCTAATGACGCTCTCCGGGGTTTGCGGCACTGGCGAAGCTGAGAAGGACCTGAGCGGTGCAAGCCGGCACAGGGCAATGCCAATCTGCGACAGGCTCTGGGGACGGGGTTCAGACAGCAAACACGAGCGGGTGAGGCTCGTCCTGGAACTAACAGGGGCGCTGGGCGGAGCCGGAGCCTGGGGGGCGCGGCGGCTGGGGAGGGACCCGAGAGCCCAGTACCTTCTCCAGAAGCAGCCGCATGAGGTGCTCGTGCGAGCGGCGGGCCTCACAGCCCTGCCGCACGTAGGCCGGCGACACCAGCCGCTCGCCCGCCGCGAAGAGCTCGCGGTTCATGTCCGTAGTGGCGACAGCTGTCGGAGACCGGAGAACAACTGACACACAACAAATATACCCCGGAACCAGGAGGCCACTCGCCTCCTGGACGGTACGGGAAGGCCTTGGGACAAAAAGCTCCGTGTCGCTGTCGCACATGCGCGAACCGCTCCTCATAGTGTGCCCGAAGACGAAGCATCTGCGCATGCGCAAGGGTGTCCGGGCGTCTGGTAGGCTTCAACCAGTACAGAAAATTAGCCCTGCCCACGGACTTGAAGGAAAGCTTTGCACCTGAGAGGAGCGGCTGAGGAGAATCAGGGCCAAGTGAGTGGCTTCCCTGAAGAAAAAATTTCCTACCTTACGCTGTATTCCAGTCCTGTTGAATGGTGGATATCTGAGTCTGCTCTTCAGCCTTACTCAGGCCATGTTTCTCAGATTCCAGACCCGTTCATCCCTTCCTTCATAGATCTCAACATTGACAAATGTCTGGAAACCCCGTTTGAAATAGCAGTGCCCCCACTCCTTTTCTCCTTTGCACCACAGAGTTTTTGGCCATAACATTTATCATCCACCTCCTGATATGAGACCTTTTTTTTACAAACACACACATAAACACACACATGTACATCCAAAAGAATGTAAACCCTCTGAAGGGCAGGGCCTTGGTATTTGCTGTGGTACTCCCCAAATGCCTGGAAAAGTGCCCAGAATATAGTAGGGGCTCAAAAATTTTTAAAAATAATGAATTAATGAGTTACTTTTGACTTTTCAACAATCTAGCACTAGGTGCTTGAGATGGAGATGAAAAGGCAGGATCCCTCCCAATGATTTCCTTGCAGTCTTCACTCTAGGTGAGCCTACAATAATTCTTGAAATCACTCTTGTCTAGTGGTATGCTGGGACCCATTTACAATAGTTCGTATTCTCTTTCAAGAGGTGATTGTTAAATGTTAAATAATTTTGTGAGTTAGTTTTTAAATACAGTGGCTCTTAGTTGTGAGTTTACAATTAAGCCAATTGTCTTAAAAGCAAAATATAGTAAACACTCAAACTTGTAATTTCCTAATTATTTTTCTATATTTTACTATTATCTGTGCTCTTGAAATTATTTGCATCTGCTATACTGTATGGTGGAAACAGGATATAATGGCACCTTACTTCACATCTCTTTCCAACTACCTGTTTAGTGGCATCCTACAGGTAAATTAAAACTGGCCAGGGTGGGAGTATTTACACCATGGAGATCCATTGAAATCAGTAATCTCTACAAATCAGACCCTTCCCTCCCACTGCCCCACCCCCACCACACCCCACTCCCCTGGGACACATTGTCTAACAGGTAACCTGGTGGCTCAGACAGTAAAGAATCTTTTCGAAATGCAGGAGACCTAGGTTTGATCCCTTGGTTGGGGAGATCCCCTGGAGAAGGAAATGGCAACCCACTCCACTGTTCTTGCCTGGAGAATTCTGTAGACAGAGAACCCTGGTGGACTACAGTCCAGGGGGTCCCAAAGAGTCAGGCACAACTGAATGACTAAAGCTTTCACACTCAACCACTGTGTATTTCCAGACCATCCTGCCATTTATTAGCTGTGATACTTGCCAAATTGCATTTCAGTCAATAATTTTCTGTCTTCCTCAACTAGACTGTGAGCACCTCATTGACGAGGGTTATGTTTGACATCTGTGTTCATAGCACAGCACTGAACACTATATAATAGATGGTCAACGGCTTCCCCTTGTCAACAGTCTCCAATCAGAGCACACCTGAACCCTTCCGCCTTTCTAACATAAAGTTTTTCCACTCCCCTGCCTGCCTTTGAGTCTGCCAAATGCAAGTGATGATAACTAAATCTCTTGCACTAGCAAGTTCTGAATTTGTTTCAGAACTTGCTAGTTCTGAAGTTCCTATTATTTGGATGGTTTTCATTCATTTCCATAGTTTTCCTGGAGACCCCACTGAGACACGATCTGCTCTGCCCATCACCATGGACCCCAGCCTTCAGCCAGATGAAGTTCTCCCAGATACCCTAATGCCACCCTGCTTGTGGCTGTCAAGTCTGTGTCAACATGGTAAGTAAGTGCCAAATCTGGACTCCACTGTTGTTGTGTTGAGTTCTTCAACTATTTATTCTAAGTTTGGTACCCAGATTTTGTTATTGGTTCCCATATATTTGACGTCCTTGGAATCAGACCATTCTTTTCCATGTTTTTTGGTTCTCTTTTATACTTCTGTTTTGTATTGTGCTGTCTAAAAGTGTTGTCAGAAGAAGAATGATAAAATAGAACACAGGCACAGGTCCTCTAAACCTGTTGTTCGAACCAGTGTCACAGACCGATGAGTATTGATCTAATGAGGGCTGTTCTTACCAGACCAGCATCCATTTGGACAGACTTTGTTGTGAGTCACCAATGAAACTGGATGAGAGTCTCCTTTCATCTTGATTTTTGTTCTGAGAGTTTGCTTTTGATCTAGAGGGTGTTCACTCAAATTTTCCACCTGCCAAGAGTGGAAAATTTGTTGGGTCTGTGTTCAGAGTGGTCTTGAAACACAAAGAGAGCAAACATCTCTTTTAACCAACTATTGCCAGCTCTCCTGAGGTCATCTAAGCTTACAAACTCTTTTCCTCCAAGAAAAATGGCTACTTCTTATGTGCAGATGGTCAGCCTCATCAATTCCCGATGGACAGGGATGCTACTATTACTAAATTAAACCCTGTCATTTTTGCTCAGTTATCTGTATTTATTCACCTCAAGTGTTCAAAGATAAGTCAGTATATTGAAAGTGTTTTCCTTTTTCAGAAAGGTACTCTGAAAAAGGAAGAAAGTTCTTCAATAGCTTCATTTACTGGCATTTCTAAATACAAAAATCCCTTTTGTCTATATGTGCATAAGTGATCTGGACAAACCCTTGGGGTTTTAATTCAACTTCATGGGAACCATCAAAATCTATTGCCAGACTTTTGACCTTGTTGCAAAGATTTATCCCCCATAGTAGTAGCTGTTGCTTAAAAAAATAAGTAATTGGTTTTTTTTTTCATTTATTTTTATTAGTTGGAGGCTAATTACTTTATAGTATTGTAGTGGTTTTTGCCATACATTGACATGAATCAGCCATGGATTTACATGTGTTCCCCATCCCGATCCCCCCTCCCACCTCACTCCCCATCCCATCCTTCTGGGTCTTCCCAGTGCACCAGCCCTGAGCACTTGTCTCTTGCATCCAACCTGAGCTGTGGTTGGCTGGGCATCCAACTGTGGGCTGGTGATCTGTTTCACCCTTGATAGTATACTTGTTTCAATGCTATTCTCTCAGAACATCCCACCCTCGCCTTCTCCCACAGAATCTAAAAGTCTGTTCTGTACATCTGTGTCTCTTTTTCTGTTTTGCATATAGGATTATAGTTACCATCTTTTTAAATAAAAAAATAAGTAATTGTTGATATTTTTACTGAACTAGCTCTAGGATCCTCATTTGACCTCATAGTTCCTCATACAGGACAGACATTAATGCTGGCTGAGAATATGCAACACTTTCAGCCAGCTGACTAACCTCCTGTGACATTGTTACTCTTGTACTCTCACATTACTAACTAATCACCACTCCAACACTGAATTTTGCCACTCTGCCAGAGGAAGGTGAATGGCACAATTATCTTGCCTTTGTTAGGGGATGTTCTGTATGTGACTCAAATGTGTTAGAGAATGCCACTGAGAACTGTGGTCTAGTATTATTTGTTGATGGGTCATACCTCAAAACTGAATCTGGAGTTTATCAAACAGGATATACTATCACTAACTTAAGCTCTCCTTTGGAAATAGTCCTCTGCCTGAGGTGAAAATCAGCCCAAATGGCAGAATTTTATTGCACTTAATACAGTTAGTCAGTTAACCGAAGACCAGAGGGTAAACATACCTAGAAAGATAGAATGTAAACTTTTGGAGTAGTACCTGACTTTGAACACAATACTGGAAGTCTCATTTTAAAAATGGACAAGTTAGTAAACTTTAGGTGCATTCCTACTTCTTAGAGGGGTGACTGTTATGCAAATGGAGGCTCATGCAGAAAGAGTGCATGCGTGTGTGTGTGCTAAGTCACTTCAGTCCTGTCAGACTCTTTGCAACCCTATGGACTGTAGCCCACCAGGCTCCTCTGCCCATGGGATTCTCCAGGCAAGAATAGTGGAGTGGGTAACAGTTCCCTTCTCCAGGGGATCTTCCCCCAACCAGGGATCCAACCCGAGTCTCCTGTGTTGCAGGCAGATTCTTTATATATTTACTTAAAACTGCTTTGGTGATGTCTAGAATGGAACCTCCTGGAAAACAGAAACTGTGACTATTTATTCACCTACTCTTCTAGCAGTTAGCGTGGTGTCTGGCACATGGTAAGCATTCACAGATTTGAATGAATAAACAATTAGAATGAGACCCAGAGAGTGCTTATTATTTGGTGGTTGCTGAATGAACCGAGATATGAAGAGAGTGGAGAAAGCCAGAGACACCTCATGAGATGAGGGTATTTCAAATTAAGGACATATTTTCCAAAGACAGATGGAAATAAACAAATAATGACCATATCACTTTGTCATTCCATTCACATGTGTTCTAAATGTTCAGGGTAGGGGAAATGACAAGTCTCATGAAGCATGGCAGGATATGGCTGTCGTCAACCTCATTAATGAGACCTCTTAAGCAATTTGAAGCAAAATACCTTTCACGCCAATGTCAAGCTTCAAAGAGGAGTTGGAAGTAGGAAGTAAGGGAGTGGTAGAATCAGTAACTAAGTTTCTCAGAAAAATCTCCTGTGATTAGAACAAGAAAAAAGAAATGTAGTAATTGCCTTTTGCTAAGACACAGAATTCAGAGAGCCTGGTCTTGCCTTCATCTGTACTTCAGATGGAGAGAGAGGAAATAAAAGTAGATGTGGATGTAGCAGAAAGGAAATGAAGACCTTCCTTGGGATGAGTAAAGCAATACTTTCTCCCGAAGGAGGAGAGGTGGGTAGAGAAAGCTTCCTCCAAGCAGGAAAACTGAGATTATTGCAATTCCTTCAAAGCAGGAACCAAGAGGAAAGCTGTGGGAGACTTCTCAGAAGTCTGTGAACTGGCCCAGAGCTTGAGGCTCGCTGCACTGAACAGAGAGTGAGGAGAGTTTCAGAGGCCCTTGGCTCAGAGTGATGGTGGGTGGGGGAGCAGTGATAGAGAATTGGGTGGCTGGTGGTCAAGCAGCAGTGGGAAAGTAGCCTCTGGAATCAGGCAGATGGAACTCAAAGCCTGGCTCCTCCTCGTCCTCCAGCATGTGTGTCCAACTGTTTGTGACCCCATGGACTGTAGCATGCCAGGCTCCTCTGTCCATGGAATTCTCCAGGCAAGAATACTGGAGTGGGTTGCCATTCATTTCTCCACTGTATCTTCCCAACCCAGGGATTGAACCCTGCTCTCCTGCATTGCAGGCAGATTCTTTACCATTTGAGCTATAGGGAAGTCAGCACCAGCATAAACTTGTGCAATTTACCCGTCTCTCTAGAGAGACCCCAGCTCTCTCCTCTGTGAAAGGAACCTAATAATAGTGCAGGGAAGGAATGACAGGTGTAAAGAACTCAGCCCAGTACTTGCACTGATGGAGCACTCAGCAAGTGAGAGACCTTGGTCTCTGCTGTTGCAGCCATTTGTGGCCATGGCAGTGAGCGTGCCACTTGATCCTGAGTGTGGAGAGTATGCACTGTCTCGCTCAGTCTCCTTCTCATGGGCCTTACTAGAAGTGAAAGTGTTAGTCACTCAGCCATGTCCGATTCTTTGTAACCTCATGGACTGTAGCACAGGCTCCTCTCTCCATGGAATTCTCCAGGCAAGAATACTGGAGTGGATTGCCATTCATTTCTCCACTGTATCTTCCCAACCCAAGTCTCCTGCATTGTAGGCAGATTCTTCACTGTCTGAGCCACCAGGGAAGCCCCCTTACTAGAAACTGGACAATTACAAACTACATTCTCTGGACTCCCAACTAGCACTCTAGAAACAAATTAATTTTAGCCAGTTAGATGTACTTCCATGAGACTTAGAAGGTGGAAGACGTTTCCTGCTTTTTTTTTTGACTGTTGATTGTCACTGGCAAACAAGGCAGTAGAGACGTGGAATTTTTGGTCCTGGGATCCAAAGGCAGTGTGGCCTCCTGATACCAGGAACACAGTCTCAGCTCTGGGTTCTTGACATCAGCAGCCCTAGCAGTGGCCCCTGAGGTGGTAGCTCCCCTGGTAGGTCAGTTCTGTAGTATTCTAGAATGGCTTTCCAGAGGCCCAGTCTAGAGTCATATCCCTTGACCCCTCAATGGTTTTGTAAACACCTTATTCCTTACATTAAGTCCCTTCACAGTTAAATACCTAGAGTCATGTCCACTACCAGCACTCAATCTTGACTACTACACTAGGTGTTTGGATTTATTTCTTTCACAATCTCAATTGTTGTCACATTTTTCACATGTGAAAAAAAGAAAAGTGTTTTTAAAGCATCGCTCACTTTACCTGGTAACATTATCCTCCCTGAGTTATTCGCACCTCCTGAAAGATTGACCAATTACCCCATCCCTATGTAACTAAGTCTGAGGCATTGTCATGTCCTGGTGACAGCTGCCCAAATTGCTACTGTGATGCTGGGGAGGGAGTAATCGGAGTCAGAAGGATCAGAACAGAGCAGACTTCACAATCCCCAACCAAGAAAGGGGAGCCCAATCAATACTGATGTGCTTATGGAATATTGAAAGTGGAGTCATTGACGAAGAAGAATTTCCCCAGTACTGCTCAAAAGAGATGGAGTACTAATGACTCAATGTGAGTCTTTCTGTCAGCTTGGCAGATTTAGCCTTTTCATCAAGAATGACTCACCGTGCCTCATCAGTGACTGTATTGCTTTAAAATAACCACTCCCTTTGCAATGGACTCAAATCCTCTTCAGAAGGAACGAAGTAAACACACTCTGCAACCTTTTCATCTTGGTTTCCCTGTTGATAAAAGACCATGCTACCCATCTGACACCTGTGCTGGTGCGATTGTAACTTCTCTATCTCCCAGACACTAATGAGTTAGCATTCTAGATTGTTTTCAGCTTTTTGTGAGTCTGGAATCAATTTATCAATGATTCAGTTTTTCAGAGTCTGAAAACTTGTACAGAGAAGTGAGAATAGCTTGTGAACCTACTGATCTGAATCAAAACTCTGAGCTCATCTCTATGCTGCTGCTGCTGCTAAATCGCTTCAGTCGTGTCCGACTCTCTGCGACCCCATAGACGGCAGGCCACCAGGCTCCCCCGTCCCTGGGATTCTCCAGTCAAGAACTCTGGAGTGGGTTGCCAGTTCCTTCTCCAATGCATGAAAGTGAAAATTAACAGTGAAGTCACTCAGTTGTGCCTGACTTTGCGACGCCATGGACTGCAGCCTGCCAGGCTCCTCCGTCCATGGGATTTTCCAGGCAGGAGTACTGGAGTCCGCTGCCATTGCCTTCTCCGCTCATCTCTATGAGAAGCCCTTAAAAGCATGACTTGCATTCCAAAGACAAACATACTCTCTTTGTTCAGTTCCTAATTACCTGCATGTGGCATATTCAACACCGTTTATTTTCATTCCATTAGGAAACTAATTGAAAAGGCTGCTGCTTCTGCTGCTGCTTCTGCTGCTGCTTCTGCTGCTGCTAAGGCACTTCAGTCGTGTCCAACTCTGTGTGACCCCATAGACGGCAGCCCACCAGGCTCCTCTGTCCCTGGAATTCTCCAGGCAACAATACTAGAGTGGGTTGCCATTTCCTTCTCCAATGCATGCATGCATGCTAAGTCACTTCAGTCGTATCCAACTCTGTGTGACCCCATGGACAGCACCCCACCAGTCTCCTCTGTCCACAGAATTCTCTCAGCAAGAGTACTGGAGTGGGTTACCATTTCCTTCTCCAAATTGAAAAGGCTAGGCTCTTGAGTCAAGATCTGCTGCTACTGCTTAGTCGCTTCAGTTATGTCCAACCCTGTGCGACTCCATTGACGGCAGCCCACCTTGCCATTTCGTTCTCCAATGCATGAAAGTGAAAAGTGAAAGTGAAGTTGCTCAGTCGTGTACGACTCTTCTCGACCCCATGGACTGCAGCCTACCAGTCTCCTCCGTCCATGGGATTTTCCAGACAAGAGTACTGGAGTGGGTTGCCATTGCCTTCTCCATGAGTTCAAGAGATATGGATTCAAATCCTGATCTTAGGCATCCTGGCTCTGTGATCAAGTTACTTTACTTCTCTGTTTTTCATTTTCCTAATGTGTAAAAGGAACCAATAAGAATACCTACTTTTAATGCAGATGGCCAACAAGTGCATGAAAAGATGTTCAACATCACTAATCATTAGAGAAAGGCAAATCAATGCCACCATGCCGTACCCCCTCACACCTGTCAGGATGGCTATTGTCAAAAAGAACACAAATAATAAATGATGGCAAGGATATTGAGAGAAGGGAACCTTCCTGCATTGTTGGTAGGCATGTAAATTGGTGCAGCCACTGTGAGGAAAATGCTATGGAGTTTTCTCAAGAAAAAACTAAAAGTAGAACTACTGTGTGTGTGTGTGTGTTAGTCACTCAGTCATGTCTGACTCTTTGCAACCCCAGGGACTATAGCCCACCAGGCTCCTCTGTCCATGGAATTCTCCAGGCAAGAATACAATACTGGAGTGGGTAGCCATTCTCTTCTCCAGGGATCTTCCCAACTCAGGGATCAAACCTGGGTCTCCCACATTGCAGGCAGATTCTTTACTGTCTGAGCCACCAGGGAAGCCAGAACTACTGTGTGACCCAGCAAGTCCACTCCTGGGTGTGTTTTTTTTAAAAAAAAGAAGCACTAATTGAAAAGATACATGCAGCTTAATATTCATAGCAGCATTATTTACAGTTGCCAAGATATGGGAGCAACCTAAGTGTCCATCAACAGATTAATGGATAAAGAAGATGTGCACGCTCTCTCTCTCTCTCTCTATATATATATATACACACACACACACACACACACACACAATGGAATATTACCTCATATCTCAGTCATAAAAAAGAATGAAATTTTTCCATTCCCAGTGACATGAATGGACTTCAAATTTAAATTATTTGCTGAATGTCACAGGAATGCAAAGATGAGCAAGTGATAATCAAAATCCTTTAGAAATATCTGATCTAATAAGGTAGGATGCAACCTGTGTATAAGTAACAATGGGTCTGAATGTCTGAATGAGCTGTGCTGTGTAACTCAAAATCCCATCCAACTTAGACAACAAACTTAAGTAGGACATACTTTTTGAAAGAGGACCAGGTCTCTGTCCAGTGATAGGTAGAAGGAGTGTTCCAGGAGGAAGGAAGTAGAAGAGTAATAGTATGGAGATAAAAATAAGCCTGATGGGACTTTTGCAGGGTAGGGAAGTGAACCTTAAAGGCTAACTCGAGCTTGAACAGTCAGATTGCAATAGCACCCACAAATGCCTCCCCATCCAGCATCCACAACTTAGGTAATTCTATCCCACACTGACACTGGACTTGGTCATGCAGCTCTTTTTGACCAGTGGGATGGATGGCAGCAAATGTGATTTAGGTAGAGACATGCTGCTGCTACTGCTAAGTCGCTTCAGTCATGTCCGAGTCTGTGCAACCCCATAGACGGCAGCCCACCAGGCTCCCCCATCCCTGGGATTCTCCAGGTAAGAACACTGGAGTGGGTTGCCAGTTCCTTCTCCAGTGCATGAAAGTGAAAAGTGAAAGTGAAGCCACTCAGTCGTGTCTGACTCTTAGCGACCCCATGGACTGCAGCCCACCAGGCTCCTCTGTCCATGGGATTTTCCAGGCAAGAGTACTGGAGGTAGAGACATGAGAAGAGCTTACATGTGTAGGCTGATCCACCCCATACGTGGAACCTTTCTGCTGCCACGTGAACAATCCTGCTTTAGCCAGTTGGATAGTGATGAGAAACATGTGGTCCGGTACTCTCCATTGCCCAAGTCAACAGGCAGCACTGCCAGGGGGACAGCAGTCTAGCTCCCTGCAGCTGGCCATAGTTCAGGAGCAAGCCCAGTCAACACCAGCAAGGGAATCACCCAGTGGGGCTGACGCCAGGGAACTGTGCGCATGTTAATGGTGGTGGTTTTAAGCCAGTGCATTTGGCCTGACTTGTTAAACAGCAAAAGCTGACTGGTAATGAGAGTGAGAGATATTCAGAGGTGGGGGCAGGTGAGCAAATGTGACATGCTATGCAGATAGACATATGCTTTTGAAATTGTAGGCACATGGTAAATATTAGATTAAGCAAAGTAATTGTTAATTTCAACAACATTCCCAGGTAATTCTTTGGCACTATTAGGGTTTGAGAAGCACTAACCTGTCCTAAAAGTGCAAACTGAATCCACACTGACCACTAACCTAGTTTTTCATTTTCTAGTCAGATAGTTTTACTTCTTTAGATGCTTTAGTATACCTTTCTTCCTGCCTGCTTCCTACTATAGCTTTAGTAAAAACAAAACACACACATCAACCCTCCCCCCTGCAGAACAACAACAAAAAACCCACCATTATCCTTTGAAATTATCAAGAAACTGTATGTGTGTGTTTTATTTCCCCATCCAGGTTTCGAACTAATTAAGAAATAAGACAGAGGATAAAGCAGAAGGGAGCTAAAATATTTTCTTTATCACTGATAAAGTCTAGGTTAAAGATGTGCCAAACGGGCTTCCCTGGTGGCTCTGACCATAAAGAATCCACCTACAATGCAAAGGACATGGATTCGGTCCCTGGGTTGGGAAGATCCACTGGAGAAGGAAATGGCTGCCCACTCCAGTATTCTTGCCTGGGGATTCCATGGACAGAGAAGCCTAGCAGGCTACAGTCCATGGGGTCGCAAAGAGTTGGACCAGACGAGCTACTAACCCACACACAAACACCAATGGGATTCCCCTACAGCATCCAGAATTAACCAGACTTAACCATAGTGAATGCTGGCCCAGGGCAGTCTCCCCAAAGAGAAGGAAGAAGGAAGTTCTAGCTAGGGAAGGGGGAAGAGTTAGTGAGGGGCTGGAGAGAGCCAGAAGAGTTTCCTCCGCATAAAAGAAACTCTGGGAATGGAGACAGATATCAGTGTGTGTGTGGTGGTGGTAAGAGAGATATATTCTGTATAATGTTGTCATGGGCTTCTCTTGTGGCTCAGCTGGTAAAGAATCCGCCTGTAATGCAGGAGACCTGGGTTTGATCCCTGGATTGGGAAGATCCCCTGGAGAACAGAAAGGCTACCCACTCCAGTATTCTGGCTTGGAGAATTCCATGGACTGTATAGTCCAGGGGGTCACAAAGAGTTGCACACGACTCAGCAACTTTCACTTTCTGCTCCTACCACCACTTGGATAACAACAGAGAAAAGAAAGAAAAAAGAATGTTGTCATCCTAATTGCTTAGAAGTCTCTTAAGAGCCAAATTTTTTAGAACTGATGTGTAATGATGATTAATTGATGGTGTGATCTTTTGCTAAAAGGAAATAATATTGTAATTTGTGATTTTAAAAAATTAGACGGAGTTTAGGCTGAATAGTAATGGTAACAAAAAACATGTTTGAAAGTTTATGAACAGAATAATCCCAAACTGAGGTGAATGAAAAGCAATGTAGATTTGGGGGAAGCAAGAATTTATTTATGAAGATTGATATTTGGCCCAGGAATGGAAAGACCCATCAATGACTTCCATGTGACTTCCAACCCTATGACTTTGAGTTGCCCTAAGACACTGTACTATTACTATTAATAATGATCATGGTAGCAGTAGTTAAGCTTTCTGAGCACTTACTGTGGGCCTGATACTGAACTATAAGAACAATATTTTATTTAAGCCTCATAACAAGACAATGAGGTCAGTGTTTTTATTACCACTCTTCTCATTTTGTGGATGAGGAAATCAATACTTAGAAAGGTCAATGACTCATGTAAGATCACATAACTAGTAAGTGATAGAGTGAGGATTCAAACCAGGGCACCAGTTTTATGGTCATCTATGCTCATGATCTTCATTTTGACTAACTTTTTATTATTTCCATTTCAAGTGCAATACATTTTTGGTGTATTCCCCCCAAATTAGAAATTTTAGATTTTAAAAAAGAGAAGAAAATAAAAATCACGTATAGTTTTCCAGAGAAAGATAACCATTTTTATGAAAATTGTATATACTCATCCAGTCTCTCTCCGGTGCACATATCTACTACTTCTGTTGTTGTTTTACAAAGAGGAAATATATTGTATATGTTTCATTACCTGCCTTTCATACTTTAACAATGCATTATAAACATTTTCCATGTCATTCTAAAGCATGTTTTCTTTTGTAATACCATTTTAAATGTCATATTTTATAATGTTATGAATTCATTATAATGTATTTAACCAATTCCTATTACAGGTTATTTAGATTGTAAAATATTTTCACTGTTATAAACAATTCTGTGGTGAACACTTTTATAGCATCATCTTTGCATTCATTCTTATTTCAGACATTATTTTTGCCTACCTCAAAGCCATTTCTTCTCCTGGTGTTTCCTCCTAAGGAAACCTCAATTTTTAGACGTTAGAAGAGAGATGTCCTTTGAAGTAGACAACTTTCCTCAACACCTATTGTGATTTAGTGTGGCCACATGACTGAGGTCACACATTCAACGGAGTGTGAGTGAAAGCAATCAGGCCATTTCTAATCAAACCTCAAAGAAGTAGCTGTGCTTCCCACATACTCTGTGTACCCATCCTCTAGAGAGGTACAGCTGCAGCTGTGCGTGGCCCCAGAGGGTAGCCGTGTTAGGCAGGGTTCGCTAGAGAAACAGAACTAATAGGATATATATAGAGAGAGAGGGAGAGAGATTTACTACCAGCAATTGGCTTACATGGCTAGGGAGGCTGAAAATTCTGAGATCTGTAGATGGCAAACTGGAGATCCAGGAAAGCAAATAGTACAGTTCTAGTCCAAGTCCAAAGACCTAAGAACCAGAAGAGCCAATGGAGTAAATTCCAATCCACATCTGAGTCCAAACACAGGAAAAGACTGATGGCCCAGCTCACAGACAGTCAGGCAGAGATAAAGAATTCTTTCGTAATCAGCCTTTTATTTTGTTTAGGACTTTAATGGATTCGATAAGGCCTGACCACATTAGGGACGACAGTCTGCTTTATTCAATGTACTGATTCAAATATAATCTCATCCAGAAACACTCTCACAGATACACCCAGAGATAATGTTTAACCAAACCTCTGGGCACCATCGACCCAGTACAGCTGACACATAAAATTAACCATCAAAGTGACAGAGTCAGAAGATGAAGATAGTGTAGGTACTTGATTGCCAGTTGAAAGAGAAATGCTCACTAGATAGAAGATCTTCCTTGAACTTTTCTTTCAGTAAAAAATAAACTCTATTATGTTGGAGTCATTATACGAATATTTCTGCTCTCCCATAATAGACGTTGCTAAAAAACCACACATTCAGCAAAATTATACATTCAAAATAATGCTTTTAGGAATATTATATTTATAGTCAGACCACTAAAAATGTATGCAAGTTTATAACGAGGGCATGAACAAAAACAGTCATTGGTACCTTGGGAGACAACTTGGACAGTTCAGGCAGGAAGCTCAGCATGGTTGGAAGTTGCTCCAAGGCTATTAAAATGCTATTAAAAATAATTGTATGGAATTATAGAGATGGAGAACAGATTAGCTATTGCTCAGGGTTAGAGACGGTGATGGACTTCCCAGGTGGCACAGTGGTAAAGAATCTGCCTACCAATGCAGGAGACCCACGAGATGTGCTTTCAATCCATGGATCGGAAAGAGCCCCTGGAGTAGGAAATGGCAACCCACTCAGGTATTCTTGCCTGGAAAATTCCATGGACAGAAGAGCCTGTCGGGCTACGGTCCATGAGGTCGCAAAGAGTCTGACACCAGGGAGTGACTGAGCAGGTACACACACAGAGATGATGGGAGAGGAGGCTGACTGTGGCTGTGAAGTAGTTGCACAAGGGAGCCTCGGGAGATGGAAGAGTTATGTAGCGTAGTGTCAGTAGTAGTTATGCTAATCTACACGTGTGATAAATTTGCATAGATCTACACACACACACAGAGTACACACAGTGTGGGTAGAACTGGTCAAATTTGAAGAAGCTCCGTAGATCATGCCAGCCACCAGTATCAGCTTCCTGGCTTTGATGCTGTACTCCCATTGTGCAAGATATTACCCATGGAGAAGCTGGGTACGGGGCTTATGAAAGCTCCCGATACTTCTTTTTTTTTTTTTAATTTCCAACATATCTGTAATTATTTCATAATCAAAAGTTGTTTTTCAAAAAAAATGGGCAGAAATTCTGTCTGTGGTTGCAGAAAGGAAATTCTGAGCCTGGGGAGCTGCATCTGGGTCACCAGAGGAGAAATGCAGACTGCCCTGAGCAGGGCGAGGAGGATACCTGTCTGGAAGGAAGCCCAAAATACTGTAGTTATTTTCATTTTCTTAACAAATACCTGAAAGAGTTCTTGCCTGTGTATCAGCCAAGGTGAGGAATTCTTCCATTCCCACCAAAGGTCATAATTCTACTCTTACTATTCAATGAGAGTAACTGATATGTAAATCAGTAACATATCAGAGTTACTGACATATGAAATATAGTATTTCTTCTTTCAAAATATGTTACAATTTTGGATTTGGCATGTTTTCTTTGTTCCAGATCTATTTAGCCATTTAGAAAGATATATACTTGATTGCACATGGGACATTTTCAAAATATAAGCCATAAAGTATTTAAGGGACAGGGAATTTTCTGGGAAGCTTTGAGTCATAGGAACCAACCTGCCTCTTGTGAAGATGTCCAGATGTATTTCTGGAAATAGGCTTCTACAGACAGTTGATGTCCCAGCCCAGTGTGTAAAGGAATACATGAGGCTTAATCAAAACATAGTTGGTGACTGTAAAAACCCTCAACTCAGAGGTCCTCACCATCAGTGCATAGACGTCACCAGGGGCATTTGCTTAACATGCTGGTTATCTGCTCTCCCATTCCCAGTTTCTGAATCCTTCCATCGAGAGGTAAGGTCCAGGAATAGGCAACGTAACAAGCTCCCCAGGCAGTGTGGCTGGTGCCTGTCTGAGGATCTCTCTTTGAAAAACAGACTTGAAACCTCAACAAAGAAGGAGGCTGGTCCACTAGCTTTTAAGTATTTAGCTGAGTTCCTGCTGAAATAGTGCAATTTGGCTGAACAGTGAGCTGTGGAAGAGACGAGTAGAGGCAATGCTTCAAAGACATGCTGAGCAAACTGAAAAGCAAGTTAAAGTACCATGACATTGTTCCAGTAGCCGGGGACTGACAGCAGCTGCCACTAGTGCTGGTACCAGTGTCACCTCTGAATACAAAGAACATTGGGTATTTTGACTTATTTCAGCAGGGATAAAATGTTAGGGAGGAAAATATTCCCTTAACTAGTTTCCTCCTCTGAAGCGTCAGTGTAGAATAATAATGTCTTATATTCATGCATCAGCTTTCCAATCACTGACTTATTTGAAGCCATCACAAGAGAGAGCTTTTAAATTATCTGCCCTTAGGCAAATGGTACATTTCTCAAAATTCCTTGACTGGTAAAAAAAAAAAGAGAGAAAGAAATGTACTTTTGAAAAACACATCCCAAGTTCTTTATAGCTTAGAAATATCTCCTTCTTGGGATTTTAGGAGATGTCCAGTCAAAGTAAAAGTGAATACAAACAGAGGCAGAGTTCTGGTTAGAAGTTGGTTAAGACATCAAGGACAATTCTCTGCCCATGGGACACTAAGTTGCATTTGAATTTATAAAAATTTTGAGATCAGTTTTTACCAAACACTGTCCTAAACATTCATTAAAGTAAAATTTATTGCATAAAGTTAAGAAAACTATAATTATATCAATAAATGCCAGCAAAACTGAAGAGAGACCCTAAACTGCATTTGCAGTACTCTGACTTTGAAGCTTATTTCAGTTCAGTTCCGTTCAGTTGCCCAGTCATGTCCATCTCTTTGTGACCCCATGGACTGCAGCACACCAGGCTTCCCTGTTCATCACCAGCTCGCACAGTTTACTCAAAGTCTTGGTCCATCGAGTCAGTGATGCCATCCAACCATCTCATCCTCTGTCGTCCCCTTCTCTTCCCGCCTTCAATCTTTCCCAGCATCAGGGTCTTTTCCAATGAGTCAGTTCTTCACATTAGGTGGACAAAGTATTGGAGTTTCAGCTTCAGCATCAGTCCTTCCAATGAACACCCAGGACTGATTTCCTTTAGATGGACTGGTTTGATCTCCTTGCAGTCCAAGGGACTCTCAAGAGCTACCAGAGAAGCTGAAGCTTATTTATCATAGCTAATTCTGTTCAGGGCTTCCCTGGTGGCTCGGTCAGTAAAGAATCCACCTGCAATGTGGGAGACCTGGGTTGGGAAGATCCCGTGGAGGAAGGGATGGAAACCCACTCTAGCGTTCTTGCCTGGAGAATCCCCATGGACAGAGGAGCCTGGAGGGCTACAGTCCTTGGGGTCGCAGAGTCGGACACGACTGAGCGACTAACACAGCACATTCCGTTCTACAAGTGAGATGACAGTTCTCCTGGTGATAATAAAAGCAGAATGCCTCTGACTGCAACCTCACTCACTCACTCTCTCTTTCCCACCAGGAATATTTCTTTTAAGACAATACGTGCATATTTGTTTTAATTTAAATGCTATCTCCTCTAGTTTCTTCATCATTCGTCATCTCAGACATGCAATGAGGGATTCTCCTGCAAATACAAATCAGCATATGGGCCCTCTGACTTGTGCACAAAAGATTCTAGAAGTCTACCAATGGGGAGAGTGTGTATTTCAGTAAAGACACCACCATTCATCCGTGTACTCAGGCCAAGATGTCAGTGAGCCACCTTGATTCTCCTCCCACCCCAGCCCCTCATCTGACGCATCAGTGTCTTAGCTCTCCCTATCATAACAATGTACCACAGAGTGGGTGGCTTAAACAACAGAAGTTTATTTTTCACAATCTGGAAGAGGGAAGTAAAAGATCGGGGTACCAGCCTGGTTGGTCAGGGTGATAACCCTCTTCCAGGCTTGCTGGAGGCTCAGTCCTTGCAGCTTTCTTACAGGGTGGTGAGAGGAAGTTCTTATAAGGGTACCGATCCTATCATGGAGGCTGTACCCTCATAACCTCACCTAATTCTAATTACCTCTCAAAGGCACGACCTTCTAATACCATCACACTGTATGATGGGGATTAGGGCTTCAACATATGAACCTTGGCGGGGGGTCGGGGGTGTGGAGACAGAACCATTTAGTCCATAACAATTAGCGAGTCTTAAAGCTCCACCTTCAAAATACACCCCCAGATCCAGCTACTTCTTACCACACTCACAGTTGTCTAAGTCGCCATCATCCGACTCCTAAATTATTGCAGTGTCTCTTCACTGGTCCCCTGCTTCCACTCTTTCCCTGACTGCAGTCAGAGTGATCTTTTTAAAACATAAGTCATATTCTGTTGCTTTTCTGCTTGAAACCTTTTAAGGCTTCCCCTTGTGCTCAGACACCCTTCTGCGCCTCTGATCTCTCCAGCTTACTACTTGTCACCTTGCTCACTCCACTCTGCCATCCTGGTCTTCCTGCTGTTTTTCAAAACCCAGCCCTCATTCCCACCTTGGGCCTTTGCTTTTTAGGTGACTCTGCTAAGGGTGCTTGTCTCCGAAGTCTTTGGACTGCTGACTTCCTTTGGGTCTCTGCTTTATGTCAGCACATCAGAAAGGCCTTCTCTGAACCATCCTAAGGCAGTTCCTCCCACCCCAAAACAACTTTTCACCCTGCTCTGTCTTTCTTCAAGTGCACATCTCTGCCTAACATATTAAATTGTGATTTGTTTTTGTCTGCCTCCCACACTAGAAAGTTCTCCAAAAAAGCAGGTATTTTTCTTATTCACTGCTCTGTTCTTAATGTCTAGGAAGGACTTGGCTCATATTAGGTGCTCAATAAATAACTGCCGGATGAATAAGTGGAGAGTTCTCCACTGTTGTTTCCATAATGACAATTCCCAATCCCTAGGGTTAGGGTCTCGAATTTTGAGGCTTGGGTGGTATCCCAGGTTAGATTCCCCAGGAAGCAGACTCTGAGATGGAGATGGGCATACAGGTTGTTTATTAGCACCTATGGGAGGAAAGGAAGAAAGCAGGACTGGGCAGTGGGAGAAGTTGAGCTGTGACTCAGTCTTAGTAGGAGCTTCAGCCTACCTTACGAGGAATTCTAAAGCTAGATGGACCCTCAAAAGCTGTCCCAAGGGGACAAGGAAGCCTTCTTAACTGATGCCATCTTAGCAACCGGGGATTTAGTCCTCCTCTCCCAAGTGGCACAACAAAACATCTTCCACAAATGGGAGGACATTTAGTTTAATCATGGTCATGCCAAAGAAGCCTGTGGCTCTTTACCTAGAGACCTCATAATATGGCATCTGGTTCCTCAGCAGTGTTGCAACACTCCAGGGACTGGTTCATGGTGTTCCAAATCCAAAACTCTGGTGGTATGAGAACAGAGAATATGGACCTGTCTCAGAAGTGGACTCACATTAATTCTGGTTCACAGACAGCAGTGCAGACAACTGGATGGCAATTTATTTTAAGAGTGACATAAATTTCACCCAAACTGCAGGTGTCAGGAAGACTTGTCCATTCTTTTCAGAGCCACCTACATATAGCTTCCCAGGCTGTGTATTGCAGAACCCTAGAGCTGCCATTCACGTGGACTGCAGTGAGAACAGTGTAACCCCCACCCATACCGTGCAGTACACCAGCCCTGAATAACTAATATGTTGGTTGGAACCAGGTGAGGAGAGGCAGGTAGGGAGAGTTTAGAAGTTGGTCCCCAGATGACAAGGCTTGAGACAGTCCTGCTCACTGCCAAGATAGTCTTACCAACAGAACCACAGTATTATATGAGGCCTGTTGGCCAAGGTTGCATCCCATATGTAGCTTTTGAATGAGCTCTCTCTTTAATCGTGTTTATCACCAAGAGAAGAGGGTGCACTCCACAAGTGAATTCATTGCCCCTCTGCATATAATATAGTTTAAATAGCTAAATACTAGATACTAAATAACTAAAGCTAAAGTTTATTTTAGAATATTGTCTCAATAGGTTTAAAAAACACTTTTGTATTTTTCAAAAAGCAACCACAAATATATGTCACTATATACTACATTTCTTATGGTCCTTGGTATGTAAAACTTTTCTGTGCTAATTTAGATAATTAGAGGATACAAAAAGTTTGCATTTAATTTATGAATGAAGAATCTAGTTCAGTAATCAAACAGAACAGTTAACTCCCACCTGTGTCACTTAGCAGCTCTGTGATCTGGGGCAAATCACTTGGTCCTCTATGCCTCAGGTTCCTCATCTATAAGACGTCGGTAGGAACAGCCAATTCAGAGTGTCCCCTGGAATATGAAAAAAAGTTACATGAAACAGTGCATGTAGAGCAACACAACATCTAGTGCTGCTGCTGCTGCTTACTCACTCACTCACGGCCGACTCCGTGTGACCCCGTGGACTGCAGCTTGCCAGCCTCCTCTGTCCGTGGGATTCTCCAGGCGAGAGTACTGGAGTGGGCCGCCATGCCCGCCTCCAGGCGTCTTCCCAACTCAGAGACTGAACCTGCATCTCTTACGTCTCCCACATTGGCAGGCGAGTTATTTACCACTCGTGCCACCTGGGAAGCCCAAATTAACACAGTTAATTCATATTGTACTTTCGTAGTAGTCACATATGATATGTGGCTATTAGTGTGTTAAGTGTACTTTCCCCCTCTCATTATCTAGAAGGATGGTTAGAATTTGCATGAGGTGGGCAATAGCATAGAGTCACAGTTCTGCTCTGAATTTTTAAGGTTTCCATGTATTCATTGCCTCAACTGCATGTCTCTCGGATTCCTGTCCTGGCCTGTCATGTGCTGGTTGCTAACAGTTGCTAAGTCATGTCTGACTTGCAACCCCATGGACTGTAGCCCTCCAGGCTCCTCTGTCCATGGGGTTTCCCAAGCAAGAATACTGGAGTGAGTTGCATTTCCTTCTCCAGGGGATCTTCCTGATCCAGGGGTTGACCTTGTGTCTCCTGCATTGCAGGCAGATTCCTTACTGCTGAGCCACCGGATGATGTACAACATAATAAATGTAATTAAAACTGCTCTATATTATATATGAAAGTTTTAATTTAAGAGTGTGAATCTAAGAACTCTTGTCTTGAGGAAAAATATTTTTTTCAGTTTCTTTAATGTATCTATATGAGATGATGGATGTTATGCTATGATAATCATTTCATAATGTATATAAGTCAAGTTATTATGTTGTACACCTTAAACTTATTCAGTGCTGTATGCTAACTATATCTAAATAAAACTGGGAGAAGATGAAAAACAATAGCCACAAATAACATAATGAATGGGCATGGCTATGTTCCAATAAAATTTTAGTTACAAAAATAGGCAGTGGACTAGATTTGGCCTGAGAGCCTAGCTTGCCAACCCCTGGACTGGATAAACTGATTGATTTCATGCACAATAGTACTATCTCTGCACTACTTTTCCTGTTCCCTTTCTTGTAGACTCTTGAATTGATACTCAGTGATTCCAGAAGAATCTGCCTCTCCTTGCTTCTTTCTTAATGAGCATGAATTATCATCAGCTCCAAGACGAGAAAGAAGGCTTCTAACCTTACCCATTCAACTCAGGGCTTCAAAGCCCAAGAGAAAAATAGATTTGCCAATTGTCCTTACTGATCCCAACACATCCAATGTATTTGAATAGCCATTTGACATTTTCAAGAATGCTAACAGATGCCACATAATTAAGTGTATCATCTGTGCTATCACATGTTACTCTGCATTTTGTGTTGTTACTTCCAAGCTCTACCCATTGTGGATCTTAGCCACCAGTAGGTGGCATCCCCATTTAATATTAATAATGAATACTCACCTAGTTGCAGCCCTACTTCAGGAAATAAGACCCCTTTCAAACATTTCAAAATAGTTATTTGTAATTTATAATTACAAAATAATCTTTTAGCCTCCTAGAATTCCATCCATATGGCATTTATAAATGTATTTAAATTAGCCTATAGTGGAATGAATTATGCAACCCCCCCAAAGTTATGTCCACACGCTAATTTCTGAAACCTGTGAATGTGACGTTATTTGGAAAAACGGTCTTTGCCAGTATAAGTTAAGTATCACAAGAGGAGATCATCATGGATTACCTGGGGAATTACCTAAAGTCAATGGCAAGTGTCCTTGGAAGAGACAGAAGAGGAGAAGAACTGGGAGGAGAGATGGCTATACGCAGATGGAGGCGAAGACTGGAGTGATGTCGCCCTGTGCCAAGGAAAGGAGGTGAAAGAGGCAGGGAAGCATCCTCCCCTAGAGCCTTCAGAGGAGGCAACTTGCCAACATGTGGATTTTGGACTTCTGGCCAGAATTGTGACAGAATACATTTTTATTGTTTTAAGCCACCAAGTTAGTGGTGGCTTGATATGATATCCCTAGGAAACTAACAGACAGTCCAAAATAAATAAATAAAACGGAGTGAAAATCATGGCAGATTGTTTAACAAAATTGTGACAATTCAAACTCAGTTGCTTACTAAAATGTGGCTCAGATGGTAAAGCATCTGCCTGCAAAGCAGGAGACCTGGGTTCGATCCCTGGGTCAGGAAGATCCCCTGGAGAAGGAAATGGCAACCTACTCCAGTACTCCTACCTGGAAAATTCCATGGATGGAAGAGCCTGGTAGGAGGATGGAGGAGCCTATAGTCCATGGGATCGCAAAGAGCTGGACACAACTGAGCAACTTCACTGGTTCACTCAACTATAGATCTTCTATGACTGATGCTGAAGCTGAATACTCCAGTACTTTGGCCACCTGATGTGAAGAGCTGACTCACTGGAAAAGACCCTGATGCTGGGAAAGATTGAATGCAGGAGGAGAAGGGGGCAGCAGAGGATGGGATGTTTAGCATCACCAATTCAGTGGATGTGAATTTGAGCAAAGTCTGGGAGATAGTGGAGGACAGAGGGGCCTGGCATGCTGCAGTCCTTGGGGTTGCAAAGAGTCGAACACAATTTAGCAACTAAATAACAACTACAAATGCATATATCACTGTGAAAATGAATGTTCCTATCATCTGTGAGACAGAATTGTATTGGAAACCTGTACTTTGATTTCCGAGGATAACAGACCTTGTCTGTTTTCCAACATCATACCGCTCCCATACATCATTCAGGAACAAAGAGGCATTCAGCTGTCCATGACAGCTTTACCAAGTGCAATATTAGGAACAAAGCAGGAGCCACATTGAGAAATAAGTACAATACAGCGTCCCTGACTAAGCCATTCTTGTCTTACTTATTATGACATCATACAGGACTCATTCACATACATTCAGCTAGCACTTACTGTGCACCTAGCAAACACCAGACTCACTGCTCGGTGCTGAGCAGTCAGAGATGAGTCAAATACCGTTCCCGTGGTTTAGCTGGAAAAGTCAAAGTTGCCTGGAGGGACAAATGAGGAGTCAGCTATGGTGCATGTGACAAGTGAGAGAGCAGAGTGGTGATGGGCGCACAAATAGAGGCATCCCTGACCTACGTGAACAGGAGGAGGAGGAGGAGATGGAATCTGGGCTGAATATTGAAAGTGTGGTTGGATGGATTTCAGGCTGGGGCACCTAACATCAGGGAGCAGCTAGTGAGAGCATGGAGACTGGGAAACTGGGTTGGCATATATGTATTAGAGAATTATATTACAGAAAAGCTGAAGATGCATATTAAAAAGCAGAGACATTACTTTGTCAACAAAGGTCTGTCTAGTCAAGGCTATGGTTTTCCCAGTAGTCATGTATGGATGTGAGTGTTTGACTATAAAGAAAGCTGAGCACTGAAGAATTGATGCTTTTGAACTGTGATGTTGGAGAAGACTCTTGAGAGTCCCTTGGACTGCAAGGAGATCCAAACAGTCCATCCTAAAGGAGATCAGTCCTGGGTGTTCATTGGAAGGACTGATGTTGAACCTGAGACTCCAGTACTTTGGCCACCTGATGTGAAGAGCTGACACATTTGAAAAGACCCTGATGCTGGGAAAGATTGAGGACAGGAGGAGAAGGGGATGACAGAGGATGAGATGGTTGGATGGCATCACCAACTCGATGGACATGAGTTTGGGTAAACTCTGGGAGTTGGTGGGACAGGGAGGCCTGGCGTCCTGCGGCTCATGGGGTTGCAAAGAGTCGGACACGACTGAACAACTCAACTGAACTGAACTGAAGACGCAAACAGACCTGTGATGGTGAAGGGCCTCAGTAAGGGGTTCAGATTTCATCCTTAAAAACATTTGAGTGCCATTAAAGGGTTTTTCATCCATGACTAAGTGATTTGATCAGATTGGGCTTTCCTGGTGGTTCAGATGGTAAAGAATCCACCTGCAATGCAGGAGACCCGGATTCTATCCTTGGGTCAGGAAGATCCTCTGGAGAAGGGAATGGCTAACCACTCCAGTATTCTTGCCTGGAGAATTCCATGGACAGAGGAGCCTGGCAGACTACAGTCCATGGGTCGCAAAGAGTCGGTCACAACTGAATGACTAATACTTTCACTGCTTTCACATGATCAAATTGCTTTATGGAAATGTTCATGTGCTGCTGTGTGGATGGGGCAGAAGTAGCCAAGGAAATCATATTGAGAAGCTGTTGCAGCCATCCATCCAGGCTTTTGGAAAACCTGCAGTAGGGGTGATGAGGAGCAGAACGTCTGGAGAAGGTATTAAGGGGCTAGTTCTTAGGACTAACTATAGGGTCAGAGAAGACGGAAAAGTAGATTTTTAAAATTACTCTCTCTTTCTCTCTCTCATTTTTGAACCCCAGAAGGATTAAGTACTGTCTTTTTATTCATCTCTGTACCAGCCCAGCCACTTGTACAAAAATAAGTCTTCAATTTGTTAGTAGTTGAATCAATTTCCTAGGTTTCTATTAGAAGCTGAGGTTCCAGGTACTTTCCACAGTACTCTCAGAAGACCCTTCACTTTCAAGTATATAAAGCTGTTGTAAGAGATGATTTACAGCTCTCAGAAGGGCTTCCTGTTTTTGTTCGTCTGCCCATTTAGCAGCTTCTTACTGGATTAATGGCCTGGTGCATGAATCATGGCGACAGCTCGCTCAGAATTAAGTGCTACCAGGAGGTTTCGGGAGAGCCATCTCTGATGCTGCCTGGAGCCCCATGCAAAGTTCGCCCGTAGTTGAGGACCCCACTCAACACCCCCCCCCCAAGTCGCCCTGGCAACTATAGCATGCATGTGTCTATCATTCTGTAGAAAGAGCCGCTGTTTGTGTCTCCCTGGCTACAATCCCTAAAGAAATCCCTACAGCACTGCGTATGGAAGTCTTTTTCAATCATTTTTGGACTGACTGAGCAAGCAAACCACTGTGCTTCTGAAGTGGTGGATAGAGCTGAATAGCAGACTGGCTTCCTAAAGGCAGAGTACCTCCAACGCACTTCAGCACATTGGCTTTTACATCAAAAAGAGAAGAAAACTAGAAAATGTAAAACTAAAGACTATGCAGGAGCAGCAGAAGTAGCCACGAGTCATTCAAGAGGGAGAGGTGACCTGGGGCTGGGTTGGACAGAGAAAGTCTTGCGGAGATGACTTGAGTTGGGTCTTTAAAGATGGGATTTAGCCAAAGTTTTGGAGGCAGGGCTGTTGGCAGCTTGGGGTTAAATGACTCACTCATGCTTCATGCATGGCATAGTGCTTGGCACTCCTGACTCCTGCCCACTAAGTACCAGGCATTTAAAATGTTCCCTGACACCCACATTCCCAGATATCCCCTGGAGCATTTCAAACAAGCTAAACATGAGATTTATCATTAAATTCTATTCATGACATGTCCAAACGGCCCCCCAAAATCATGTTAAATGCTAATGTCAGATTCAATTAAGAAATCAAAGGCATGTAGTAGATGGAATATGGGCTCTGAACTCAGACCTAATTTGAATCCCAGCCTCACCAGTTACTAGCTAGTTTCCCTGGGCAGGTTACTCATGTTCTCTCAGTCCACCTTAACAACTTGAAGATGAAGATCATACTCCCTCAAAGCAATGTTGGAATCTCATCATGTTGGAGGAGGTCATTGAGAGGACGTGACCCCAGTTTACCCTCAAGCTGGACCCAAGTGGTCGAGGCTCCTTGCCCCCTGCTCCTCTGTCTTTGGAATGTACATTTTCCCACTGTACCTGCACGAGGAGTGACTTTAAGGACATAGCCTTGAGAAAACAATGTGTTATTGACACCATCTAGACAGTATCAGACTTCACAGGTGGCTTAGTGGGTAAAGAATCCGCCTGATAACACGGGAGATGTGGGTTTGATCCCTGGGTCAGAAAGATCCCCCAAAGGAAGAAATGGCAACCCATTCTAGCATTCTTGCCTGCAGAATTCCGTGGACAGAGGAACCTGGCGGGCTACAGTTCATAGGGTCACAAAGAGTTGGACATGACTGAAGCAACTGAGCGTGCCTGCAGACAGTATACATAACTGAACCCCATTAAGGCTTCTACACAAACTCTTAAGTTTCTGGTGGGTAGGTTGGGAGATCTACTTAGTGTTGTGACCAAACAAGACAAACCTTGTATGTAAGGCCCTTTGCTTATTAAAACTGCCACCTACCAAATCTGCAGTGATTGGCCTCTTTGGTCTTTCCATGTTCTCCAAGTAAGGGGACAAGTTTTGAATAATATTTTTTGAGATGTATCCACATTGTTGTCTATATTAACATTTCCTTCCTTTTTATTGCTGAGCAGTTTTCCATGGTATGGATATACCACACTTGGTGTACCCGCTCACTTAAAGGCAATGGACATTTGAAGTGCTTCCATTTTGGGACTATTATGACTAATGCTACTATAACCATTCATATACATGTTTCGTCTAGACATATATTTTCATTTCTCCTGGGTGAATACCCAGAAGTAGAATTCCTACTTGTATGATGTGGATGTATGGTAATGACTCTTTACCTTTTTAAGGTAATGCCATGTGAAGTGAAGTCACTCAGTCATGTCCGACTCTTTGTGACCCCTTGGACTTGTAGCCTACCAGGCTCCTCCGTCCATGGGGTTTTCCAGGCAAGAACACTGGAGTGGGTTGCCATTTCCTTCTCCAGGAGATCTTCTCGACCCAGGGATTGAACCTGGGTCTCCCACATTGTAGGCAGACACTTTACCGTCTGAGCCACCAGGGAAGTCTAAGGTAATGCCATACTGTTTGCCAAAGTGACTGTATTCCCACCAGCAGTATTTGAAAGCTCCAGTTGCACCACATCATTGCCAATATTTACAGGGTCAATCTTTCTCCTTTTCTCCATTCTAGTGTATAGTGGTATCTCATTGTGACTTTAACTGATATTTCTCTGATGAGCAATAGAGTTGGACATCTTTTTGTGTGCTTATGAAAATGTTTAATCAAAATATTTATCAAATGAAATGCCAAAATGCTGTTATTAGAAGCAAGGTTTGCAAACAGGGAGACTTGATATCTGTCCTTTCATGAGCACAGGAACTACTGAACAAATTAAACAGTGAGCCTCCAAATGGTATACAATAGTAATATTAAAATTCTGTAATTGCATTTTTGGGATATCTCAACTTGCAGAATGAGTCATTTGTTGAAGCACCTATTTTTAATTGGATAAATTTATGTTCTGTACTGGAATAAAATGAAATTTAGGAGGCCTATAATTATACACAATCATAAGTAGAGACAACTTATTTGATGAGGTTTTTCTTATGAAATATTTGTTGAAGAAAGGCACTCTGAATGAAAGCAAAAAAAAGACAGCATCTGTGAAAATATTTGGGCTGAAATATTTACACATTTCAGCATGCAAAAACTTAAAATTGTGAATATCCTTGTTTTAGTCTGCTAGGGCTGCCATAGCAAAATTCCACAGACAGGGTGGCTAAACAGTAATTTACTTCCTCTCAGTTCTGGAAGCTGGAAGTCTAAGAGCAAGGCGTCGACAGGTTTATTTTTTCTTGAGGCTTTCCTCGCTGGCTTACAGATGGCTGATTCTGGCTGCGTCCTCACCTGCTCTTTTCTCTGTGCTTGTGCCTTCAGGGTGTCTCTCTGTGTGTAATTTCATTTTATTATAAGGACTCAAGTTACGTTAGATTAGGGCCTGTTCTAACGAACTCATCTTAATGTAATCACTCTTTAAAGACCCTATGTCCATGATACAAATGAACTTATTTACAAAAAAGAAACCAACTCATGGACACAGAGAACAAACTTATGGTTGGGGCGTGAGGGAAGGTTAGGGGGAGAGGATGGTTGGGGAGTTTGGGATGGACAGGTGGACACTACTGTTTAAAATGGATGGCCATCAAGGACCTGTTGTCTACAACAGGGAACTCTATTCAGTATTATGTGGCAGCTTGGATGGGAGGTGGGTTTGGGGCAGAGTGCATACATGTATACATATGGTTGGATCCCTTTGCTGTCCACTTGAGGTTATCACAACATTGTTAATCAGCTATACTTCAATGTAAAATAAAAAGTAAAAAAAAAAATAAAGACCTTCTATGGTCACAATCTGAGGTGCTAGGGATTTGGGTTTTAATATAGGAATTTTAGAGGCATAAAATTCAGCCTACCACACTCTTCCATTTAGCAGACTAGTTCTGACGTCCCTTTTACTTCCACATAACTCATGAAGAAACATGACCCCTGGCATCTAGTGCAGGGTATAAATGGGTCAGAAAGTAAATGCCCTCTGCCCAGCAATCTGCAATTGACCTTTTTCTCTGTGCTTTCCATGTGTCAGCATGGACCTGCCATGCTCCAAAGTCCACCTGATTAGATCAATAATATCTACCTGGCTTTCTCACGTTGGCATATTTTTTTTACAAAATAGTGTGTTTCTTTTTTATGAAAGTAATATATGCTCATGGGGATGTGGCAGGCATCAAACACTAGTAAGTACATAGAAGAAAATAAGATCACTTCTTAAAAAACCACCCGGGAATAGCCACCATTACTACATTGGTCATATGTGCATCAAAAATATTTTGTCTATGAAAGAGCTTCAGTCAGTTCAGTCGCTCAGTCGTGTCCGACTCTTTGCGACCCCATGAACCACAGCAGGCCAGGCCTCCCTGTCCGTCACCAACTCCTGGAGTCCATCCAAACCCATGTCCATTGAGTATGAAAGAGCTTATGTGCTTTTTAATATAAAAAGTAGAAATCACAATGTATATCATTTTTTAGCTTTGTTTTTTCCATGCCTTGTAGGGCCACCCAAGACAGATGGGTCATGGTAGAGAGTTCTGACAAAACGTGGTCCACTGGAGAAGGGAATGGCAAATCAGTTCAGCATTCTTGCCTTGAGAAGCCCGTGAACAATATGAAAAGGTCCCACATGGAAAGTAATTCAGCACAACCTCCAACAAAGAGGAACTACTGCAAAGGAATTCACAAGTATCACACATTCTTCTCCTTTGCTTTAAAAATACACAGTCCGTCTTCTGGGGACAGGTTCTGGCAGTATATAAGAAGTATAGGTGTTTAACCTGGTCTGTTCATTCCATTTCCACAAGAAAGAAATAATTATAGATTAAGAGAGTCATCAGCCCAGCAACATAATAGCTTTTGAAACAAGTGCTAGGTATTCCACTGCCTAATAGAAATTATATCAGAACTCATTTCCTACTGATAGATATTTTTGGTTATCTCCAAATTTATTAAACAATATAATGAACATCTAAGATATGCATTTTGCACTCTTGGCTTAATATATTAATATTTCCTTGGAATATATTCTTAGTGGTTGAATGTATGGGTTGAGGGTATGTGTTTTTAAAGTTGTGATAACTATTTCTAATCTGTTCTCTAGAAATGTTATAGCAGTTTATATCATTTCTATTATTTTGGGTATGTGTGTGCTCAGTGATGTCCACCTCTTTGCAACCCCATGGGCAGTAGCCCGCCAGGCTCCTTGGTCCATGAAATTTTCCAGGCAAGAATAATTGATCCGGTTGCCATTCCCTGCTCCAGGGGATCTTCCCAACACAGGGATCGAACCTAATTCTCTTGAGTCTCCTGCATTGGCTTGAGATTCTTTACCACTGTGCCACTTGAATATTGCTTGGAGTGAAATTGAGTCTCATTTGGTAAACTTCCCTGGTGGCTCAGACATTAAAGAATCTACCTGCATGCAGGAGACCTGGGTTCAATCCCTGGGTTGGGAAGATCCCCTGAAGGAGGGCACGGCAACCCACTCCAGTATTCTTGCCTGGAAAATCCTCATGGACAAAGGAGTGTGTCGGGCTACAGTCCATGCAGTTGCAAAGAGACAGACACAACTGAGCGCGCGCACACACACACACATGCACGCACGCGCATACACATATTTAGCTTTTAGAGTAACTGTCAGATGGTCTTCCAAAGCAACTGCACCATTTTATATTCCAGCAGCAGTGCATAAGGATCCCAATTTCTCCGTATCCTCAGCGAATTTGTTATTGTCTTTTACTATAGCTATATTATATGTGACATAGTATCTCATTGTGGTTTTGATTTGCATTTCTTTGGTGATTAATGCTGTGAATATCTTCTCATGTGTTTATTGGCCATTTTGTATATCTTCTTTTAAGAAATGTCTATTCAAATCCTGTGCCCATTTTTAATGGGTAATTTTTCTTTTTAATGTTGAGTTGTAAGTGTTCCTTATCTGGATAGTACTAATCCCTTATCAGATGTATGACTTGAAAATATTTTCTCCCATTGTATGTCCTTTCACCTTCTTAATAGTGCCCTTTGAAGCACCACAGTTGTAAGATATGAAGAAATCTATTTAATCTGTTTTTTCATTTCTTGCTGTGCTTTAGGTTTCATATCTAGGAAACCATTGCTTTACTTAAGGTCAAGAACATTTGCCTCTATGACTGTTGTAGTTTAAATTCTTACACTTAGGTCTCTGATTCATTTTCAGTTGTTTTTTGTATATGGTATGAGGCAGGATCCAACTTTATTCTTTTGTATGTGGATATTCAGTTGTCCTAGCACTATTAAGAAAGACTAACCTTTCTACCACTAGACTGTTCTTGGCACCCTTGTCCAAAGTTAATTGACCATAAATTGGTTTACTTTCAATTCTGTTTTATTGATCTGTATTCTGTCCTCCAGCCAGTAGCTTTATTTTTCACACAGTCTTAATTTAAATAATTTTGTAATAATTTTTGAAATGAGAAAGGATAAGTTTCTCCAAACTAGCTTTTTTTTAAAGGATCATTTTGAATAGTCTGCATCTTTTCCATTTCCAAATGTATTTTTCTAATATTAATTCAAAAATACTTTCTATGTTAAGGATAGTAACCCTTTGTCTACTAAACATATAGCTATTTTCCCTTGGATACTATTTATTTTTTTCTATTCAGTAGTTTTAATTTTTAATTAGTTTATTAATCTATTATCTTTCATTTACAGTTTGGGGATTTTGGCTATAGCTAACTTTTTGGAACCTCAATCTTAGTTCTGCCTAAACCTGTGGCAGTCATTTAATCCTCCCATCCCTGATCACTGTGAAATTCAAACTCTACCTAAGTCATAGTAGTTGTTGGTCTCTTCTTATGTAAAGAGTGTGAGAGACTGAAAATGGCCAAGAATTCTTTGATATTTCTCCAATCAAGTGATGGGGTCTATGTCCCCCCCGTTTCCATTTAGATAGGATCTGTTACTGTTTTCATCAGTGGAATATGGCAAAAGTTCACTCTGTCCCTGGACTTAGGCATTAAGAGACTAGCAGCATTCACTTCCTGTCCTTGGAACATTCTCTGGGAGACTTGAGCCCTAAGCCCTAAGCCATGTGAGTCTGACTTCCCTGAGACCACCATGCTGGAGAGGCCCTGTGTGAGAGCCTCCCATAGTTGAGGGTCCCAGCTGATTCTGCCTTCCAGTCATCCCTTCCAAGAAACCAGACTAACACATATATATGGAATTTAGAAAGATGGTAACGATAACCCTATATGCAAAACAGAAAAAGAGACACAGAAGTACAGAACAGACTTTTGAACTCTGTGGGAGAAAGTGAGGGTGGGGTGTTTCGAAAGAACAGCATGTATATTATCTATGGTGAAACAGATCACCAGCCCAGGTGGGATGCATGAGACAAGTGCTCGGGCCTGGTGCACTGGGAAGACCCAGAGGAGTCGGGTGGAGAGGGAGGTGGGAGGGGGGATCGGGATGGGGAATATGTGTAACTCTATTCATGTCAATGTATGACAAAACCCACTGAAATGTTGTGAAGTAATTAGCCTCCAACTAATAAAAAAAAATTAAAAAAAAAAAAAAAAAGAAACCAGACAAGCTAATGAATCCTTTCAGAGCAGTCCTCCACAAGCTAAACACCATCAAGTGACCCTAGTTGACACTCATGATGGAATATTATCACCTAACTCAGCCTGCCTGGATTCATGACCAGAAAAATCATGAAATGGAATTAAATGGTTATTGTTTTAATTGCGGCAGTAATTCGTTACACAGCAATCAGTTCAGTTCAGTTCAATTGCTTAGTCGTGTCCAACTCTTTGCAACCCCATGGACCACAGCACGCCAGGCCTCCCTGTCCATCCCTAACTCCCGGTCAGTCAGTCAGTTCAGTTGCTCAGTCGTGTCTGACTCTTTTCGACCCCATGAACTGCAACACGCCAGGCCTCCCTGTCCATCACCAACTCCTGGAGTCTACCCAAACTCATGTCCATTGAGTCGGTGATGCCATCCAACCATCTCATCCTCTGTCGTCCCCTTCTCCTCCTGCCCTCAATCTTTCCCAGCATTAGGGTCTTTTCAAATGAGTCAGCTCTTCTCATGAGGTGGCCAAAGTATTGGAGTTTCAGCTTCAACATCAGTCCTTCCAATGAATATTCAGGACTGCTCTCCTTTAGGATGGACTGATTGGATCTCCTTGCAGTCCAAGGGACTCTCAAGAGTCTTCTCCAACATCACAGTTCAAAAGCATCAATTCTTCAGCGCTCAGCTTTCTTTATAGTCCAACTGTCACATCCATACATGACTATTGGAAAAACCATAGCCTTGACTAGACAGACCTTTGTTGACAAAGTAATGTCTCTGCTTTTTAATACATTGTCTAGGTTGGTCATAGCTTTTCTTCCAAGGAGCAAGTGTCTAAATTTCATGGCTGCCGTCACCATCTGCAATGATTAGTCTGCCACACTGTTCCCACTGTTTCTCCATCTATTTGCCCTGAAGTGATGGGACTGGATGCAATGATCTTAGTTTTCTGAATGTTGAGCTTGAAGCCAACTTTTTCAATCTCCTCTTTCACTTTCATCAAGAGGCTCTTTAGTTCTTCTTCGCTTTCTGCCATGAGGGTGGTGTCATCTGCATATCTGAGGTTATTGATATTTCTCCCGGCAATCTTGATTCCAGTTTGTGCTTCATCCAGCCCAGCATTTCTCATGATGTATATATGTGTATGTATATACACACACACACATATATATGTGTATATCCAAAAGAATCAAAATCAGAGTCTCAAAGAAGTGTTTGTATACTCATGTTCATAGCAGTATTCTACACAGTAGTCTAAAGGTGGAAGCAATTATGATGTCCATTGATAGATAAATGTATAAACAACATGTTATGTGATTAGGTAGAAATTCATTCATCCTTAAAAAGGAGGAATTCTGACACACGCTACAACATGGATGAGCCTTAGGACATTATGCTAAGTCACATTAAGCCAGTCACAAAAAGACAAATAGTATTTGATTCCATTTATATGAGGTATCTCAGGCTTCCCTGGTGGCTCAGTGGTAAAGAATCCGCCTGCAGTGCAGAAAATGCATTCAATCCCTGGGTCGGGAAGATCCCCTGGAGAAGGAAATGCCAACCCACTCCAGTATTCTTGCCTGGGAAATCCCATGGACAGAGGAGTCTGGCGGGTTACAGTCCATAGGGGCTCAAGAGTTAGACAGAACTTAGCAACTAAACAACAAAGAATATGAGGTATCTAGAGTAATCAAATTCTTCGAAGCAGTAGAACAGTGGTTGCCAGGACTTGGGTGAAGGGGAAATGAGGAATTGTTCAGTGAACATAAAGTTTCAGTTTTGCACAATGAAAAGATTCTGGAGGTTTGTTGCACAACAGTGTGAATATGCTATCCTCTACTGAACTAAACACTTACAAGTTAGATGGTAGGTTTTATATTCTGTGTATGTTATTACAATTTAAAAAAACTGCTCCAGATATTTTCTTGGGTGAAGGTTGGGGGTTTAGGATTTTACGAAAATACCTACTCTCTGGAAACGCTATATCCTCATCTGTTCCAAAGACCAATTGTCTTCATTGTGTGAAGTATAATACTTAAGGGGAATTTGTTGTGTACAGAACATTGTTTGGAAATAGGACTTTTTTAGCTCCCAAGATATAAAGGGCAGACACTACTGGTAAATTATCTTATGATTTACAGATAATCTGTATATATAGATGTTTGTATTACCGAAGTGTGTATGTTATAGTACTAATTTGGTAGCTAATATTTATTGAGTGTTTACTATGTGCCAGGCCCTGTGGCATGTTACATTAGTTGAGATGGGTTAGGTTTCACTGTGCCTACAAACAATCCCCAAATCAGTGGAATTTTATTTAAAATAAATTAAAGTTTATTTCTCACTCAGACTACACAGCTTGGCTGGGGACTCTGTTTTCGCATATCATCTTCATCTAACTCCAGGCTGACAGAGCTGCCAATGTCTGGAACTTTGTCAGGGCCCTAGCAGAAGAAAAAGCAAAAGCCCATGCTGAAACTGAGCAGGAACTCAACATAAACTGAAACAGGAGTGGGGCTCCCGGGCGCAGAAGCCTTTCTGTGTCCCAGTCCTGGTTTGCAGGGAATAGACTCCAGCTTCCATGACCTTCCATGAGTTCCAAAGGGCATATTCGAACAGTTATTGATCAGGGAATGGAGGAGATGCAGAGACATTGGAGAAGCAGCCAATAATCATTAGTGCAGCCTTGGGTAGGGTCCTGGTTCCGCCTCAAAGGATACATATAGCAATATCTTTGAGCTCTTCTGCAGAACTGAAACCTCCAACAAATGACAGATGTTAGCTATTTGATGAAGCATTCTTCACTCCAAAGAAGTTCACAGTGTGATGACTAAAGGAGAAAAAATACTATAGCCTCTTCAAGATTTTTTTTCTATATTCAAATAATACTTGACGAATACTTGTGAAGTACCTCAGGCACTGGACTATGATGTACTGGAAACATAATGGTGAATAAGATGTTACGTAGTTGCCTTAGTGCAGCTGAAGTTTTTCCTACTTTCTTCTTAGACAAAAGGATTTGTGGTGGAAAATAGGAGCTGGAATAACCAGGCCCCATTCCTCCAACTCACAGTCACCACTACTACAAGTACATCACACTCATTCCCCCAAGCCGAGATCAGATCTTACCCACTCCTTGAGACTGGAGGAGCAAAGAAAAGTCAGGAAAAATGAAGACGAAAATGGTTAAAATGAAATAAAAGCTATTAAAACCCCAACAGATGACTCTGCCACTTCTCCTTGCTTCAAAGTCGTGAGCAGCAGGTATAGCATAGGCACTGCCAAATCTGATGGCAAAGGTAAACTGTTGTCCCACCTGTAAGGAACAGGCCTGTCCTTCTCCCTCATCCTGTTGGAACTACTGAAGAAAGAATATGCCTTTTTTTCTTTTGGGTTTAAGAGAAGACAAAATATTGGCAACTGTCTTGTCAGCACTAGAGATCAGCCTGTCTGAGAATGGAGCCACTATGAGGAAAGCAGGCAAGACCCAAGACATGCAAATTAATCCTTTGACAGCATTTGAGCTCCTGGATCCAGCCATGCCTGAAGTCAGTATAGCCTAGACTTTTCACTTATGTGAGCCAATTAATTCCCTTTTTATGGCAAAGAAGTTGGGTTTCTGCTATTGAAGTACAAGAGTCTCATTACACCTATATACTCTTCCTCTTTTTAAAATTAAAAGAAGCCATCGTGTGCCCTGCACAAGAAGGGGGGAAGGTTTGTATCTGAGACAGGAGAATAAACCCGAGGAAAGCAGATTCTGAAGGCTCAGCTTCTCTGCACCAGTGCCAAGTCAAATCTTGGAGACAGAGTTTTTGATGAAGAAGAAAAGAATACCTTTATTGCTCTGCCAGGCAAAGGTAGACACAGCAGCCTTCTGCCCTTGAAAACTATGTGTCCCAGCACATGAGGATTTGATGAAGATGGTCTGTATTCCCTTAATCTTGTCTCGGGTGGTAGGTGTCCTGATCCTGATGAGTTTCTCTGGTCCCTTTAATCTTGCCTCAGGTAGATTCATGGCTACTGGTCTCTTGATTAGCCACTGTTCAAATCTGCTTCTTGGAACCTAGGGAAAGTCATGGAGGCTGGAGTCTTGCCTACAAGAAACAGGGGACAAAAATGCTTTTGGGCCCTGGAGCCCTACAGGGTTCTTCTTGGTTTCAAGGCAAATGAAGCTCATGGTGAATGATACCAATTTCCTAGGCACCAGCTGCTGAAATTATCACCCCTTCTGCCCAAACATATAGCCCTAAACTTTTAGAAAAGCAGGAATAGCAGTGGAAGGAGGAATTGGCCACCAGGATGCATGGAGAGACACCAACAGACTGAGTATCTTATCTCCACTAAAAGATTTAGTACTAGAAAGCTGCAGTGAAGTCTCATATCGCTAAAATTCATTACAGCTGTAAAAAACACCACCATATTTTCATGAGCTATTAAAACAACAGTTAGAAATAAAGCCCATTTGGTATCCAATATCCTTCACATGATCGTATTTTTTCAAGTATTTGTGAAGCAACAAAATTTGGTTAACTGCAATACATCTCCTTGTAACTGATTCAGATTTCCACATTCTCTTTTGTATCCTAAAGTAATAAGCTACAATTTCTCTCACCATATAATTTAAAATTACATAGAAGTATCACAACAAGAAATATGTGCTCTTTGTTTCTCCTATCTCAACTAGTTTTTCATTTTAACAGTTCTTGATGAAGCCTCTACAAACATTGAGTGGCATGGGCATAAGAATAATTTAAAGGGAAGGCATTACCATTTATTTGGAGCCTATTATGTGCACATCTCATCGTAAGTTATTTTATTTCATTGAATGCTAACCCTAACCTTTATTTATTTTTTTAACCCTAGCCTTTAAATCAGGTGTCATTGCTCCCATTTTTCTGATGGGAAAGCCTCAAAGAAGGGAAGTCATTTACTCTGTTTTAAATAGCTATAAAAGATGCTCTTGATTTCTCCTATGTAAGTATTTCCTTCTTCTTTGCTGTTTGAACATACTTCTCCTCAAAGAAGTTGAAAATGCTGAATACCCTTTATCTCAGACTTCTTTGCTAATAGGGCCTGAGCTTTGATACAACCTAGCCAACAGGGCCTGGAGGAAAGTCTGCTGGGGATTTAGCAGAAATTTTGCCCCATATTAAAAAAATAAGATACATACACACAAGAAGAACGTTCTTTCTCCCTACTTTTTAAAAAATTTTATTTTTAATTAGAGGATAATTACAATATTTTGATGGTTTCTGCCATACATCAACAAAAATTAGCAATAGGTTTACATATGTCTCCTCCCTCTTGAACTCCCTCCCCATCCCTTCCCTCTAGGTTGTAACAAAGCATTGGGCAGCAAAAGAGGTGCAGATATAAAGAAGAGACATTTGGACACAGTGGGGAAAGGAGAGGGTGGGCTGATTTGAGAGAGTAGCATTGGAACATATACATTACCAGATGTAAAATAGATCACCAGTGGGAATTTGCCGTATGACACAGGGCACTCCCTACTTTTTGGTTTTGGATAAGGTCCTGTAATGTGATTCCTGGAGCAGTCACAGCCTTCTTGAGACTATGAGGACACAAGCCTGAGGATGAAATTAAATACTCTAAAACATACTAAAGATGGTGAAAATGTAGAATGATCCTTAATGACATCTTTGAACTTCTCATTTAACTAACTCTGGAATCCCTGTAGCTGCAGACTTAGAACAGCCCCTGGCGCATATTAGGCAGTTCAGTTCAGTTCAGTTCAGTCGGTGAGTCGTGTCCGACTCTTTGCAACCCCACGGACCACAGCATGCCAGGCCTCCCTGTCTATCACAAACTCCTAGAGTTTACCCAAACTCATCTCCATCGAATCGGTGATGCCATCCAACAGTCTCATCCTCTTTTGTCCCCTTCTCCTCCTGCCCTCAATTGTTCCCAGCATCAAGGTCTTTTCAAATGCATCAGCTCTTCGCATGAAGTGGCCAAAGTATTGGAGTTTCAGCTTCAACATCAGTCCATCCAGTGAACACCCAGGACTGATCTCCTTTAGGATGGACTGGTTGGATCTCCTTGCAGTCCAAGGGGCTCTCAAGAGTCTTCTCCAACACCACAGTTCAAAAGCATCAATTCTTCGGTGCTCAGCTTTCTTTATCGTCCAACTGTCACATCCGTACATGACCACTGGAAAAACCATAGCCTTGACTACACAGACCTTTGTTGGCAAAGTAAAGTCTCTGCTTTTTGATATGCTATCTAGGCTGGCCATAACTTTCCTTCCAAGGAGTATTTGTCTTTAAATTTCATGACTGCAGTCACCATCTGCAGTGATTTTAGAGACCACAAAAATAAAGTCTGACACTGTTTCCACTGTTTCTCCATCTATTCTCCATAAAGTGATGGGACCGGATGTCATGATCTTAGTTTTCTGAATGTTGAGCTTTAAGCCAACTCTTTCACTCTCCTCTTTCACTTTCATTAAGAGGCTTTTTAGTTCCTCTTCACTTTCTGCCATAAGGGTGGTGTTATCTGCATATCTGAGGTTGTTGGTGTTTCTCCCGGCAATCTTGATTCCAGCTTGTGCTTCTTCCAGCCCAGTGTTTCTCATGATGTACTCTGCATATAAGTTAAATAAGCAGGGTGACAGTATACAGCCTTGACGTACTCCTTTCCTGATTTGGAACCAGTCTGTTGTTCCGTGTCCAGTTCTAACTGTTGCTTCCTGACCTGCATACAGGTTTCTCAAGAGGCAGGTCAGTTGGTCTGGTATTCCCATCTCTTGAAGAATTTTCCACAGTTTATTGTGATCCACACAGTCAAAGGCTTTGGCATAGTCAATAAAGCAGAAATAGAATGTTTTTCTGGAACTCTCTTGCTTTTTTGATGATCAAGTGGATGTTGACAATTTGATCTCTAGTTCCTCTGCCTTCTCTAAAATCAGCCTGAACATCTGGAAGTTCATGGTTCACATATTGCTGAAGCCTGGCTTGGAGAATTTTGAGCATTACTTTGCTAGCGTGTGAGATGAGTGTAGTTGTGCAGTAGTTTGAGCATTCTTTGGGATTGCCTTTCTTTGGGATTGGAATGAAAACTGACCTTTTCCAATCCTGTGACCACTGCTGAGTTTTCCAAATTTGCTGGCATATTGAGTGCAGCACTTTCATAGCATTACCTTTCAGGATTTGAAATAGCTCAACTGGAATTCCATCACCTTCACTAGCTTTGTTTGTAGTGATACTTCCTTAGGCCCACTTGACTTCACATTCCAGATGTCTGGCTCTAGGTGAGTGATCACACCATTTTGATTATCTGGGTTGTGAAGATCTTTTTTGTACAGTTCTTCTGTGTATTCTTGTCACCTCTTCTTAATGTCTTCTGCTTCTATTAGGCCCATACCGTTTCTCTCCTTTATTGAGCCCATCTTTGCATGAAATGTTCCCTTGGTATCTCGAATTTTCTTGAAGAGATCTCTAGTCTTTCCCATTCTGTGTTTTCCTCTATTTCTTCACATTGATCGCTGAGGAAGACTTTCTTACCTTTCCTTGCTATTCTTTGGAACTCTGAATTCAGATGCTTATATCTTTCCTTTTCTCCTTTGCTTTTCACTTCTCTTCTTTTCACAGCTATTTGTAAGGCCTCCTCAGACAGCCATTTTGCTTTTTTTCATTTCTTTTTCTTGGGGATGGTCTTGATCCCTGACTCCTGTAGAGTGTCACAAATCTCCGTTCATAGTTCATCAGACACTCTATCAGATCTAGTCCCTTAAATCTATTTCTCACTTCCACTGTATAAGGGATTTGATGTAGGTCATACATGAATGGTCTAGTGTTTTTCCCTACTTTCTTCAATTTAAGTCTGAATTTGGCAATAAGGAGTTCATAATCTGAGCCACAGTCAGCTCCCAGTCTTGTTTTTGCTGACTGTATAGAACTTCTCCATCTTTGACTGCAAAGTATATAATCAGTCTGATGTCAGTTTTGGCCTTATAATGATGTCCATGTGTAGAGTTCTCTCTTTGGTTGTTGGAAGAGGGTGTTTGCTATGACCAGTGCATTCTCTTGTCAAAACTCTATTAGCCTTTGCCCTGCTTCATTCTGTACTCCAAGGCCAAATTTGCCTGTTACTCCAGGTATTTCCTGACTTCCTACCTTTGCATTCCAGTCCCCTATAATGAAAAAGACATATTTTTTGCATGTTAATTCTAAAAGGTCTTGTAGGTCTTCATAGAACCATTCAACTTCAGCTTCTACAGCATTACTGGTTGGGGTATAGACTTGGATTACCATGATATTGAATGGTTAGCCTTGGAAATGAACAGATCTCCTTCTGTCATTTTTGAGATTGCATCCAAGTACTGCATTTCAGACTCTTGTTAACTGTGATGGCTACTCCATTTCTTCAAAGGGATTCCTGCCCACAGTAGTAGATATAATGGTCATCTGAGTTAAATTCACCCATTCCAGTCCATTTTAGTTTGCTGATTCCTAGAATGTTGATGTTCACTCTTGCCATCTCCTATTTGACCATTTCCACTTTGCCTTAGAAATATCAATAACCTCAGATATGCAGATGACACCACTCTTATGGAAGAAAGTGAAGAGGAACTAAAAAGCCTCTTGATGAAAGTGAAAGAGGAGAGTGAAAAAGTTGGCTTAAAGCTCAACATTCAGAAAACTAAGATCATGGCATCTGGTCCCATCACTTCATGGCAAATAGATGGGGAAACAGTGGGAACAGTGGCAGACTTTACTTTTTGCGCTCCAGAATCAGTGCAGATGGTGACTGCAGCCATGAAATTAAAAGATGCTTACTCCTTGGAAGGAAAGCTATGACCAATCTAGATAGCATATTAAAAAGTAGAGACATTACTTTGCCAACAAAGGTCTGGCTAGTCAAGGCTATGGTTTTTCCATGGTCATGTATGGATGTGAGAGTTGGAGTATAAAGACAGTTGAGCACCGAAAAATTGATGCTTGTGAACTGTGGTGTTGGAGAAGACTCTTGAGAGTCCCTTGGACTGCAAGGAGATCCAACCAGTCCATCCTAAAGGAGATCAGTCCTGGGTGTTCATTGGAAGGACTGATGCTGAAGATGAAACTCCAATACTTTGGCCACCTCATGCAAAGAGTTGACTCATTGGAAAAGACTCTGATGCTGGGAGAAATTGGGGGCAGGAGGAGAAGGGGATGACAGAGGATGAGATGACTGGATGGCATCACCGACTCGATGGACATGAGTTTGAGTAAACTCTGGAAGTTGGTGATGGACAGGGAGGCCTGGCATGCTGCAATTCATGGGGTCACAAAGAGTTGGACACAACTGATCGACTGAACTGAACTGAACTGAATTTGCCTTGATTCATGCACCTAACATTCCAGGTTCCTATGCAATATTGCTTTTTACAGCAATGGACCTTGCTTCTATCACCAGTCACATCCACAACTGGGTATTGTTTTTGCTTTGGCTCCATCCCTTCATTCTTTCTGGAGTTATTTCTCCACTGATCTCCAGTAGCATATTGGGTACCTACCCACCTGAGGAGTTCATCTTTCATTGTCCTAACTTTTTGCCTTTTCATACTGTTCATGGGGTCCTCAAGGCAAGAATACTGAAGTGGTTTGCCATTCCCTTCTCCAGTGGACCACATCAGAACTCTCCACCATGACCTGACCGTCATGGCTTAGTTTCATTGAGCTAGACAAGGCTGTGGTCCATGTGATTAGATTCGCTAGTTTTCTGTGATTGTGGTTTCAATCTGTCTACCCTCTGATGCCCTCTTTCAGCACCTACCATCTTAGTGGGGTTTCTCTTACCTTGGACCTGGGGTATCTCTTCACGGCTGCTCCAGCAAAGCGCAGCTGCTGCTCCTTACCTTGGATGTGGGGTATGTCCTCTTGGCTGCTGCTGCAGCACCGCACAGCCACCACTCGCCACTCCAGTACCACGCAGCCCTATTAGGCATTTAACAAACATCTATTGAATGAATAAATGAATGTTTTAACTATTCAAAATTTGTCCATAATAGTTAAAATAAATATCTACCAAAGCTATGGCTTCCCCTATGGCTCAGGGGGTGAAGAATCCGTCTCCACTGCAGGAGTTTCAGGAGGCACAGGTTTTATCCCTGGGTTGAGAAGATCCCCTGGAGAAGGAAATGGCAACACATTCCACTATTCTTGTCTGGAAAATCACATGGATGGACAGAGGATTCTGGCGGGCTACAGTACAAAGGGTCTCAAAGAGTCGGACACAGCTGAGCAATTAAGCATGCAGCATCAAAACTTAGTCTTCATCTACCCTCTGACCTAGTGATTCCACTGCCAGAAAGTGAAGTCGCTTAGTGATGTCTGACTCTTAGTTGTGTCTGTCTGTGGACTGTATCCCATCAGGCTTCTCCATCCATTGAATTTTCCAGGCAAGAGTACTGGAGTGGGTTGCCATTTCCTTCTCCAGGGGATCTTCCTGACCCAGGGATTAAACCTGGGTCTCCCACATTACAGCAGACCCTTTACCATCTAAGCCACCACTGTTTCCCTTCTCCAGAGTATCTTTCCAACCCAGGAATCAAGCCAGGGTCTCCTGCATTGCAGGTGGATTCTTTACCAACTGAGCTATCAGGGAAGCCTCTCCACTGCTAGGTATATATACAAAAGTGCCCTGTGTCTATAACAGACATATGAAAAAGTGTTCCTAGTAGCACCAAACTGGAAACAACTCAAATGTTCATCAACAGAACAGACAAATAAATGTTACAATGTTCATGCTTTGGGATGCTATACAACAACATAAAAGAACAAACTATTAATATTCACAACAGCATGGATGAATCTCACGGACATAGTATTGAGGAAAACAATATACACACAAGTACATACTATTTGCTTTCATTGAATAAAGCTCAAGAACAGAAACAAATAATCCATGGTGATAGAAATCAGTTGTTACCTCTGGGAAGGGGAGATAAATATTGAGGAGTAGGGACATGAGAGAATCTCTTAAGGTGAAAGAAATGTTCTACAGCTTGATCAATTATGGTCATATTGGTTTATACACATAAAAAATTAAGCTGTACACTTGAAATGTGTGTGCCTTACTATATATATGTTATACTTCAATTTTTTTAAAGAGCAGAAAAGTTTTTTCTTTTAAAGGATATACATGGAACATTTTTTACTCAAGTCTTCATTTCGGGAAGATATTATCTTAAATGCCTTACAAAATAACCTTCATAATCACACTATCAAGGGGGCAGTGCTATCTTGCAGATATGAGACTCAGAGAGATTAAGATATTTTCCAAGGTCACACAGCTAATCAGTGTCAAAGCTGAGATTTGAATACAAATTTATCGGATTCCAAAGCTCATGATTCTTTCTCTGTGTTACCATAAAATAGGCAGGCACTTGCATAGCCAACTTCCCAAAGTCATGGAAAAAATTATCACTGTGACCCAGGAATAATCTTCTAGAATGTGGATTTTCCTATAGAAATTGCTTAAGTAGAACAGAAAAGGCTTTATGTACAAAGATAGTCATTGTAGAATTTATAATAGTGAGAAAAAAAAAAACAACAACTGGAAACAACCTAATTATTCAACAGCATATAATTAAGCAAATTATAATGTATATATTCAGTAAAAAATTATGCAGCCATTAAAAATTATGCTCAAGAAAGCTTATGATATAATGTTTAATGGGGTAAAACGGAATAGAAATTGCATTTACTTTAAGAATACAGCCATGAAAAACCAAAAAATTTAAACTTATGTCTATAGAGGGAAAATCCTGAGAGTGTTTGCATGTAAAGAACACTAACAACGTCTGCCTCTGAAGAATATGATTTGGCAAGGTGGTGGTAGGAGTTGGGGTGGGTGGGAGGTTAGGGAGAGGACAGCAACTTTCGTTTTTTGCTTTTCAAACCCTGTATTTTATCTTTATGATGAAGATGCATTTTATGACGGGATTTTAATTCATTAAAAACAACCAGAAGGGAATTTATAAAATATTAACAGTGGGTTGTCTTTGGATGATGGGATTTGGGAGATTTCGTTAAAGTCTTCTTTCACCTTTCTGCACTTTTTTAAGATTCCTATGATGAGCATATGTTCCTTTACACCGGAAAAAAAGATAAACATTTCAATGAGATGATGCATTTGAAAGCACTCTGTAATCTGTGAACCAATTCAATTATAGAAGTGCTTTCATTACTACTGTAAAACATATTAAATGCTGTAGATGCCATTTGTAAAGTCAGAGGGCAGATCCACTAACCAGCTGCCCAAGCACTCAAGTCTGTGAAGCTGCCACCGTCCAGAGGTGGGAGGGAGGCTGGGCAAACCACCACTGCCCACTCAGAACTATTATAAGGCTTTAGAGTTTCTCTGGCAAAACCGCAGGTGTTAAATTAGAAAAGCATTTCTTGGGGTTGTGGTTCTCAGCCCAGGAGGCTCATTAGAATCACCTGAGTGAATTTTTTAATGCCCCACCCCCAGAGATAAGAAATCTATTGTTTAGGGTGAGGCCCAGGTGTGGGTACTTTTAAGATGTTTCCCAGTTATTGCTAATAAGCAGAGAGAAGAGTGATGCCTTTGGGAGGTACTATAGATATTTTCTCCATGCAAGGGCTAGAATGGCTTCCTTGGTGTTTCAGGTAGTAAAGAATCTGCCTGCTATTCAGGAAACCTGGGTTTGATCCCTGGGTCCAGAAGCTTCCCTGGAGAAGGGAATGGCTACCCACTCCAGTATTCTTTCCTGGAGAATTTCATGGACAGAGGAGCCTGGCAGGCTACAGTCCATGGGGTCACAAAGAGTCAGACACAACTGAGCAACTAAACTAACACAACAACTAACACAACACACAGGTGCTGGAAAGAGTTCTGAAACCCCTCTGGGAATGATTAACTCTCTCACCAAAACACTAGAAAAATTTTGCTTTCTTCAACCTGAGGTTTTTGATTTTTTAAGTTAGAATTTTAATTACTACTTCTGTCTTTACAATTTACGAGGGTCATCATGGAAATAATCTTATTTGATAATCTCACTGAATTATAATATATGTAAAGTACTAACAGGTGTAACTGTCTGAGACTATTCTGGGAAGTAAGTGAGACAAAAGCCATTGTTTACATTTTACCTGGGAGGGAATTGAGAGAGTTCAGAAATTTCCCAAGATCAATTAACCCCAGAGTTGAACCCAGGTACCTTTCCCAACTACAACATGCTGGTTACAAGAATTGGCTCCTATCTTTGAGTTGCCAGTAAAATTTGTTGTTGTTTAGTCTGTTTAGTTGCTAAGTTATGTCAGACTCTTTGTGACCCCATGGACTGTAGCCTGCCAGGCTCCTCTGTCCATGGGATCTCCCAGGCAGGAATACTGGAGTGGGTTGCCATTTCCTTTTCCAGCTGATCTTCCAAATGCAGGGATCAAACTGGCGTCTCCTGCATTGGCAGGCCGATTCTTTACCACTGAACCACCAAGGAAACCAGCCAATGACATGATACAAGAACAAAAGATTCAAAGAAGCTTTGCATTCCTCCTTTCCCACTGCATCCCCAGGACCTGGAAAGCAAAGTAAAAATACAGCTGACTCTTGCTATCCATGGGAGATTGGTTCCAAGACTCACATAGATACCAAAATCCAAGAATGCTCGAGTCCTTTTTATAAAATGATGCAGTATTTGTTTTTAACCTAAGCACATCCTCCCAAATACTTTAGATCATCTCTAGATTACTTATAATACCTAATACAGTGTAAGTGCTACATAAATAGTTGCCTTTGAGGAGTAAATTCGAATGTTTAGGGGAACTTCCTGGATTTTCCCCCCAAGCATTTTCAATCCACAGTTGGTTGAATCTAAGGATTCAAAGCCCACAAATTCAAAGGGTCACCTGTGTTATGTGAACATATTTTACATGAAATTGTGACACCAATAGCACTGCTGAGAGCAGGGCCTGGACACATGAGTAAGTGTGTATTGAATGAAAGAATGAATGACTATATCCTCCAAGATAACATTACCCCCATTTGTCTTAATCCTTTCAGGCTGCTATAACAAAATGCCATAGACTGACTGGCTTATAAACAACAAGCATTTATTTCTCAGAGTTCTGGAGGCTGGGAAGTCTAAGATTAAGGCACCGGTATATTCAGAGACTGGTGAAGTCTCCCTTTGTGATTCGTAGATGGCAGTCTTCTCGATGTAATCTCACGTGGCAGGCAAGGTGAGGGGGCTCTTAGGGGTATCATTTGTAAGGGCACTGTTCCCATTTGTGAGGGTTCTACCCTCATGACCTAACTACGTTCCAAAGGCCCCACCTCCTAATTCTGTCATCTTGGTGGTTAAGATTTAACATATGTATGAAGGGAAGACCATAAACATTCAGCTGTATAGATAGAACCATTTTACAAAGGAGGTAATCAAGACTCCGAGAGAGAAGATAACATGCCTGAAGTAAGAGAATTATGCCAGACAGAACTGAAAGGAAAGAGAAATCAGAACAGCCAACCTTCTATTTTTACCCATGATACTAAACTACCAACTTTTATAGCATTTAGAGACCAAGCCCCAAGGATAAGCCCTTAGAGATAATTTATGTAGCAATTCTTCTCTAGATATTAAACAAAGATATTATAATAGGATGAATATTGAATAGGAGTTGGCAGCAGTGATTTGCTATTATAGTGTTTCATTGAAAACAATTCATTTTACTTAAGACTTACTTCCAAAATCCTTAGTCTGATTAATGACAACCTTCTGAAATGATTTTTTTTTTAAAATAAAAGATTTTGCTTCCTGAAAAATTCACATAATATAGTGTGTGACAGATCACCATAGTCATATATTTAGATTCACAATTACTAGGCACAAATAAAAGAGAGCTGGAGAGAAGACATCATACATGGTTTTAATCAGGAAAGACAAAGAGCTCTCCAATCAATGTCTTGCAAAATCATTAACCAAAGTCCTAAACTGAAGCTCAAATAATTGAAAAATGAAAATGATCCATCTACTCATGACAGGGAGATTGCAGTCTAATAAAAAAGTTGGATGCATATATGGATGAAAAGGATTGACACTACCATTTTGTAATTGGCTAAATAACCATCATAAATAAATGGAAGAAATTACCAAGTTAAAAGCAAAAGTCAGAATCTTCCCCATCATCTTTAAGAGGTCACAACACATTGATCTGGAATTTTGATGCTCAAATCATTGGTTATATGTAATGGAACTGACAATGGTAAAAGGCTTTACAGTTCATCCATTCATTATCATTCCTCCATCATCTATCTGTCCATTCATTCTTCCAGTCATCCATCCACTCATCGATCCATCCACTATGTTTAACAACATGAAATTACCATTATTTGATAATTTTTGACTTCAGAGAAAGGCAGGTTCATGTGGCTCAATAAAAAATATTCAGTGAATACTTATTTGAACATGATAACCATGTTCGAGTCTTAGGGAGTAAGAGTTGATTAAGAAATACTCGCTTCTCGGCCTTTTGGATAAGATCAAGAAATACTCCCCATCTCTGCAAATCTTCACTGGGAGAAACACACACCAGCTACCATTTACAAAAGAGTTGCAAAGTGCTGTGGGATTATATTGATGACTGAATATGCATAGAAAGAACATACCACAAATTGTCAATGGTTGGTGGGAATTTATAAAATTCTTTTTCCTTTTGTTTATTTCTACATTAAACTTTTCATTCAGTGAACATGAATTATTTTCATAATTAAAAGTTTGTTGAAAATGTACTATGAAAGTTGCCAAATTGATGGATATTAATAGGTATATG